>NC_056729.1:1418833148-1419180648 GCF_019279795.1 Protopterus annectens
GATGCCAAGGTCATGAAATGATGACAGTAGGAATAATAATTTGTTGTGTTATTCAAAAGTCTTATGTCCATTTCTGTGAAGTGGCACATCTTACTTCACATGAATTGTCATGGTAAGGAATGATACATATGTGTCTAGCAGTGATGGTAAATACACATTACTGGAATGGAAGTCATGCTAGACTAATTGACATGTTCCACAGCAATGCTGTTATGGTGATGTCACAAAGACACCTGGACTGTCACAGATGAAGGACTTCTGCAAAATGGCAATCACAAAGGTGATGTTAGAGTGTTTGAACAACAGTATGCTGTGTGATACTGACAGCTGTTACACAGTGGTGTGCCACACTTATATCCCTGATTGTTAACCTCCATATCAATGCATTATGCATTACTGCCATTAAGCCTTGTGTTTATGTGTGCATCAGTGTAGACTCACTGTTATATGTATACAACATGCAGGATAATAACAAGACATATGTGAAAATTATATTACTTTTGCACTTATCAATACCACTCTGCAAATATGCTTGTAAATGTCAAAGGAAAATGTGAGACAATCCCACACTTGGTTGCATACAACAGTGCACCAAGCTCATTGAAATATATTCCTTAGATCGGGCATACAATAAGCCTATAAAGCATGCACAATTATCACAGGCCACTGTCATTACTTTCATTCTGTCAAAATCTCTTACTGAAGGGCATTGTTTCCAAGCTTAGTTATGCATTTAAAGGCAAATTATTAATGCATGCTTAATTATTTTTTTTCAGTTTTTGTAATGGGAAGAGAATACTGCATGTGCTGCTTGATGCCAAGCATTGAGCAAATACTGAGTACTGAAATAGAGATTTCTATTTATAAGCCATTTTGTCCATGTGTGTGGTGTTTAAATCTATTTTTTGACCAGATTAGAGGTGTGAAATGGGGTTGAAAAGACATAGGTGAAGATGCAGAACAAGTTCAGGGTAGTAGTAATAAAGGAATAGGCAGGATGGTAGTGGGATAAGACCAGATCCATTCCTTTCTTTACAAGCTACGTTTGTATATGTGTAAAGAATTTGGATGATGTGTGACAACAACTTAAGAGTGTTGTGTCATCAACTTGACCAAATCAGGTGTGCATTACACCCACATAGGCAAAGTGGAGAGTTATGTGTGGGGTATATTTTTTTCAGGATAGCTGATCTTTTTATTTTATTTTTTTTATTTCTTTTATTTTAAAGAGATAAAGGAACATTGGGGAAGATATTTAGGAAAAATAGGGGTATGTATGTTGGATAGGTTAGGTAGCAGATGCTGACATGCATGGCATACAAGACAGACAGGGATAGTGATGGACACAAGAGGGAGTGGTTGGGGGACACCTTGACTAGGATTAGGTGTGGGATTTAGGAGATGCATCCCCATTTAGGTGGAATATAGTAGAAATCAAGTCCTCACCCTCAAAATTGCCACCACTGTCTCCTATAGCTGACAGGATGGGGTAGCGATTTGGCAATCCATTGCAGGGTTATTTCTACTCACCTATGCAGGCACCAAGACTCCTGCCCATAATCCCCTCCACAAGCCCTGTCAGCTCTTCTCAGGTGACAAAAATGCCACCTCTCCTTGCACTATTCCTCGTAGGTACCAGTGTACCAGCCCCCCGGGGCAGAGCTAGATCACACAGGTGGTGCAGGTAGTGTAGGTGTTGTGGAGGTGATGCTGCCAATTTGTGAACCAGAAGTGCTGGGTGCCTATGCTGCTGCTGGTGGTGGTGAAGCTGCAGCCACCTGTGGGGGGATGGCAGTCCAAACTGTGTGGCTAGTCTAGTTCACTGTGCTTGTGGTCATTATGAAGTAGGAATGAATGTTGAAATACAATAAAAAAATTAGAAATAATCATGAGAATGAGGATGAGAGGAGTGACAAAACATAAAATAAAACCATAAATGTGAATTGTCACAGTCATTCATACACCACACAAATGCTGAGTATTATTTACATCCAGATCTGAAAGTGTGAGGCCATAAATTACTGGCTGTAACAATTATCAACATTCTGTAAAGTGTAATTATTTTGCAGTTGTTTTATGAATAACAATGAATTAAAAGTGTTTTGTGCCTGACTACATGTTATTCCAAGGTATATGTACAACTAGTGAAATACTGAATTGTAAAATACATATCACACATATTTTGTGTGGAATTGAGCCCACATCCATCTGTCATTACCTAACAATTGAGTAGCTCAAAGCTACATGATCTAATCACAGAGGTCTATAGAGTTTGCAAATGTAGAATATGCATATTCATATAGTTGTCTGACAACCACTTACAGCCTGATGTCCGCATAACTGCTAACTTATTATTAAAATAATTTTTATTCTGAAAGGCAATCAGTCATACCTGACTCCATACTTACCCTTCTCCTCTCTGAGTTGTCATGGTCTCTCCTGATGCACTTCCCAGTTTTCTTCAATCCCTGTGTGGGTTACACATAAAAAGACACAGTAATGAATATTCGAGTATGTTGCCATGTCATGGTAGTGTATTGCATCTTTATTGGGGCATACACTTACAGTACTCAGGTAGCGAGTGGATCCTACCATAATGCTTCCATTTGCTAAAGAGACCCTGCTTATGTCTTTTTAAGTCACTGTAATGGTGACAGTACTGTGCACACACTTATGGGATACCAGTAGCATGAGGTGCAGCACTGACTAAACTATTTTTAGCCTCACTTTTGTACTGAGACCTGCTATAGCCACCCCGCAGAAGCCTCTACTGTAATTTTTAATGACGACAGCTATAAAAATGTAAGATTACTTCTCACGCCACCTCTGTGCTCTAAATGGAACACTACCCACTCCATCACCTGCCATATCTTCCCTTTAAAGATATCAGGAAAAATGTCAGGGAAATGGAGCCCATTTCAGATCTCACATATACCAGCCTGTGCACAGTGATGGTCACTGTGGAGAAACCCTAGTCGAACAAGACATGGCATAGATAAAAACAGAATTAACTATATTTATTATTTCTGCCCTAGTTATTTTAGGTGAGAAACATGTCAGTAACATTTCACCATGTGTGCTGATCACTACATCCATCTATCTATCTATCTATCTATCTATCTATCTATCTATCTATCTATCTATCTATCTATGCTCCACAGTGACTCCAGCTCATGATGGTTACTGTTGAATTTTAATTGGCATTGTTCCACCTCTGGGTATGCACTCAGGGTTTAAAACATTCATAAGGTTAACAGTGTTATACAGAAATATATATTCACATTTATTGTGATATTTCTAGCACTATTACAGCATGCATTGCTGTGACATAAAAATAGGATGAGATTAATTATGCATAGCTGCATGAAACTGAACCCATGAACCACAGGAACACTTCAACCATTATAATAACCACAAACAAAATCAAAATACTGGTGATGGCACAAGGATTATTGGGTATTGTTTCTTTCCTTGTGCCATCACCAGTAGTTTGGTTTTGAAACTGTACCCATGACAAAATGAGAACTGAACTTCTGAGCACTATGTATTAACTAGTAACATCACATGTGAACTGACATTACAAGTATGTAAAGTGAGGATTATAAACATGTACCTGACTGGTGAGTAAATATAAAGTCTACATCTTTATGTGCATTGGCAATTATGCAGTAGATCATAGGATCATAGGAAGTTACTAGGCTATTAACCCTGAGGCCCTTATAAGCACAGCCAAGAGTTTAGCCCATGTTTAGTCAAGTCAGCACCCAGTGCCCCTGTCCTGCAGGGACATGAGTGGAATCCCAGAGATGTATTTTCTGTTTCCCATCCAGTTATCCAGGTTGTGCTTAAAAAGGGGTAAAGAGGTACTCTGCTTGACATGAAGAGGGAGTCTTTCCAATGGATGGGGGGTCTTGCAGGGACACAATCTGTCCCGTCAACAGGTCCTAGTGATGTCACAGAGCAGGTTGAGGTTGCACATGTGGGTTACTCGAGTGGAGATTGACTTGGCGGATATGCAGCAGTCCCATCAAGGCGGGGTCTGAGATCACCTTGTATGCCAGACAAAGGTCACCTCTGAGGATTCTCTATGACACTGAGTAGAGGGATAGGGTTCTTAGCCTATCTGTGTAGGGTAGATTTTTGAGGCCCTGGATTCTCCTGGTAAGGAACCTCTATGGTCTCTCCAGCTGCTGCATGTGCTTTGCGAGGTATATGCCGAATCTGGTGTTGTACTCAGTAATGGACCTTATAAGGGAAGAATACAGGGATGCTATGACCTCCTTGTCCCTGGATGAAATACTCTTACTTATGAGGTGGGCCATGTCGAAAGCTTTCCTTACAATGGAAGCAACATGGTGGTCAAAAGTCAGGTTGCTATCAATCTGCCCAAATCCATCATGACTGTGTGCTTAGGATGCTGTTATTAATGTGATAATTTGTGGGGATGCCACTCTCCCCAAGGCCATGTTTCTGGCACCAGTCATTTCTTTGGGTGAGACCATCTTGGACGATGTCCACATCACTACAGGAATTGATGACAGACACCAGCTTGCAATCATCTGCAAACTTGGTCAGTCATAGCCCACTAGTTTTGGCCTGCACCTCAGAAAAGTATATCCCAAGTAACAGAGGTCTCAAGACTGA
Organism: Protopterus annectens; assembly: GCF_019279795.1. Classification (NCBI taxonomy): domain Eukaryota; kingdom Metazoa; phylum Chordata; order Ceratodontiformes; family Protopteridae; genus Protopterus; species Protopterus annectens. The sequence continues at coordinate 1,418,837,793 of NC_056729.1, forward strand.
ACCCTGAGGTACGCCGCTTGTTACGGGTCTACTGCCTAAAGTGGCTTCCCCTATTTTGACTAGGTGAGTTCTATCAGTGAGCCAGTTTGCCACCCATCTGATAACATATGGATTGATGCCTAGTTGAGAGAGTTTATCTATTATGTCTGAGTGGGGAATAGTGTCAAAGGCTTTGGCCAGGTCAAGGTAGGCAGTGTGCACCATCTTCCCCTCATCCATAGTGTTGGTGACTGTCTCAAAGAAGTCATAGTAGTAATGTGCATTTGTCTTCATGTCTATAACTTCACATATTATGCATTAGTTATTGTAATGTGCATTTGTCTTCATGTCTATAATATCACATATTATGCAGTAGTTACTGTAATAGTGTGCATTTGTCGGGGTTATTATCTACAGTGAAGAATTATATTTAAACAGTACATCATAAACTGCATATGTCTGTAGATACTGCAGGGAACTTTAAAATGTAAAAATAAATTATCACATTTATCATGCTACATAAAAGTATATAAGTATAATATTCCTTATGTGTAGTCAAACTCTGCACTGTCATTCATTTCAAACATCATTAACATGACAAGCCATTAAGGTAGTTACAGGTAAAGTACTTTTCTGACTTCAGTAATATCCAATATGCTAAGTGTGATGCAATGACGACAGTCTCATTTATGCAACTGATACTTAAGGCTAGGATTCATGAAAGCCTGCTCATCTTGCTAAGCTCATGAGCCATGTTCAACAATGAACAGGGGTTTGTGATTCAGGAGACATCAGTATAAGTCATGGCTGGCTGCAAAACAAGAGTTAGCAGCAAAATACGCTAATGACAGTATAGTGAGTTATGCTGCTTGCCAATGGAAAAAATGCTAGAGTGATTCGGAAAAATATAAAATATGCATGAACATGTTGTGCTCACTATGCTGGAATACAGACATAGGAAAACTTTAAAACATGTTCGGGGTTACTGCAACCATTTTAAATCTGTATCTGCAAGAGGCTGTCATAGAACGTGATGCAGCTGCTGCTGTTGCAAGATGTCATCCAAAAAGACATAAGTTTTTCAGAGCACACCTGCCCTACCATAGTCTACATGAAATAGAAATATTGGACCAGTGCAGGGTGGACAGAAATACCATACAGAAAATAGTAAACATCTGCCAGTCCTATCTGTGGCCTCATAAGAATCATGGGAATCCAATCCCAATGATTATTAAGGTATGTATAGCTTTATGTATTTTAGTTACAGTGACTTTTCAGAGACCTATAGGTGAATCAATGTGGATTCTGCATTCTTCTGCCTCAAGAATATTTCACCATTTCCTCAATGCAATGCTTCAACATGTGGGAGAGCACATGTGGTTTCCATGTACTTCAGAGGAGAGAGAGATAACACCATGCAAAATTTCTCTACTATATCAAATTTCCATGAGGTACCAGGGGTCATGGACTGCATCCACATTGAAATAAAGACATGCCTGGTGAACTAGGAAGTTTGAAGGCTAACAGAAAAGGATTTTCCTCCCATCTGCTGCCAGGTGGCCTGTAATGCACATGCTGTAATTTACAATGTGTTTGCATGCAGGCCACTCAGGCAGCATTCATGACCCCCCCCCCCACATATGGCACACTTCTGACCTCTAGCAAAGGTTTGCAAGGGGTGACTTCCCATGAGGACATTTAGTGGAGGATGCTGGATATGCCTAAGAACCTTGGCTCATCATTCCTATGAGAAACTCACACAACCCTACTGAAGAAGTACTGCACTGCACACACACATAGTAGAAGCCTTGCATAGTGTGTATTTGAGCTGTTCGAGTCATAGTTCCATTGTCTGGATACATCTAGAGGTGTCATGCAGTATAACCCTAGCCACCTATTTCAAAACAATTTCAACAGGGTGCCACAGTACAGTGACAACAATGTCTAGTACCACAGACAGTGGCAGAGACACATATGTGGGGGTCAGATGAGGAGTTAGCAGAAGTGGATGATCATGGCAGAATGGCAGATGGAAGGGACACAATATATTATGGCACTAGCTAAGATACAGAGAATTGCACATGCACTCATCACTTGATTAACATAAGCAGATATAAACAGTGACATCCATGCATGCAAACACACCAGACTTTGTTTGCCCATGTATTGACTGGCAACTGTAAGCAGCAATTCTAGGGAATCCCAGGTAACAATGTCCTCAGGAGCAGAAGTACGTCATATGTCAGGAACCTGTCATTAAGAAAGAGTGCAATACATAAACAGAAATAAGCAGAAAGTAAAAATCATTGATGACTGTGCAGAAATATCATAGCACTAACTAATACATCCAGTGACTACAGATACTAACAATGTTTTCAGACAAAACAGACTATTGCTTACCTATGCATTTCCTTGCCAATATATGCATCAGGCATAATCAGCCAGTCTCAGCATCATCTGTACAGAATGATGAGCAATATATCCTATACAACTATGATTATAGAACACACACATAACTTCACACGCAAACAACAATTTGAAGTTGTACAGTACAATGAAGCATTTTTGCCTAACCCATGCATTATCTACTCACTATGTGCATCAGACATAAGCAGCCCAAGTGAGATACCCCTCCAGAGGGCAGGGCAATCTCAGCATCATCTACACAAGTGAGTGAGCAAGCTAGCATGTACAAATACTACTACTAATGCATAATGTAAGCAGTCTAAACAAAAATTATAAATTGGATGGCCACTCTGTACAAAAGTCATAGGAACCCCTAACCCCTAAGTCTCAGATTGTGTAAAAGGGAAGGCAAAGTCATCACCATTTGCACAGTGCATGTATGTGTGTATGTGTGTGTGTGTGTGTGTGTGTGTGTGTGTGTGTGTGTGTGTGTGTGTGTGTGTGTGTGTGTGTGTGTGTGTCTATGTGTGTGTGTGAGGCATGTCAAGGTCAACATGAAGTGTAGTGTGTGGGGGTCTGCATGGATGCCGCTGCAACATTTGTGCCAGCATTATGTCCTGGCATCCTGGACAGGTGTGAGACATGTATAGTACAGGATCAGATTTGTCTTGGATGTCTTGATCATGTGAACTACTTCTGCCAGGAGTTGCACTGCTTTTTCCATGACCTTTGGCTAGAAGTCAGAGTGTTACCTGAAAGTAAATGATGTCTGCTGGGCAAGCTATCATCACAATAATGTCAAGGGTCATGACCACATGAATGATCACATCTGTGTGGGGACGCATTCACTACTGATGTAGCAGTGGAAGTGCTAACACTGCAGGAGAGGGATCTGGTACATCCATGACCATGTCAGCTGGCATAAGATGATGTACCAGCAAACCAGCCTCATGGATGCTTCTCCTTCCCCAACAGATAATCTTGAATAGACACTGCACGAGCCAGTGTGTGTCATTTATCCTGTCCAAGGAGTCACATATATGGTTCATGCAGTCTCATATGATATGCCAGACTTACAGTCTCCTCCAAGGTGCTGGTGGAAGTTGTCTGTGCCTCCATGATCATCCTGTACATACATTGAGGGGGGGCAGTAGGCATACCTTCTCAGAGCACCTCTACTGACACTCCTGTGTAATAATACCTCTTCCTCACAATGGCTAGGGGGAGATTCTGCCATGTCTGCAACAGGAGTTATCACACAACCCTGATCAACTCTGTCCCCATCAGTCTACCCTCTCTCAAATGGTTCTATGCCATGGTTATGCATAGGCATACTGACAGTGTCTATACTGTGGGGAGGGATGTAGGAGCCACCATGGGTATGCACAGGCATACTGACAGTGTCTATACTGTGGAGAGGGATGTAGGAGCCACCATGGATATGCATAGGCATACTGACAGTGTCTATACTGTGGGGAGGGATGTAGGAGCCACATTTCCTATGGTTGACATGCACCTTGTAGCCCTAGACTGTTCCTGTATATCATTGTCATTATTGCCAGAGGATAAGTTTTCTCCAACAACAGACAGATGGAGGTCTATAATGTTGATGCTAGACAATGTTTCACCTGAAAATACACAGAGAAAAAAATGGAAAAAAAAATGAAAAATAAACATAATACCAGTGCGGAAATACCTCACCCACACATGCACATTCTATAATCTCAGTGAGCAAAACACAAAACTAATATATGTATGTCCGTAGCATGTGCAGGTAGACATTGTACTTCAGTGCCAGAGGTACCTAGACACAACAGTTTATAGAGGTAGTATAAACATAAAAGTGAATATTAATTGCAAAGGCGGACATGATAAATATTTGAATGGAAAGATTCTACAGAATGTAGGTATAAGGTAGAGAGATAGGAAAGTATAAATGCTGAGTTGAAATATAGAAAATCAGAAAATGAGTTGGGTAATACAGGAGTGGGAGAAAGGAGAGTGGCTGGTAGGCCGAGAGGAGATGGGTCAGTCAGGAGGGTGATGGCCCTGACAGTTTTGTATTTCTTAAGTTTTTTTTTTTTTTTTTTTACAGCCTTTCTGAATTTTGGATCTAATGTGTCTAATGTCAAGTGGAAGTTTACTGCAGTTCTCAGCAGGGGAATAACTAAAGGGTTTTACTAATGTTGATCTTAGGTTTGTGTATGGAAAGGAGATGTTGCTCAGAGCATTATTGCTGGGGTGTAGGAGGAGATAATAGATGAGATACTGGGGCAGAAGGTGGGCTGGTATAAAATAGAATGAATTATCTGAAGTTGAGAGACTTGAAGGTCATGGGAGAATTCCAACCCGTTCAGTTTTCTGAGTGCTAAGCAGTGATGAGAGGAGTATGGTGCAGCAAATTTAGCTACCTTGTAGGTGGACTCTAGTTTAGAGATAAGTGAGGTTTGTAAATTGGTTAGGATTTGGGAGCCATAGACAAGGGTTGGTAATAGGTAAGCATATGATAGGGCTGTCTTTGTTTACTGGAAAGAAAGTTTTTGTTTCTATAAAGGAGTCTAAGTTTTTGGTGGGTTTTCTTAATGTTACTTAGTACACACAAGTCAAATTTTAGCTGGTCATCAATAATGACCTCAAGTAGTTTGGTATGGCTTTATCCTGTGATGGGTATGTGATTGTGGGAAGAGATGGAGAAGGACAGTGTCAGATGGTTCATTGTTTTTGGTACAAAGAGTAAGAGATAGGTTTTCTTTGGGTTTAAGATTAGATGATTTTGGCTGAGCCAGTTTTCAGTAGACAAGAAGGAGTTCTGTGTTGTAGTATGGAGCTCAGGGAGGGTATCAGCAATGGTGATGACTGTGGAGTCTTCAGCATATTGTACTGGTGATGACTGTGTGGTAGAGGTAGATAATCGATTAGTAAAAGTATTAAACAGCAGTGGTACCAAAACTGAACCTTGGGGTTACTCCCATCTTTATAGGGAGTTTGGGGGGGTGATAGCAGAGAGCCATCTGACAGATTGTAAATGATTGCTGAGGTAACTATAGAACCAGGGGATAGCAGGAGCTGACAGGTTTAGTTCAGAGAGTTTATCTAAGAGGCAGAGGTGTGAGACTGTGTCGATTGCCTTTGAGAAGTCAAGAAAGAGGAAGGAAACTAGCTTATTCTGGTCTCTGGCTAGTGAGATGGCGTTTATGAAGAAGATGATAGCAGTAGAGGTATTATGACCAGGATGAAAGCCATATTGGGTGGGGGTGATTAGGTTTTCTTGTATAAGGTATTGTAGGATTTGTTTGTGTGCACAGTTTTCCAAGATCTTACAGAGGCGTGATAGAATTGCTGTGCGCCTAAAGTTCGATAGTTCGGTAGAGCTGCTGCCTTTGTGGATGGGTAGGGTGTAGAACTTTTTCCATATGGCTGGGACTTTGGCTTCAGTAATGGATTGGTTGATGAGAATAGAGATGGGTAGGGCTAAGGAGTTGGGAGCTAGCTGGAGAAAGAGAAAATGGAGACCATCTGTTGAGGGAGAGCAAGGTTTAAGTTTAAGGAGCAGGGATTTTATGTATCTGGTGGATACAGTTTTTAAGCAGAAATCTGAGGTGTTAGAGTGTATAGGAGGGTTTGTGGGTGGGGAGGTGTTAGAGTTAGGATGGTTGATTAGTTTACTAATGGAGTCTATAAAGTAAGAGTTAAAGTTTGTAGCAGTTTGGGGGGGAGGATTGGTGGGGCTAGGTTGGGGAGTGGAGAGGTTGCCTGGATGAAGGATTTGGTTAATCGTATGTTAGAATTTCTTAGATTTATGTAGGTGTGTTTTGGGGGGATTTGAGTAATAGTTTCTCTTGTCATTGGTCAGGGCTTTCTTAGTAAGGTTACAAGATTTTTTTTCAGAGTGTATGTATGTCATCATGGTTAATGTGAGGTGTGCTCTGTGTGTGTGTGTGTGTGTGTGTGTGTGTGTGTGTGTGTGTGTGTGTGTGTGGTCAGCAGGAACATAGCCCCAGCATCTGTGCTAGCACTATGTCCTGGCATCCTGGACAGGTGTAAGCCTTGCGGGTTAGTAGATCCAGTTCATTACTGACAACCCTGATCACGGGAATGAACAATGCATGCTGGATGAGCTGTCATCAAGACTATGCCCATGACCATGACCACTTGGCTGGTCATGTCTGGGTATGGACATATCCATACCTGACTTAGCAGTGGAAGTAATACAACTACAGGGACATCTGGCACATTGGATCACATCTAAAACTATACTGACTGTTTCGCCTCATGAATGCTACCCTTGCTGCAGCAGACATTCCATAGCAGACACTCAATGGTCCGGTGTGTTATTCATCCTATCCAATGAGTCACAAGCATGATTCATGCAGTCTTATACGTCAAAATGCACAACATGCAGTAGTCTGGCTATTTCTTCTGAGTGCCTGGTGAAACTTGCCTGGGCCTCCAACATGGCTCTGTAATGTTGGGAGGCACCTACTGACAAGCCAGCATCAGAGGAAGGTGGTAAGCATACCTTCTCTCAGTACCTCTACCAACACTCCTTTGTGGTACTTTACCCTCATGAAGGCTAGGAGTGATTCTGAGAGTTCTGCAACTGGGGTAACCACATTACTCTGCTCAAACATATGCCCATCAACCTGTCTACTCTTAGATGGCTCTGTGTCATGGTATGCTCAGGCATTGTGACTGTGACCAGACTGTGTGGAAGGGATGTACAAGTCACACCCTCTGTGTCAGACAAATCCTCTGCAACCCTAGACTGCACCTGTTCATTGCTACCATCATCATCAGAGGCTACCAGTCCTCTAACATCAGGTGGAGGAGGTCCACAGTGCTATTGCCAGCCTTACCTGTGAATGCACCAAAGAAAACATAAAAATAAAAGAAATACAAAGATGATTAGCAAGTTTGGTATAATGGTTAAAGTCTTTGCTCATAGGTGAAGCATACAGCATTCGATTCTCACCTTGGCTTATTGGCTAAGCTTAAAATGACTCTTGAGGGCAATTAGCTTAGTATTCACCTATGAACCTATAATATCATATTTACACCTGAATAAATCAACCACAAATGCACATAACGTTAGACAGTAATACATATAACTAATGACAAAATAGTATGCTCATATCATGTGCAAGTGATCATTGTAGCTCAATGCCTCATGTCCCTAGACACACAATTTCAGGTGGTAGAGGTAGCATATGCATACAACTTAAGACAAATAATATAAACCATAAATTAAATCATTTATATATTTGATTGCCACACCTGGAGCATCACTAGTGGAAATCCTGTGGCTGTCCTCCACCTCTGCCCCAACATCCATCACAGCACTGTGGAACTCCTCTGAGCTGCCTGGATCCATTACAGTTGACAGGAAGCCCTCCATTTCAGTGAGTGATTGTTTGGTAGACCTACCCCTAACAGATCTTCGCTCCCATGCCACAGCCTTTGGTCTGTCATATCAGTGGCCCTATTTCTGACAACATTATAGTCACAGCCTTGGCCTCCCACAGCATTGACATCATCAGCCATCTGCTGCCAGACATGGTCACAGAGGGCAAAATCTAGTAGAATCCACAAAACCACCATGGCAGCAGGAAGGTAAAACGTAAAAAAACTTTTGAATCCACAAAACCACCTGTTATATTTTGTTGTTTCTATGATTTTTGCCGTTATATTTTGTTGTTTCTATGATACCTTCTTCCACAGTGGAATACTTCTTCTGTGTTATGTTTACAGAGGGGATTATTTGCTGAAGGAGGATCTGGGTCTCATGGAGACAGAGAGACCGGATTATGACCTCATTCTGAACTTCTGACAACACATATATACATACAAATATTTCAAACATGGGTATTAATGCCCTTCTAACCTGCCAACATACCAAACCAGTTGATCCCATAATAAGTGTTCAGGCTGCTCTTAAAAATATCTAAGCAAGTGCTTGCTTTAATGCAATTTGGTAGTCTGTTTCCTGCATTAGCTGTTGTCTCAGAGAACCAATTAGTACAATTCTCATTGCTGTAGCATCTTTTACTTAGGTTGTCTGATGATTCTCTACTACTTTTTGATAACCCCAAACATTCCCAGAGATAATTGTCTCTAGATGCCTATACACCTGAATAACATCTCCTCTTAGATATCGAAATGAGACATTGTACAAGTTCAGATATTGTAGTCTTTCATAATAAATTTTCACATCCATGAATGCCTTTATTATACTTCACCTGTATTCTTTCCAGTTTTCTCATACTTGTTTTCTTATAAGATTTCCATATTGCTATTCCATGCTCGAGTTTGGGTCTAATGTAACTAACAAGCAATGACTTTATAATTTCTAATTTCCTAGACTTTATAATGGATCTACCCATATACCCAGGCCCTTAAATGAACCTACAGTTTCAATCACTGTGTGCAGTACTTAGCAATCACATTTCAGTTTATGTCTCCCAAATCCCATATACTTAGTTTTTGATGTATTTATCAGCATATTATTATCCTGTGCCCAAATGGTTAATTTAGTCAAGCTCTTTTGCAGACATGCCATATGTGAAACACATGTAATCAGTTTACATATTATTTTCAAGTCATCAGAATACAGATTGTAGAACACCTCAGATGAAAAATATAGATCTAAAAGGTACACTCTAAAAAAAGTATGGGCCTAGGATAGAGCCATGTGTGTCACTCTGACTGTATCCTCGAATTTCACCTGTCCAATTGCTATATGGTACTTCCCATGTCCTATTTGCAAGCCATGCAGCTATCTTTCTTATCAGGAGTACATCACTATGCCTAGTTGTTATAATTTATTGATCAGTGTTTGTGTATGACCCTATCAAATGCTGAAGTTAAATCTATATACATTATACCACAGTATGATTTTTCATTTATAGCTGTTATTATATATAAAACATGGTCCAGATGACATACCTGTGGAAGCTTGAAGGTGTTTAGGAGTAATGGCATTGGAATTTTTAACCAGATTGTTTAATGAAATCTTGGAAAGTGAGACAATGCCTGAGGAGTGGAGAAAAAGTGTTTTGGTACCGATTTTTAAGAAAAAGGGTGATGTGCAGAGCTATAGTAATTACAGAGGGATAAAACTGATCAGTCACAGCATGAAATTATGGGAAAGAGTAGTGGAAGCTAGGTTAGGAAGGGAGGTGATGATTCATGATCAGCAGTATGGTTTCATGCCAGGAAAGAGCCCTACAGATGTGATGTTTGCTCTGAGAGTGTTGATGGAGAAGTACAGAGAAGGTCAGGAGTTGCATTGTGTCTTTGTGGACTTAGAGAAAGCATATGACAGGGTGCCTAGAGAGGAGTTGTGGTATTGTATGAGGATGTCGGGATTGGTAGAGAAGTATGTAAGGGTGGTACAGGATATGTACAAGGGTAATGTGACAACGGTGAGATCTGCAGTGGGAGTGACAGATGCGTTTAAGGTGGAGGTGGAATTACATCAAGGATCAGCTCTGAGCCCTTTCTTATTTGCACTGGTGATGGACAGGTTGATAGACGAGATCAGACAGGAGTCCCCGTGGACTATGATGTTTGCAGATGACATTGTGATATGTAGTGAGAGTATGGAACAGGTTGAGGAGACCCTGGAGAGGTGGAGATATGCTCTAGGGAGGAGAGGAATGAAGGTCAGCAGGACTAAGACACAATATATGTGTGTGAATGAAATGAGGATAGAGGAATGGTGTGGATGCAGGGAGTAAAGTTGGTGAAGGTGGATAAGTTTAAATACTTGGGATCAACAGTTCAGAGTAATGGGAAGTATGGAAGAGAGGTGAAGAAGAGAGTACAGGCAGGATGGAGTGGGTGGAGAAGAGTGTCAGGAGTGATTTCTGACAGACGAGTACCAGTAAGAGTGAAAGGGAAGGTCTACAAAAGGGTAGTGAGACCAGCTATGTTATATGGGTTGGAGACAGTGGCATTGACAAAAAGGCAGGAGTCAGAGCTGGATGTGGCAGAGTTAAAGATGTTAAGATTTGCACTGGGTGTGACAAGGGTAGACAGGATTAGGAATAAGTATATTAGAGGGTCAGCCCAGGTTGGACAGTTTGAAGACAAAGCCAGAATGGCAAGATTGCGTTGGTTTGGACATGTTCTGAGGAGGGATGCTGGTTATATTGGGAAAAGGATGCTAAGGATGAAGCTGCCAGGAAAGAGGAAAAGAGGAAGGCTTAAGATAAAGTTTATGGATGTGGTTAGAGAGGACATGCAGGTGGTTGGTGTGACAGAGCAATATGCAGAGGACAGGAAGAAATGGAAACAGGTGATCCACTGTGGTGACCCCTAACCCGGAAAAGCCAAAAGAAGAAGATATATAAAACATGATATTACAGGTGGTAATAGGTCTTTTTTCAACATATGCATGGCGATATATGGTTTCAAGTCCCAACCTTTCCAATTCTGACAATAATTTATCCTATATAACCTTCTCTATTCTTTTCCACAACGTGGCCCTAGGTTTGTCCTACTTCCCTTTCCCTTAAAGACAGGTTGAAATCTCCAATCATGAAAAAATCTCCCCATATTTATATGACTTAGTAAATAACAGATAAAATGGTACTATAAGTTCATGCCAAAGTGTTCTCAGGTCATCCATTTTTTCTAGTTCTTTTTCAATAGAAGCTAATTTGATTTAATATCAGAGGTTACTTGGATGTCACTAGGACAATTTGTCACCCCCTTTGTGGAACCATATTGCTTTGCATAAGATTTTGTCAATATATTTATAATATTTATACATATTTATATCTGACGTGTGCAATGTACTGTTTATAAAATATAAAAAAAAATTGTATTAAATTATAATGTGTGCTATTTAATTCTGCATTTATGCTCTGAGCTCTAAAATTGGTTTGAGGAGGATGTTGTCATTTATTCCCAGTAGGATTGCAGGCATTTAGCTTCAATTGCCATATAACCTCTTTTTCTTCTAATAGGAGCTTAGCATTGCCTCCCCTGGGGTTGACAAATAACCTTTCTAACATAGCAAATCTAAAGGTGTGACATGTCTTACTACCCACCAAGTGTCTGTATAAGGCATTGTAAGTATTTTGCTTCCTAATTTGATAAGTGTGTTCATAGTTTCTGTTTTTTAATGACCTGTCAGTTTTCCCGACATAAAATGCCGGACAGGTCAAACACATTGCCAAATAAACAACACTCTTAGTATTACAATTCCCTTTTTGAAATGTAACTTTAGTCTTGTTATTGTTTTCTAATTGTATTTTAACTTTTTCATATATCAAATCAACACTGGTTACAAGAACCACACTTCTTCGTACGTTACAAGAACCACACTTCTTCATACGTTACAAGAACCACACTTCTTCATACCTTGAATATCTCCTGTTGGCCTCAAAGCCCTAATGTTCTCCAAGTTGCTCTTAAGATTAACACCTCTTTTATAAACAAATGTTGGACAATTCCCTAATAAATTGTGAATATCCCCATCACTTCTAGGGATATTCCAGTTCTTAACCACCACTTCTTTAATAATTGACATAAATGGACTATACTTAAGAACCTTGGCTGTAGTGTATGTACCATCATTCACAGTGTCCCCTCTGGGTCCTAATCCTACTCCTAAAAGTGGTATATATTGATTACCCCATTGGGACAAAACATATTCAGTAGTTTCCTTAACTAAGTTAGGGGGATACCCACTTTCTAAAAACATACCCCCCCCCCACAACCTCTAACTCTTTGACTACATCTGGGTATACAGAGATCATCCTGGCTGCTCTAATGCATTGCCCTTTAAGAATGCTTTTTTTCTGTGATAGTGGATGGCAGCTGGTGAACTCTAAATAAGAGTTACTGAACGTGGGTTTATGATAAATATTAGATTTAAAACCATTGACTGTGTAGGAGAAATATGTATGTTTTACAGTAACTGCTTTTAACCATGTTTTACAAACAACATCAGTCTTATAGAAACATGGCAACATTTCTAATAAAAAAACTTTGTATTCAATGCTCTAACATTAACAGCTGTCAGAGATGCTATTGGCAAACTGTTAAACTTTTGACCTGGCAAAAATCCTGCTTTGTGTTTGTCAAATATTGCAAAATATCTGCTTCAAAAATTCTCTTCTTAACCTTCAAACAGCATGCCATCCAGTTTAAACACGTACCCAAAGTTAGGCTTGGATGCTCTGTACATTTCCATTTTTTAAATGGGATATTTCTGTTATGTTGGTATTTACCACTAAAATTCTTTTCCTTCACAGTGACCTGACTCTCCTTTCTATATGTGATTTGTGAAGAATACATCTAACTCCTGTACAAGCTATGCTAGGGCTGCAAGTTCCCTACTAACAGTCAGGGAGTCCTTATGGATGAAATTGTTTCTATCAGCGTGAACAAAGAAAAGAAGTTATGTACTCAACATAACATTCCATCTGTGTTGTTCATTTTCATATAGGTTCATATCTGATCCTCAGTTTCGACTCGGCCACTTTTTATAGCTCATGAATACTGGAAAGCTCTCAAGCTCCTCCCTTAACCATAATGCTCTAGTCCCCTACCATTCCTCAGATCTTGTTTGCTGATCTCGTAGCTTTTTAGAAACTTACAAACAATCATAGTATGAGAAACCAGTATCTGGAGCTCAAAGGCAGGAACATTGGTTTCTTTAGTCTCTTCTCATTCTTCCAGACGTCACAAAGAAAATGGTAGGGGGATGGAGGAAGGGGAGTTGAGGAAGAATGAAAATGAACAACACAGATGGAACATTATGGTGAGTACATAACTTCTTTATCTGTTGTCAATTTTGATTAATTCCTCAACAAGTGGGACAGAGTCCCCAGCTACCTGAATCCTGGGAGAACCCTAAGCAAGGATATTCCTGAGTAATATTAAGCCGAAGACTGTTCTTCCCTTCAAGACCTGATCTAATTTGTAATGAGTTATAAAGGTATGAGGATTAGCCCAAGTTGCAGCCACACAAATATTGTCTATGGAAGACCTGGATAAGAATACTGATGAAGTTTCCATGGACGTGGTAGAATGGGTTCTTAAAGGTTTTGATAAAGATAAACCCAATTTGTTGTAGACAAAGGAAATGCAATCAGTTAACAATTTGGCTAAAGTTACTTTGGTAGCCAGTTTGCCCAATTTTGATTCTGCAAAAGAAACAAATAATTGATCTGTTTTTCTCATACTTTTGTTCTATGCAAATAGAAACATAGCTGTTTGTGAGCATCCAACAAATGTAACATGTAGTCTCCCTTGTTTGTGAAATTTGGAAAGAAAACTGGAAGATTAATAAATTGATTGATGTTGGATTCTGACACCACCTTAGGAAGGAAGGAAAGATGAGTTTGTTTGTAATGTTACCCTATCTTTATGGGAAATTAAATAAAGAGGCTTAGAAGATGGGCTTGAAGTTCAGAGACTCTTCAAACAGAGGGTATAGCTACAAAAATATAGTTTTCCAGGTTAAAAAATTTAGTTCATGCTTTGCTGATGGTTCAAATGGAGATTGAGTTAAAGCTTGTAACACTAAATTCAAATCCCGTGGCAAAGTTGGATCTTTAAAAGGGGGTCTAAGATGAAAAGTTCCCCTTTTAACGGCCTTATAAAGTTTTGAAGAGGCTATGGAGAAGTGATTTATTTCTATGTGGAAACTAGAAATGGCAGCTAGTTGCACTTTAACAGTCAAGGAGCTATCCCCTTCATTGAGAATTGCAACCAAAACTTAAGAACTTTGGGGGACTACCAACAATGGCAATTAAAGAAATTGCAACAAGACTATAAGAAAGAAGAAAAAATTCCAACAATAGTAAACAAAGAATACACCAATAAGTGCATAAAGGATAAGAGAGGAATATATAATATATCAAGAAAAAGGTAATAAAATATAAAAATCCCATTTCACTCACAAATTCCACACTAAAGCTCGAGAGTTAACAGTGACGATATCCGTACATGAAAGCAGCAAACCAGATTTGAGGTATGATAGGGGACTAGAGCATTATAAGTAACGCTGGAGGAGCTTAAGTGCTATAAAAAGCATCTGAGTCAGATCTGAGGGTCAGAGCCAAACTCACTTGTTGAGGAATGAATGAGAATAGACAACATCAGATCAGATCCTTGCTTTGCTACATTAGGGTGTTCTATGGCCTTTTTGACATCCACTATTTTTGCTCCTGACAGGCATAACACTATTTGATGTTCATTATCTTCTCTGTTTGTAAGTATGAATTCCTCTAATAATTCAGGCTACAATTATAAGAACATCTTTCCTGGCCAGGTATGATGAATCTTCAACTTCTAATTTAGTAATCTCTCTTCTGTCAACTGTTACAAAGAAATTGTCTTCATCACCATTAATCTTTTTAATCTCACTGTTTTCAATGCTTATTACATTTGCAAGCATATAATTCTCATCCAGCTGGCTTTGTACAGCCATAGCTTGAGACTTCACTCTTTCTCCTCTTTTTTTCTTGCAGTAATGTTCTTCAGTCCTTCCAAGTTCAGTTTTGATTTCTTGCTTTTCACCTGCTCCTTGCCTATCTTTTTTCTACTTTCTGTTTTGGAAAAATGATGCCTTTTTCTGTAGACTGAAGTTTTTCTGGTAGAAGAATGTTATCATTCCCTGTAATCTGTGTGTTACATAACAAGGCGGCATATTTTTTTAGTTTGTATTCTCTACTTCTTCCTTTCTTTCTTTTTATTTTCTTCTATAGACTTTGAATCCTCATATTGCTGAATATGTGTATCCAAAATTCCAAGGTTGCCAGTGATAATATCTTGTTCAATAAGGGTTGAGTGATCTTTACTGACAATAGACATTTCCTTTCCTAAATATGTTCCATTTACTATTTGCCTAACATAATTTAGTTCATCAGTCTAGTCATTAATGTATGTAGCAACAGTTCTCCAAGCTGTGACAATTGCACAAGTGCAAGCATCATCAGTGAATCTACCCCTGGATTTACTAAACTTCCATGCAGGACTAGCTTAGTCCAGCATGGAAGCGCCCGTTTAGGAGCAGGACGGCAGCGTGCCATGCATATTAAGAAGGCGCGCTGCCCGAGCTCTTAGGCTTACACAGAACATGTACGAGTTCAGGGGGTATGTCTGGGAGCAGCGCTCTCAGAATAAACACGCCCCTGCAATGTAGACCAGCAGAAAGTGGTAAGAAATGAGTGAGACCGCTCATAGGTGTCCGCATATCCTCACCAACAGTCCCCCATGTGTATTTATATTTTTAAAAATCCGAGTACAGTTAACCGTAGGTGCACGGGTGTGCCGATCCCTTAGCTACAGTTAAAGCACCTTAAAAGGCTGAAGAGGATAACAAGGAAGATATATGCAAATTAAGCCATACAGCAATAGTGTAGTGGGCAGAGCATTTCCTAACGACCAGGCATTCCCGGTTCGAGTCCCATTGCAGCAAAGTCTATTTTACATGGCAAAGCACATTATAACCAATATTTTTGTAATACCCACTAAATAACACATATTTATGAACTGGAATACTGCAGGAAATGCACATGCGAAGTATCAGTGTCATAATGAATAAGGCACTAGCATTATAAAATTATATTCAGGGAATTTATGGTAAATCTCGGTAATCAAGGTGTTATCAGGAGCTTTGATAACCATCACATCCAGAAAAGTTATCCGTTCCTTATCTTGGTTCACCATAAACTCAATCCCCCACTTATTTTCATTCAAATAACTGACAAATTCAAGAAGATGTTCCACATCTGATCTCAATACCATCCAGCAATCATCCAAATATCTTTTCCAAATATCTATTTCTTCCATGAACAAATTATGGAAGCTATCATAAATAATTTGCTCCTCTATATATGCCATATATAGGTCAACATATATGGGGGCAAAAGATGCCCCCATTGCTGTACCTTGAATCTGTAAATAACATTTGTCATGATAGAAGAAGACATTTTTAGTGAGTACATGCTTGGTAAGATTGATGAGAAGTGTATTGAAGCTGGGTTGGTATAACTCCGATCTATATAGCCAATATTCTAATGCTTCAATCCCAGCCCAGTGTGGGATATTGGTATATAGAGCTTTAACATCTAAAGTATAGAGTAACCAACCTGCCTTCAATTGCATTTCCGAGATGACCTGAAGAAATTCTGTGGTATCCCTAAGTCGTGCCCTTACCCATTTAAGAAGTGGTTTAGGATGCTTAGTAAGAAATTGGAACAAAGGTTTTGTTAAGGAGCCCTTCCCAGAAACTATGGGTCTACCTGGAGGGTTGCAAAGATTTTTATGAATTTTCGGCAGAAAATATATATATTGATTATTAGGGTCTGATATCATCAGGTGTTTCCTGGTAGTATCTGTGATAATGCCCTCTTTCACTGCTAGGGATAGAAATTCATCAATTTGGGGGGGATTATATGTTAGATGTAAATAGTACCTCCCATCTGCAAGTTGTTTAGTGTCTTCCTTATCGTATTGTATCCAATCTTGGACGACCACTGCCCCTCCTTTATCTGCCCTTAGGATAACAAGTTCATAATTATTTGCTAGTCTGGAAATTACTGCCATCCCAGTCTTAGAAATATTACTAGTTCTGACCTGGCTTTCCCCTAGAGCAAAAGTGCAGGTCCTTAAAAATCAAATTTTGAAACATAAATACATTATGATTCATTGGGGGAGTAAAGGTAGATTTATGATATCTAAATTCTTCATTTACACCCTTAGATTTTTTTGCCCTGAAAAAATTGTTTCAAATTAAGGTTTCTACAGAATGCAATCACATCATTAGCAAAGCTTTCCTCAGACACAAAAAAGCCAGGTATGAATGACAATCCTTTATTGAGAATGTCCACCTCCAAGGAAGAGGATGATATGGTATGGTATGATGATATGGTAGGATGATATGTTCAATGCATTTTCATTTATTGTTTCCATACATACATTTGAATTAATCTCTCTATATTGTCCACATTTCCTATGTTGTCTGTCCCCCCCTCCTCCTTCTTGGTTTAATTCTAAAGGGGTATTAGATTTTCTTCTCTTCTGTGCTGGGGAGCCTGTGGAGCCTGGTGTATCTACTTCAAATCCAGCGGAAGAATCTTCCCCTGAGGTATCTGTACTGGAAGTAAGGGTTTTCTTGAGTATTGATCTTGGACATTTTCTTTTGAGAGTGTTTCTATAAGATTGTAAAAATCAGACATGTTTGTCCTTATCTCCAGTAAAGGGGTCCCCCCATCATATTCTTCCAGATCTCAGAGGTATTTTCTTTTCTTTCTCTCCTTCAATTGTGTTTCAAGTGTCATTAGATCTTGGCTAAGTTTTTTAAGACAAGATGTGTATGTAGATTGTCCCTGTGCTGACCTATTTATGGCATATATAGAAGAGCAAATTATTTATGATAGCTCTTATAATTTGTTCATGGAAGAAATAGATATTTGGAAAAGATATTTGGATGATTGCTGGATGGTATCGAGATCAGATGTGGAACATCTTGAATTTGTCAGTTATTTGAACGAAAATAAGGGGGGGATTGAGTTTACGGAGAACCAAGATAAGGAACGGATAACTTTTCTGGATGTGACGGTTATCAAAGCTCCTGATAACACCTTGATTACCGAGGTTTACCGTAAATTCCCTGAATATAATTCCCTTCTCCATGCCACCAGCTATCATCCTCCACATATCTATAAAAATATACCAAAGTCACAATACATGAGGATTAAGCATACATGCTCGGATAATGACACATATAAGCACTTCAGAGATGACCTTACTCTTAGGTTCAAGGAAAGGGGCTACAAAGCAAGTTATGTCCTTCAAGCTAAAAATAGGGTGGAAAATATAGATAGAGAAAATCTTCTTCAATATAAAAGTCAAGATGATAGAAAAGAATATACCTTACGGTTTGTTACGACCTTTGGAAGGAATACTGGGGCACTAATGGATAGTGTCCAGTGCAATTGGAACATCTTGCTTGTAGTTAATAAACTTTCTGGATTGATAGAGAGTAAATGCCAATTTACCTTTAGGAAAGGAAAAATTTGACTTTTTACTTCAATCACTGCAAACAAAGGTCTTACAAGAAAATGAAAGCTTACAGGGTACACTTGAAGGGCATACTGTCATAGGCTGCTTCCCTTGTGGTCATTGTATACACTGTCCCAGAATAATGAAGATTAAAAGTTTTAGCAGTAAAAATACAAGCCAGATATATGACATTTCCTTCTTTGCTAACTGTAACTCAGACTGGGTTATATATCTTGCTGTCTGTAAATGCTCTGCCTTCTATATAGGACAGACCTCAAGACCAGTGAACTATAGGATATCAGAACATCTTAGTGATATTAAACATCAAAGAAATACCAATGCCCTATACAAACACACTAGGTTACATAAAAATGTTTCATTTAATTTCATTATAATTGATCGTATCCCAATAAGTCAGGTTGGCATGAGTTATTAAATACAAAAGAAAGAAAATGGATAATCAAATTAGGTGGTCTACTTGCACCTGGACTAAATGAGCATCTCTAATGGGAGGTTTTAGAGTATATAAGGAATGAGCTTATTGCATTACACTACACTGATGAAGGCTATGTGATTTACTAGCCAGAGCCGGTCTGTTTAGCTTTCTCTTGTATATTATATATATGTGTTTACACATTATTAGTAAATAATAGGTTGCTGCCACTATCTGCTGGTCGAAGTTTGATTTTTATGTTAAAATACTCCCATATTGGTGGCTTGTTGCCATCAATGAAAGCTGCATGCTGTTATAATGGCCACTCTTGTCCCATATATGCATGTGTTCTGCTCATTCTGCAACTGTTGTAAATCTAGTGTCTTGGGTTAATGGGAATACCTATGCATGCTGTTATAACTAATCCTGAATGCTATTGTCTATTACTAACTGATATCTTTCTTAATACTGCAACACCATAGCTCTAATGGGAAGGCCGGTCCCAGCGGACCCACTTGTGCCACCTCAGCTGACCATGGCACTGGGCACCAGCATGTCTGGGGCCCAGCCTGGGACCTCCTCCTCCACTGGCCTTGCACCACCTTTGGGTGGAATCACCGCAGGGGATGGGGCTCATCCTCCCCAGGAGCGGGGTCAGAGAGGTACCTGTCACCCGCCATTAGGTCCAGGTTGTGTTGCGTAGCGAGCTCGACAAGGAGATTCGAGACAAGCTACGCCAACTTGAGGGCCATGTGGTGCAATTAGAGGGTGAGTCTGCCCTCCTACCAAGCCCCCAGCACAGCCACATTTGGGGCCGTGAAGGTGCAGTGGTGACTGCCCATGGGTGGGGAACCTCAGTCCCATTGTTTCCATTGGGGGGCTCATGGGCTTGTGACTTCCAAACACCCCTCATCGTCCAAGGTGTTTACCCCCCCACATGTGTCATATACCATCTCTGTATGCATCTTGTTTGTCTTATCTGATAACCTACCCAACCTACCTCCCCAAATATACTTATACCCCCCCCAACATCCCACTATCACCTGAAAGAGCAATCTGTTCCCACAAAAAATTTCTCTCCATACATAGCTGTCCATTTCTCACACACGTCCACTTGACACATGTAATCTGGTCTAATTGGCATCACATGGAATTATTGTTGTTCTCACCCCCCATTGGGTTTGATTGTCCAAATCTACCTTCAAATTCAATGTATATGCACAGCTGTAGCTGTAGAAGTAATGGGCAGCTATGGACCTTCCCTGCACCCATCCTGCACATCCCTAGCAATTTTCCTTACTGTCTTTCCCTCTTTGTGCCCCTTTTTCACCACTTTCCTATCAATCCCTTTTTCTTTTCTTTTAAAAAATTAGCACGGGGTAAGCGGGAGTAAGCACTTTTAAGCAACAGTAAGCGGGTTTAAGCTTGTTTGCACAGGGGTAAGCTATGCCTACACATGTTAAGCAATTTAGAAGCTGAGTGTAGGAAACTGTAACCAGAAGTTAGCAGTGCTTACCTTCGCGCAAGCCTGCACAAACCCACTTACAACTGCTTTAAAGTGCCTTAATCACTCTGCATCCAATGGCCTGTGTTCTGCAGAGCAACAAAATAAACAGCTTCTGCAAGGCTCAACCCCAGGACCATTGACACCATACACAAAGTGATTTACCACTAAGCCATGCCAGATATACAGCAATTTGATGTTTTCAGAAACATAACATCCAGCCCAGTCATGCAACAGTACAGAGAATATATACCAACATCTAGATGTATGTGTGTGTGTGTAAATATATTAATATCTAAACAGATACAACATATCTATATATATATATATATATATATATATATATATATATATATATATATATATTCAGAAATATATGCATATATATAAATATATATGAACATATATACATGCAAATGCTGACATCTACACATATATATGTCAACACCTATATGTCCACATATACACAGCAAGTTACATATATGTATGCAGATATATATCTCCGTAGGTATATACGGACATAGTTATAAATATGTAAGCAAATATATATACTTATATAGGTATATATGGCCATATATCTGTAGATAGTAATGGTAGATTAACAGAAACATATATGTCCACATGCACCATTAATGGGGTTGAGAGGCCCCAAACAATATATGTCTTGTACGAATTGGCATACCCCCCCCCCACAGCCAAACACGTCCACCCTGCAATACACTACCAAGTTTATTTTATTTTATTTGTTTTATTTAAATAAGGATTTAAATTATTTTTCTTTTATTTTTTTATATTTCATTCCCCTTTCCCCCACCCACTAGGCGGGCCAACCAGTACAGGCCCATCCAACCCAGCCTCTCCTCGACCCATATTGTCTTTATCCACATTTCTGCCTCCCCCCCTGCACAACACATCCACCATCCCTTTTCTGGTTACCAGCCCGTAGCAACCACACCACCACACTTTGCCCACCCTCCCCACGGGAGTCATCTTATTAGTTGTCCCGTCCCAAGTATCTTCGGTCTTCCACACGCTGTAGTCCATGCACATATGAACACAGCCATGCTTACCTTTGGAGACATGAGTTTACGGCAAAGAAAAACACCTAATTTTTGGGTTGTCCCGCATAGGACAATTTTTTTCTTGGTAATAACAACAGACTTCATGGGTTACTTTGTTTACACTAATGGTTTTATTTTTAGGTATCGTAAAGCATACGTGATGCACAAGGTTGCCCGGTATGCACACAACAACTAATAGGAATATCTAATTCAGGTATATGGGAAACACACAACCCTTGTATACACATGGTGCTACAGGTTCCCCTCCTGATAACTAAATTATTTTCTAATGAAGATGCACACAGCACCTTGCTGGACTACTGGTAACTGAATTACCTCTTTATTATAATGATAATGAAGATGCACACAGCACCTTGCAGGATCACTGGTCTCACAGTATTATTGATTAAGAACTGTGTTGGTAATTTAAATAAACAGCTCAAAATATTGTATTTAAACAATGATAAAATGGTTGTGTTTAATAATGAAACATGTCTTTCTGAAGAAATCTTGGTAATAAAGAAAACGAAAGTCCTAAATAATACAGGAGTTTTGGGTGTTTTCTCTTCAATTCATTTTGAATTTGTTTTGAATGCATTTGTGTCACGGAGTTTGTTCATTTTTAGCGATAATTATCTTTGTTTTTTTTTGTACAGTTTGGTAACATATATCTATCTATCTATATATATATATATATATATATATATATATATATATATATATATATATATATATATATATATATATATAAATATATATATACATACACATATATATAGATATACATGTGACTATACATACACACACAGACATATGTACAGTAAGATACTTATGTAGTAGGCGCACACAATATGGTACACCCACTATGCCTACAGTGAACACCCTAACAACTGGACACTGGATGACCCACCCATACAAATGACATTCGTTGCCTGCAACATATACCCACAGAGAGGTCATAGGATAAACACCACACACAGGTTTGCAGAAATGGAATACCTTTATTTGTGTACAATTACAGAATTACATGCCATGTCATATAGCTGTTCAGACACTGACATCCATATCAACAGAGTAATGTAACTATGAAACAGTTATACTAATACAGTAGTCTGGAAAGGTCCACAACTGTTGCTGTCCAGGCCAAGCCCTTCCAATTGTACATTAGTAAGGACAGACTGGGCCACAGAATACCACACAATCAACAGTAAGTGATGAAGGTGTATAGTCCAGCAGCCTCTATCTACACTCTGTACACAATCGCTAGGTGGTAAAGACTTCAGTTGACCAAATAGGCACACTGGCACACAGAACAGTCTGTATGGCAGGAGGCAGTAGGCCTGCAGTAACCCACTTTATGTAAGTAATGTCAAGATAAGTGACATGTATGGTACTGTACATCCAGATACCTTAAGGCAGCTCACCCCTGATACTCCCACATGTTGTAATAGCCTAGGTTATGTATGGTGCATCCCCCCCAGACTCATTAATACAGGGCCATATACCACTGTTACATACACTGGCCTCTGGAGTGCATATGGGCACACATGTATTGTGTAGGTGAAACCCACACATATATGGCTCCAGCCCCACTGTATGTGTGGGGGATACAACAGCAGTGTACTGCTGGCCGACATGGCACTGTGGTATATGTATATGTGCATTTGTATCTCTGTCTGTATATGTGTAGACATATACTGCTCTGTATATGTATATATCTGGGTGTGTCTATGCATATATATGTACATATACACACCCATCTATATATGTCGATATGTACATGTGCAATTATCTATATAGATATCTGGATAATCATATGTACATATATATTCACCATATGTCCTGAATATGGGGTGTAGCCCTACTCCAGCCCCTATAGTCCCACCTTCATAGTGCAAGGGGATGTCAGGCATGTATAACAGGTATATTAGCAGACTATAGCTACTGTAATAGGGATTGTCTTCACAGACATGGTGTGCGTGGGAGGTCACATCTGCTTTTCACATGTGCACCATTGGCTACTGACAGACATCCTAAGGACATCATAGAACAGTACTGCTGCAAGTACATAATGCTCCTGTGGACTACAGCAGAGATATTGGCCAATAGATGTGGACATTCTGACATACTCTGTATAGTCCAGAGGTATACACAGAACCCCTTAGTGCAGAACATGTGGACCAAGCCTGACAATATGGATGTTAACAGCCATGTAGATGGGTATAACACATAACGACTGGTATACATTTGCTCCCATAGGTTATGCATTCACACACCTCTGTCTGTCCTGACACATAATAACTGCTGGTACAGAGGTACCATGGCCACATACTACCCACTAGATATTGACATACATCTGTACAGCCTCCCATCACTCTGTCTGACATGCCTGACTGTTAAGGGAGGCCCGGCAGCAGTACATCTGGAAAATATCTGGACATGACACCTCACTGGGTAAGTACACCAAGCTGCTAGGCATGTAACAAAGCACTGTGCAGGCTACAGGCAGACTGGCTCAACACTGGCCTACATCTCCTATGGGGGAATGCACATGTACCTGCATATTTAGCAGGCTCTACAGGCATGTCACAGCACAGGTTAAGATACACCTGTGTGAAAGTGCATAACCACAACCAATGTGAACACTGCCACAGCCACATATGGTAAGCTAGCATAATATTACAGTATATGGGCTATCTGTTCAACACCATCCTCATATGTGCCACTCACACACTGACCCTACATATACTGGGCCACTACACAGTGTGGTCTGATGCCCGTCTGTGGTATGGGACATGTGTGTGTATGGCCCTACAAACATGTAAGCCAATATGGTAACATACAGTGGAGCAGCATGTAACATCAGATAGGACGGGACCTAGGACCATGACATCTACCACAGTCTGTATACAAGCCAAGGTACATATTAACAATACACACACTGTCGGCATTCACCATAAGTGCACAGACCTCAGTACTGTACAAACAACCACAGAATGTCCAGGTCATGTCATCAAATATAACCCCTACTGTACATGTCATGTGTAGCAGTCTGATATCTCACTGGCTTCTTATTAGATATGATGACACTAATTATGGTGTACAACAAATATGCATGACATATGTACAAAGGTTGACAGAGTTGTGGCTGGAAGCACATACACAGGGCCAATATTGACATGTTGCTGTAATAACCTCATACATTTACTGCTGTAACAGGGTTTGTTGCAACATATGTCCTATGAGGGATATGAGGTCAGTAACTGTCACGGCTTTCACTATCTACAGGCTGCAATCCTCACACTACCTTCTGCAGTTCACAGATAGATGCTCTGTGGGTAACACATGAAACCAAAGGCACAACACACTGCCCAGTCTGCAGATGACCCTACAGATGGGGAATCCTCATAAACATAGAACTGACTTGGCAGGTATTAAAACATGTAGGACAGCCATATCCACACACACTGTTAAACCAATATTACTCCAAATGCAGTATAGCAGCACTTACAGCTTGTAGTCAGGTCAGGCACATCCCTCTCCTGTGGGTTGCCCTGTTTCCACAGTGTATGTTGTTAGAGGAAAGTCCACAGTCCATCTGAGATGCTGTTTCCAAAACAACAGCTCTAGTTCCTGCTCACAGTGAATGAAAAGGGCCAACACCAGCATGATGTTCCTAGATATTGGAGTGTGTTTCCATGCAATTGACTATGAGAATGATACCACAGCTGTTCCACATGCAATCAGCTAGGGGAGGGCTGCAATTCATGCAGAGGCCATCAGCTGATCATGAGAATCACTTAAAATGCACATACTTCTGCCTAAGAAAAGCAGGTGTAGGTCTCCACATCCACCAGTGAGGGAGTGAGAGAAACAGACAGAGGCATTGACAAGTCAGGGAGTGGTGGGAGAGTAAAACCTAAGCATGTTTGTGTCACACACCTACCAGCACAGGGTATCAAACCCCTGATGACTATTTAGTCCTATCACAATCCTATGCAGTTATTGGATGCACCACATAGGTTACCTGCTGTGAAGTCCTCAGAACATATATGTGATGGTGAGTGACATCTGCAAGAGGGATATGGTAGCTATACTGTAGATTAAGTAAACGTGCCTGTCCCCATGAACAGGTGCCAGCGTCAACACAGCCACACTCTCACAGGGATGCACACACATTGGCACACTTGGCAGGGCCAGGGATACAGCTCATCACTAGTGAGATTGGCACAACACATTACTGTGCAGGTATCACATGCACTACAGGGGTCATACAGAGGTTATATGGAAAAGGGTATGGGGAGGTGTCTGACATCAGACAGCATGCTGCAGTATGCCAATGGGGGCTGTAGTGAGTATGAATGTGAACATATGCATCATACAACACATACACACACACACACACACAGGGTGCCAGTACTGACATGCATGGGTGTATTTATGCACGGGTATGTGGTGGGCGACTGTGCCAGATGGCTATATAAGGCTAGGTGATGGGTATACCTTGGCATCAGGCCACATGACAATGGTCTACATTGTGGCTCAGGGCTATGGTTTCTGCATTTGCCCACACAGGTGGGTATTGTATCCATCATCCAGTCACCTGGGTGACTATTGCATGTGGCCAATGCTGTGCATCGCTTGCTATGCATGTGTTCCTTAGTCCATGATATGGACAGTGTCTGGGATGTGCACACCTCCCACAAGCATGTACAGTGACATGTGGAACTGTACCTGGGGTGTCGGGCCCATGTTTTGTGCACAGATTATCATCAGATGTTCCAGTCGGTCACCTGTTGCAGGAACTGGTAATGGACAGCTGGTTACCCCTGCACCTGCATTGATAGCATGCTAACAACATTCGCTGGTGTCAGTGGCATCTGTCCATACAGGGCATGTTTTTCGGCATGGTATGTCCTTTGTGGGTCACATGTAATGGCACCACAGATGTTGCAGATGTCCAGTGGGGAGCATGGGGAAGGTGCACTGTCTGCAGGTATGTGCCTATTGGACAGATGGACAGGGTGCCATGCCCTCTGTAGGCCACTGCAGTCACTCCATAGTTACTATTAGTTGCCAATATGCAGTGTACTACACACATATTGACTGTTGCCTTGGCATGTGTGTGTGTGTGTGTGTGTGTGTGTGTGTGTGTGTGTGTGTGTGTGTGTGTGTGTGTGTGTGTGTGTGTGTGTGTGTGAGTATGAGACATGGGGTGAGAGTGTGCTCTGGGTAATACTGGAGCTGCTAACTGTGATTGCCTGGCCTTGATGTCACATGTATGGGTATGGATTTGCACCCCAGCCTCTTGGCTATTTCACATCTGTTATCCCTGTACAGTGGACATTGTGATATATACTAGGGCCACCATATAAGAAATTTGCAAAACCCGCTCCACATTGGCCCAGGTGTCACACACTCATGCCTACCTCAACACAGAATACGAGTTATACACACACACACACGTCTGAGAGTAGAACCCCTACCTAACTAGTTTATTACACAAAAGCACTATGCAGGTATAGTATGTGCCACAGAGAATACTGGAGTACTCCTTCTGCAAAGGTGTATATTACATTGGCTGACATCAGCAGGACTGGCAAGTACATAGATAGGCATTTGACATGTACTGAGTGTGACTAGCCTAAAATGCATTGCTCCCTACACAGACATTGGAACACACACAAAATATCCACAGCCAACTTGTGTGGGTATAGAACCGCTAACAGAGGTCTACATCACACTACAGCATGGAGCTGGATGCACCACAGGGATCACTGAATAATTCCTTCCCCAAAGGTGTCTATCACATTGGCTGACATCAGCAGGATTGGTAAAGTAGGGTTATTGACATGTAATGAATGTGACTAGCCTCTAATACATTGCTCCTTACTCAGGCATTGAAACACACACAAAGCATCCAAACCTGCCATGGGTGGGAATAGAACCATACCAGAGTTCTACATCTCACTACAGCAGTACGCAGGTATGGCATGCGCTACGGAGATTATTGGGCTACAACCTTCTCAGAGGTGTATTTCTGGGGGGCTGACATCAGCAGCCTTGCCAAAGTTGAGCATTTGACTTGTAGGGAGTGTGACTACCCTAAAAAGCATTGTTCCCTACACAGACACACACACACAAATGCCATGTCTGGGAGTAGAACAACTACCTAACTAGTTTATCACACTACAGCAGTACGCAGTTACAGGATGCGCTACAGAGATCATTGGGCTACAACCTTCCCAGAGGTGTATTTCTATGTTGGATGCACATAGTACACTCCCTACACATGGTTAGCCACAGGTAGTGTAATGTTTGGCATCCCTTTTACTTTATGTGAGAGTCAGAGAGAGCTGTTATTCCCTGGGTCCCTCTTGTGTCAGTGTATGTGCTATGCGTTGCCTCTTTGCAAAGGCCAGGGTATACTGGGCATGCCTCCTTCTGCCTACTGGGGTAGGCTCAGGTTGTTCCTCCTCCGAGTCACTCTGTGCCTGTGCAGGCCTTGGCAATGGTGGGGGGGCTGTGTGGCCCTGCCCTGTGCTGTTCCTGCTGCAGCTGTTTCTGTAGGATCATATTGTGTAGCATGGTACATACAATGACAATTTGGGTACATGTAGCTGGTGAGTACTGCAAGGCTTCACCGGATGTATCCAGGCACAGGAACCATGATTTAAGCATCCCAAGCACATGCTCTATTATAATTCTGGTCTGTGCATGTGCCTCATTATGGAGTTCTTGTTCGGGTGTGTGTGCATTTCTGATGGGTGTCATCAGTCACGGCTCCAGTGTGTATCCAGAATCCCCCACTAGGTGACCGTCAGGGATTTTCCCATTGGCAAATCTCTGGTACAGCTACATCAGGTGCCAGATGTGGGAATTGTGATAGCTTCCAGGGCAGCCAGCACACACATTCATTATTATGCCCTGTGCATTGCACACGTCCTGGCAGTTGATGGAGGGGAAGCCCTTGCAGTTGATGTAGACCATACCCCGCTCACCAGGTGGTGCTTTGATGTATATGTGCGTGCAGTCTATAGCACCCACCACCTCAAGGTATTCTGCTATTTGGTGGAACAATTGAATATTGCTGGCCAATGCTTCATGGGTGTTGGGGAAATATATGTGCTCCCTGGCATGTGCTGCCATGGCATCCAGGAACTGGTGGAGTACCCTGGATGCTGATGCCTGTGAAATCCCCATCATATTCCCAGTTGGCCTTTGGAAGGTACCTGTAGCTAGTATTCTTAGGTGTGCACATACCTTGGTATCCACTGGGATGGGTTCCTCTCTGTTAGTTCTGTGTGTGCGGTGTGGCCGAGACAGCTCAACGATTTGCTGTAGGAGGTCCCTGTCCACCCTATAGTGCTCCACTATCTCCAGCTTATGTAGCCCCTGGTAGGTTACCCTGGGTCTGTACACTCTTCTCCATTTCCTCACTGTGGGTTGGTGGACAGCATTCATTTCCTCACCACCCTCAGCCTCTTCCACAAGTTGTTGGATGATAGCTATTGCAGCCCCTATCATTGTGCTGTACTAAGTGTTAGAAGTTCCCCGCTTGTTTACACTGGTGGTGTAGAGTGTGGGAAAAACAAGAGAGGAAGGTGTTTGCATAGTTTATAGTAGTGTTCTGGGCTGGGCTGGTCTGTTGCCTGTGTAATTGGGTGATTCTGATACATTTCACCTGCCATCTAAGCTAGTTCTCCTTAATTACCTTCCTACTGCTGTTTTCCCTTCCCATTGCCTTCCTGTTTAAGCCCGTGTGTGTGCCACGCAAACAGAGTGTTCAAATGTGCACACCGCTGCTATTTTCTGGTTTAACTTCTTTTTTCTTCCTGTAAATCTCGGTGCGAGGAACGCACACCCGCTTAGGCTTTGTAAAGTGTGCTAAGCAGGTTTAGACACACACCCTAGCTTAGCTGTGCTAAGCTAGGAGCAATCCCGAGCCACAGGGCTCCAATCCACTTACAGTATGCCTGACCCCCCCCCCCATGATGTCACCTAACTCCTAGGCTTGCACCAAGCTATTCCTACTCTTACACTGTTGGGACCTGACTCACATGCTGGGGAATACTGGGGCTCACATTCCTTCCCCTCATTTGCATAGGATTGCCTGCTAATGCATAGTTACATGTCTCAACTGACCCTCCCCCCTTAGCAACCACTACTCACTGGCCAGGTTGATTTCTGCCTGCCATTGACTTGCATGGCAGAATAGTGATTTTAGTTAGACTGCTTATTTTAGGTTTATTTTATTATTTTCCCCTGATCCCATTTGCGTGCCGCTGCCCTACGCTTAAACAGCTGCGATCGGCTAAAAAAAAATAAAAGTTGATTTTTGTATTTGTTTTTTGTTTGCAATGCCAATGGCCTTATACTTGGCCATTGGCATGCTTACTACATGATAGGCAGCCTTTATTTGGGGCTGTCACAGCTCAGTTTTGAATTTTGCAGAAATGTACTCGGTTACTAACCGAGTATATTTCTGCAGATAGCACTAGTCCTGCACGGACTGTTGCAAGTTTCCTGGATTGCAAAATCACCTAATTTGCATAGATTTCTCCTGCAAATGGGGTGATTTGCATACCAGGGCTTAGTCCATGCAGGATTAGTGCAGGAGCGCTCGTGGACGCCCCTGCAGGCTGCTCCTGGATCGCAAGGCAGACATATTGCCTGCTTGAGCTCCTGCACCAATCTTCGACTCTGTGCAAGCTTTTGAGAATCTGGGGGCTAGATTTACTACTAATAATGGTGAGCGAATCATCCAAGTTTTGACATGAGTTATATAGTGTTACTACCTTTAAATATGCATAGCATTTAGCACACTAAACAAGATACTTATGCTTTAGCAAATCACTAATAACATACTCATTTAAAAATCCATTTCAGCTCTAAATAAAGAATTCTAAAAGAAAAGGATAATAAAAATCTGTTGCCACAGAATTCACAGATATGTTCTAAGAGAAAAAATGCACAAACAATATACATCTAAATATTAAATTAAGTAGAATAAAGTATTTGCAATGACTATACCAGTTGTGAAAGTCACACAAAAGCTGGAATTCCTTTATAGGTTCATTACTAGGCTAACGACTATAAGGGCATTTTTAAGCCTAGTCATGCATCCCAAATCTCTAACAAGTTCTGATACCCTTGATAAGTGTAAGCAAGGATCTTAATGCTTAGATCTCACTATCACTTGGTGATGCACTTCTTTTAAACATAAAGAACAATAAGTTACAAACCAACACAGGATTACTTCATAAGCTTTGGATTGTCCTCCCTGCTGTCTGCGTCCATTTATAGATGACCAGGACTCTTGGGATGACTAAAGTTTGCATGTCTAAAACCTGTCCCTTTCTAACAAAAGCAGCAAAATATAAATCAAACTGAATCTTGTTGTCTACAAGGTAGCCCTTTTTTTCTACAAACAGGAAAAAACAGTGGTAAAAAAATCTAAATTAAAAAAATCTTCTCTTATTAGGCAACGACACAATCACAAGCAAACAAATAATCACAGGATTGTTTATACAAGTTGGGGATTCATATGGGATGGGAATTTCTGTTGGTCTGGTCCCTTTTTGTTGATTTTAGAGCCATATTCCTGTTGTGATAGACAAAAAGTATATCAGACCAAACAATACACCATAGGGTATGGACTTGGCTGATCTACTTCACAGGAGCAAGTATTTGTTATGCAGGCATTGTTTATAAACATACCAAACAGGTCTGAAAATATCAATGCAAGCCCTATAATATCCCTATATTCTTCCCCCACAAAAGGATAAAATGCATGACTACAGAACTGAACAAACTTATTTATATACATAGAAGAATAATGGTACACAAATACTAGGCAGATAGAATAGCATAAGCAGAGAGCAGTTGCTTAATGTAACAATAACCAACATAAGTTGCTACAAGTCAGACATGTATGAACATTCTAAATATATTTCTTCTCAATTTTTGTTTTTTATTTTTGAAATACATTTGAATGAATTCCATAGTATTTATACATAACATCTTAAATAACTACGTACACTGTTTACATTAGCCTGACACTATAACAGATCTTAATGTATACAGTTACTTTATAAAGATATTTCTTGAACTCCATTAAAATACAAGTAAGGGATATCTGCAAAATAAAAAAAATGTTTTCTTTGCTTATTTCAAAAACAGAACCCTGCATGGTTAGTCAGCAGGCATTGCAAATTAAAGTATTCAAAATGGAAACTTGGAAGCAGTATTTGTAAATAACATTACATGCTTTGAAAGACTTCAGGCAGTTCTCCAAAAAGTATTGCAAATCCAACAGTTGTTTTGTCAGCAGCAGCTTTATTTGGCAGCACTTGGAAAACCAAGCAGTCTTCCCTAGCAAGATGGATATTCCATAGCCACAACCATTTTGATTCATATTTCTTGTTTACCACTGTTTATATCATGTATATTAACTCCCCTGTGCATGTTGAATATGTTAATTAAATCTCAACTCATTATCATTCCTGAATGACACCATCTGCTCAATGTATTAGGCAGGTAAACATGGTGTTAGTACTTACACAATAACATGCAGACACCTGAATAGTATGAGTGAATATTAAGCCTTTGGATAGGTAATGCCTTGCAGGTGTGACTCATTAGCAGTTCTGCACATTCAATTACTTGTTTAGGAGACCTGCTAATGCAAAGTACACTTAAAGAGGTCGTGTAAGAGAAAAAAGCCTTAGTGAGAAAGTTTAAGTTATATTTATTGACTTAGGAGAGAACCTTGATACACACTTTTGTTAAATTTTGTTAGAACATTAGGATGCCTGCAATGACAAAGTGGCTGTTATCTCAGTATATATACAACTTAGAAAGACATGAAAAATACATCATACTTCTGGCAAAATGCAATACATCCCTGGTACAAAGGTAATACAATTAAGTAATGCACATAAAGAGAAATCAGAAAGCCTTGTCTTCTGGTCAGTTGTTTGCAACCTCCCATGCTTTACTATCCTCACTTTTGCAAGGTTCAAATTCACACAATTGCACTGTGAAAAGACAAATGACAGCTGTGAGCTAACATGGATAGAGTACAAATTAAAAGAAATTTCAGAAATACACTGCTAAGCAATGTGCTTAACTTTCTCAAACTCTGCAAATACTCAGTTGGCAAAACATGTTCATCATGTCAGTGTTTCATTGTAATGCCATAGGTGCAGGGTTCAAATCTAGTGAAGGTTTCATCTCTGTGAAAGTAGGAATCCTTACTGTAAACATTTTACTTGCATAAGACCACAATGATGAGAAAGCATCACACTGATTTATGAATACATTATTTTGCTTCATCATTTGTGCAGTGATTTGCATTGCATGTCAGTGCCAATCAGCAATGCCCATCACTGAATGACAGTTCATGCCCAATGGCAAAAACTGAAAATTTAATTTCACATGCACAATGAGTTAATCATCAGTCATGCAAATGAGAATGGAGATGGTATGCCTTCCTCAGCAGCTTGGACATTGTTGACTGTATAAAATTCATCTGTTATATTACTTTCTGAATGACTCAAAGCTACATTGATGTGTATTTTGAATAGCAGCTCAAGCATCACAGGGTTTGAGTCCACATTAGGGATAATTTAATTTTATTGGGCATAATACATGTATAATCATGTTTTTCTGTACTTTAAGCTGAACTACAGATGTGATTTAAAATGAGAATATTGCAATAAAATAGTGTACTATGGCTGATATACAAGAGAAAAGTGATCTGTGTCAGCTGTAGTAGCCACATAACTGATTATAGTCAAAGCATACTTCTGTGTGCATGCTGTGAAAGCAGAGTACATGTGTAAAATAATGATGTAGTAAAATTAGCAAGATAAATTCTGAAAATATAATGAGGACATTACAGGATTCAAAATATGTATGAATGTTGCTTCAGTGTAATATGTTTTTAATTATCCCAAGTGTACATTGTACTTCTAAAATTCTGTGGAGAACATCACATCCTGTAAACTCTGTATGACCTTTTCCTCAATATGTGTTATACCATAAATCAGTGATGGTGAACCTATGACACGCATGTCAAAGGTGATGCATTACAAGAATTTGGGTGATACACCAGTACTCACAAACTTCTGAGTTACCAAAGAAACTGAATGAACAAAAATACAAGAAATATGTGACCCTGCACATGCATATTAAAATTCAACAACAAAAAAAGTTATTAACTGATGTTAATCAAATCAAATGCAATGTGTTCCATGTCTTTTTCAGTTCAATTCAAAATTACTATTAAAAGTAGGGTAATTTTTTGGTGCAGTGTTTTAAGGGTTAAGCCCAACTATCAGTGTGCATATTGTTTCCTCTATTGTAAGTCACTGATTTTTCTTTTACTTTTATAATACATAGCAGCAGACATGGTTGGACTATTTTTTTTAAATAAATGAATATGTAAAGAATTGTTTCTCTTTTGTTCGGGGGGGGGGGGGTGACACACCAGTAGAGTCAAGATAGGTATTTTACAAATTTTTGACACACTAAGCCCAAAAGGTTCGCCATCACTGCCATAAATGCATCATGATATCATTTGAAAACAATATATTGTCACACACAAAGTAAGCAATTCCAAAATTTTTTCTTACTCATTGCACAACATTTGGTATGGTGCACTGGCAGTATGCAGGAATGACTGCACAGAACTGACACTTGACTTCATATCTTATAGAAGAAAACTCAGGAAATAATTATGCATGTTCAAATAAAGTGAAAATACCACTGAAGATATTACAAAAATCAATGTAATGGAAACCTTCCACAACAATACATACTTGCCTAGAATTATTACTCCAGTAAAGGAACAACTCAAAGTGCAACAGCTACAAGGTTGCAAGAAGAATGTCTATATCCAGTTATGTTCAAAATTGTACACCTCAGTTTACACACTCAGAATGTCAGTTCCCTGTGGTGTTAATGGTTAATACACAGAATTCAGAAGTTCATGTGCCTTTCTGTCATGATTTCTATTCTAAGCTTCTTATGTACCACCAAGGCAATGTCAGTACTGAAACAAAATTTTCACAAGGACAGCACTGAATGAAAACAAATTAATGGAGATTTTCATGCCATATTTGTTTCTGTCAATGTACACATTATGAATGCTACCAACAGTTCTAGAATACATGCCAAGGGGTGGCAATATATCATTTGAAATGTTACTGCAATATTAACATTCACCAGCATTTGCTGGAGTCACTGTGGAGCATTTGTATATTCATTGAGCAGCAGACATGGCCATATCTTACTGTCATGTTTCTCATCTAAAGTGGACATTGAAGAATGTATTTATTTATTTTATATCTGTTAACTGGGAAAGTCCAACTGGACGCATGTCCTTTTTCAGTGAAGGCCCAGGGAGAAAAGCTCCATGTATACAGTAAAATACTACATTAGACAGTTGATATACAGTTTCATTACATGCAGTCATATATAATATCCATACAGTTTTCTACTAATGCTGGTGAAAAATAACACCTTAAAAAGGAGTGTAGACATCAAATACTTCAGAGTAGTTGGGATATATATACATTATAAAATAGCTGGTAGGCTGAAATATGTATAAATGATAGATTGGATAGGAAGGGTTCTGGGATGAAAGGATAGATACAGATAGGGAAATAATGAGTTGAAAGTGGAGGGGTTGATAGAGAGTGGTAGGTGGTAGGGTCTAAAGGTAGGGTAAGCAGGAAGGTTGCAGACATATAGAGGAAGAGGAATAATTCAAAGGGTGTAAATAATAATAGCACTGGTAGGTGTGCTGTACATAACGTCAGTTGGATATAGGATAGGAAGAGGACACTTGGAGAAGCAGAGAGATGGAACAGGAGAAATGTACATACATTTCATTCTACCCACTTCTGTGCTTTCTGTTGCACAAATGTAATTTTCTAGCTTGTCTGTCATTGTGTACAGGGTGATGCACATAAAATCTGAACTGGGCACCAGTTACCTGCCATTTTTCCAGAAATGTTTGAAAAGACATGGCAGGCAGTATGTCTTGTTAATAAATGTCATAGCAGAAAGCTTCTACAGGTTGACTGTACTGGGCTACAGTACAAGGCTGAGGCTTGGAACATCTTAGCCAAGGTTCTCATCAGTGCAACTGGCATCCTAAGCAGGGGTGAATAATGCTGTCACCATTATAATGACTGAAAAAGTGAAAGCAATACCTCCTTAGCCAATAGAAGGAATATTTTAATACCCATGAACCACTTGAGTTGTATAAGTATAATTGCCTACAACCAGGCAATACAGTACCATGACTTGGCAATGCAAACAGGTGTTCATTATTTATTTTTATTTATTTTTTTGTTATGTTTAGCTTTTGCACAGTTTGAGGGAAATAGGAAGGCACATTACGCAAAATTGTAATGCCTCATGGAGGCACAGGGTAAGTACTGATTCAGCTATGAATGTTTGCCATTTCATAATAACATTGATTGTAAAAATAGGTTATCAGTTCTCTAGACAACAGTCGATAAATGCTGAGCACACAGATATGTATATTCTATTTAAGCAAATGACACATACCTGGAGGAATAGCTCTTGCAATATTGTATTAGTCAGTAGTTTAGTAGATGTAGATGCTTGTGGGTTTAATTCCAAGCAGCAGCAATTATTCTGTCTTACTTAATGTTTATTATTATGTAATCAGAAAGCTAGAATAACATTTTACTTAGTTCAGATACACATTTCATGAACTGTAAGGCATAAACTTCTTCTCTGCTCGGGGATGCTTCCACAATATGATCAGAAGATGACTGACTTTAATAATTGGCTTAGTTTCTAGTGTCATTCTAAGGGGGTGCAATATTTGTCATCATGGAAGAAGATGGTCAACAGACTACACTGCTTTGCCAGAGATAATCTGTACCTTCCCCATTAAGCTTTCAAATATTAGCTAAGACATTGTCCTCTTCAATAGTGCCTTTTAGGCAATGCCAAACTGAAAGTGCTTCTAACACAGCAAAAAAAAAAAAAAAAAAAAAATCTAAAGGTGTTACTGCTCAATGTTAGGAATTGAAACAAGAAACTCCACTCCCTACAAGTTGTCCTCAGTCTAGAGAATGCTGATGTCTGTGCCATCACTGAGACATGGTTTAAAGCCATGAAGAGCACACTGGCAGTGCAAGGCTATAATGCCTTCCACACATTTAGACCAGCTATTACAGAGACAGGGACTAAAGGTGGAGGTGTCTCAAGTTACATCAAAAATAAATATACCTCAAGGGTGGTCAAACAGGATGATGCACTTGAGCTTTTCCAAATTCAAATAACCATAGGCAAAATCTCATACAACTTCCTTAAAAGCTATAGGTCCCCCTCTATGACCCAGGAAACCCATAATATGTATTTAAGCTTATTGGAAATACTCACCATCCAACCCAATAACATTTTCATCAGACACTTTAATTACCCCGGTGTTAACTGGGAATCATATATGACATCAAATGTGCAGGTACTGAGATTCCTGGATTTTGTAAACACAAATTCACTGGACCAGATTGTCAGTACATCAACTAGGGGTGCAAACATACTGGATCTGGTCCTCACTAATATGGAAGAGTTCTGAATACTCACTAGTGTAATGTCCTCTCTGGTAAGGTCAGATCACAAAACTGTCTCCTTTAAAGTAAAATTAAAACCCGGAGCGCCAGCTAACCCAGGAATGTTCAGGAGTTACTCCAAGGCTAACTTCCTCCTATTAAGTGATAACTTGGCAGTGCTATCTATGTGGAACTGTTCACAGAAACCCTATTCAAGCATTTTCATAGAGGCAGCAGTACCCACCAGGAAGAAGTACAGAACAACTCAAAAAACAAGCTACCATGGGGGATTCACATCAGTAAGCTCTATGATGGAAGGAAAAAAATCATGGCAAAAATTAGGAGCTGTAGCACCTGACAGGATAAAAACAAACAACTCAGAGGACAAATAACGTCTGCTAAATCAAAAGGACAATCACAGGTCATTCATTAGCTGTCTGCCACCTCCAGTCAATACACAATTGTGTGCAGAGTTCATAGTTAATGGGTCCACCTATACTGAACCATACAAATGTAGAATGGACAAATGTAGGTTTTGTAAAACAGAATTGGAAACAGTTGCACACCTTGTTGCTGGTTGTGACATACTAATGGAAGAAGGACTGTATACTGCAGTGCATAATAATGTGGCAAGACTGTTGCACTGGGGATTGTGCAAACATTATGGTACTTGAAGTGGCTGAAAAACACTGGAAACAAGCTACAAAGTATCATAGAAAATGATGAAGTCTATATCACATGGGATCACCCATTACCAACAGTTCTAAAGATAGATGCAAGAAAACCAGATATAGTGGTCCTTGAAAAGAAGACAAAAGTATCTTTGATCATTGAAATCAACACACCCAGTGACTACAGTGTATTGCGTACAGAGAGACACAAAGTCATAAAATATCAGGATTTGCAGGCAGAAATGAGAGCAATGTAGACAAAAGATGCCTAGACAGTTCCAATAGCTATAGGAGCAATGGGTCTTATAAAAAATAATATACAATCGAATTTAGATATGTTACCAATACATGTAGCTCAGTACGAACTGAAGAAGGAGTCATTACTGGGCTCACTGCAGGTGCTGCAAAGAACACTTCTTGCTGACATTAAAGACTGAAACAATACTGATTTCATGAATTTTAACATACTTTGACTTAGAAGTGGGGTCCATTCCTGTCATGGTATTAGAAACCCAATTGGAGAAATTAAAAAAATAAACCTGAAGATATAGCAAACCTACTGGCAGACAAATTCAACTTTAACTTTACCCCTCTTTCCCTCTTCAACCTCCTCTCAGGAAATACCATCAGATATAGCTCCTCCTACTATCACTAGGGAAGAGGTTCTCAATACTCTCTCTAAGGCCAAGAGCACTGGATCGATGGCCCAAGGTGATATACCAGG
Source organism: Protopterus annectens (assembly GCF_019279795.1). Classification (NCBI taxonomy): domain Eukaryota; kingdom Metazoa; phylum Chordata; order Ceratodontiformes; family Protopteridae; genus Protopterus; species Protopterus annectens. The sequence goes on from NC_056729.1 coordinate 1,418,876,193, forward strand.
ATGCCTTCTAAGCAGTCTGAAATATGACTTATCAGGCCATCTAAAATTGATATTTAACCATAGCCTCTAAAAAGGCTTTATGTCTCATGAGTGGTGAACAGCAACAGTCATCCCTCTGCACAAAGCAGGGCCATGTGCAGACTCTGGAAACTACAGATTCATAAGTCTCACTAGTCTCATATACAGAGCCATGGAAATAATTATCATGGCAATCAATAATAGGAAACCCCCAAACACTGGGCCCAACCCAATTTAGTTTAATTTAGTCAAGGGCAGGTCATACCTACTCAACCTGGTGGACTTCTTTGAGAAGGTATCCAAAGCAATGGGGAAGACAAAATAGGTCACACTGCCTACCTTGACTGGCCAAGGCATTTGACACAATACCCCATTTAAGCATTGTTGGCAAACTCAAACTCAGGAGGCTAGGTATAAACCTTTATGTTACCCAGTGGATAGCCAGCTGACTCACAGACAGGACCCAGGAAATTAGAATTGGGGAGTTCATTTCTACAAAGACCCCAGTCGCAAGCAGCGTTCTTCAGGGATTGGTACTGGGACCACTCTTTTTTGCCATTTACTTTTGTGAAGTCAAGGTCAATGCCATGGACTACTGGCTGACCAAATTCACAGATGACTGTAAATTAGGAGTAGACATAGAATTCGCCACTGCCACTAATATTCTCCAGGAAGGGATGTCAGAGCCAAGGAATAAAACTAAATGCCAAGAAATGCATAATAGTATCCTCGAGGAAGTCATCCACCCTGGTAACTATCAAACTGACAGCACAACCACTAATAGCCAACCCAGTAGTTAGGGACTTGGGGACATACATAAACAGTAATCTAACCTTTGACCATCACATGTCTACTGTAGTGAGGAAATCATTCTGTGTTGTGCAATTTGTAAACAAAGGAATGTCATCTAGTTCCTAGGAGGTCATTGTTCATTGTTCCACAGTATTCAACATTCATCAGACCCGTCATTGAGTACAATACCTCCTTTGGAATTTTTTATTTTTATTTTACATTTGCTGACCGGGATAGTCCAACTGGATGCATGTCCATTTTCAGCGGAGGCCCGGGGAGAAAAGCTCCAAGGGTAAGCAGATACAGCATTACATAATAGCAGCATTATATATTGCAAACAGATTATTTACACAGATTACATAAGTAAGCAAGTTAAACAAGTTCCACAGGTTAGAGTTAATCTCGAGTGTAAGACAGGATTAAATTAAATTACACAGTAAGATGGTTAACAGATTTTTACACATTATAAAGAGAGTTAGCCAGGCTTGATACAGTGACATAGCCAGTTAAGTGACAAATGTCATTTCAGTCTAATTTTAAATTGACCTAAGGTGGAAAGTAAGGTAATATCAGCTGGAAGAAAGTTCCAGGATCTAGTTACAGACTTTGCAAAGAGAGAGTCACCGGCTGTGTTATTAATTTTGCTAGTCTGAATTAGTAGTTTGTTAGAGGATTGAAGCGGTCTTGGATTGTTATAGGGGGTGATAATATTTTTAAGTGCAGGAGTATTGTCCGGATTATAGAGGATTTTATAGGCCATAATCAGTTGGTTATACTGGATTAGGCTGGGTAGTTCAAGCCACCCAAGCTGGTTTAGATTGATGCAATGATGTGTCCTAAATGGCAGCCCAGTGGCAAACCTGGCAATGTGGCTGTAGCAAATTGAGAGTTTGTTAAGGACAGTCTTGTTTAAATTCAAGAGTAGAGGGGATGCATACAGAAGGGTTGAAAGAAGGTGAGAGCGAGCTATGGCAATTTTAGCTGAAGGGGTTAGGAAGGCTTTTATTCTGTAAAGTGACCCTAGTCTTTTTATTGATGGTTTTCATAGTTTGGTTAACATGTAGGTCAAATTTTAGATTATTATCTTATGATGACACCTAATAGTTTTGTAGATGGGTCAGGGGAGATTATTGTGACGTCATCTGAATTTATGGTAAAGGTGAAAGCGGTAGACCTACGTGTTGGTGAAAAATAACAGCATTTTAGTTTTTTTGGCATTTATGATCAGACGACGTTCAGAAAGCCAGTTTTCTATTGTATTAAAGGTGGTCTCGGTAGCTGACCATAACTCTATTGGAGATGTGGCCGAGCAAATCAGAGTAGAGTCATCAGCATATTGGATACAGCTGACTTTTGGGATGACAGTATAAAGGTCGTTAATGAAGATGGAGAACAGCAAGGGCCCTAGTATAGAGCCTTGTGGTACTCCATGGGTGTTAGGTAGAAGGTTAGAGAGTTTGTTCTGCCAGAGGACATCCTGCTGTTGAATATTCAGGTAGGATTGAAACCATTGAAGGGCTCTATTATCTAGACAGAATGTTTGCAGGGTGTGGATTAAAAGTTGGTGATCAACCATATTGAATGCCTTGGAAAGATCCAAGAAGAGGGCTGAGGATATATAATTATTGTTGTGATTATGGTTTATGGTGTTGGTAAAGGCTAGGAGGGCTGAAGTAGTGCTGTGATGAGGATGGAAGCCATGGTGAGTGTCTGCCATAAGGTGATTCTGGATTAGGTGGTGCATGAGTTGTCTATGAATACATTTTTCCATAATCTTTGCAAGTGGAGAGAGTATAGCTATTGGCCTATAACTGGAGAATTCAGTAGAGCTGCCTCCTTTGTGAAGTGGGATTACATAGGATATTTTCCAGATGGTGGGAATTTTAGCTTCTACTATGGTTCGATTGATTAGTATTGAGACGGGGTAAGCAATAGCATCAGCTGATTTTTTAAGGTACTCGGCAGGGAGTTGATCAGCAGAAAGTGTAGTGGCTTTTAATTTTTTGATCAAGGTACGGATAAGTGAAGTGGCAACTGGTTGGAAGCTGAATGCGAGTAGGTTTCTAGGGGTGCTACTTTCAGGACCAGGGGGGCTAGGAGGTAGTTGGCTAGCTAGGGCTTGAATTGTCTCAGTAAAGAATCGGTTAAAACTGTCAGAAACATCTTCAGGGTTTTTATCAATAGTAGCAGCAGGGATTGGGGTTGAAGTTTGTCCAGGATGTAGTAGATTATTTAAACCTGCCCAAAACTTCTGAGGGTTATTTTGATTTACTGTCTGTAAATTACAGTAGTATTGTTTTTTGTCTTGTAAAATGGATTTTTTAGTTTCGTTCCTGGATTGCCTGTATTTAATGTGATCTTGGGGGTCTTTAGAAGAATGCCATAAAGCCCATGCTTTGTTTCTAAGGGTAATTTTGAGTTTAGACTCTTTAGAAAGCCATGGCGCAGTTTTTCCCTTTGTTCTCTTTGAATGAACAGGTGCATGCAAATCAAGGATCTCAAGGAATTTGTTGTTAAAGTATGCTACTGCTTCCTCTAAGGGGAGGTGTTTTAGAATAGACCAATTACATGAGTTTAGTTCTTGTTGGAATTTGGCAGGGTTAAAGTTTATATTATTTCTAACCTTTCTGAGTAAGGGTTGTTGAGAATTAATGGCTTTGTGCTTAATTACATATGTGAGAAGGTGATCGCTTAGGCCATCAGGGAGGGTACCAGAGGTGTACAGTTGGGGGTGACTATTTATGAGTACCCAGTCAAGTATGCTTTCTTTTTGGTTGGGTTTACCTATCCTGGTAGGGGTGGATATGATTTGTGAAAATGCATGCAGGCTAATATGGGTGGTTGGGGATTCTGAGGAACAGCTGCCCCAGTCTATGTTAAAGTCTCCAAGTAGTAGGGTTTCTTGGGGGTAGTGACATGATAGCTAGTGCAGGATATCTTCAAGTGTAGATATATTGTTACATGGGGGTGTGTACATACAGATGACATTAATGCATTTATTTTTATTAAGTTGCAATTTGGTAGCAAGAATCTCCAAGTTATTAATCTGAAGTGGTTGTATTACATGTATGGTGACATTCAACTCAGATTTATAGAGTACAGCTACCCCACCCCCCCTTCCTCGAAGCACAATCCAGCCTGTGTATGTTGTACCCAGGTGGTAACACTTCATTGTCTGTAGTGTTAGGTTTTAACCAGGTTTTAGATAAACAGAGAATCTCAGGGGAGTGGACATCCAGAAGTGCATGCAATTCATGTACCTTGTTATTAATGCTTCTAATATTGAGAAGACAGGCTAGGAGAGAGTTAGTTGGCCTATTAATTGTAGGTTTGTAGCTTAGATTGCAAGTAGAGGGGGTATCTGTATCTGAAGTGGGTGGGCCAGGGTTGGGGTGAATATCACCACCAAGTAGTAGGTTAAGTCTATACTTGGTAATGAATTTCAGGAATTTGTTTATTAGTTTGTGGTAGTGTTTGGATCTAGAGCTAATGTGCCTGGGTTGAGATGTTGATAGACTGAACAAGATGTTGGACAGGACCTGGTACTGTAAGTATGGTTGAAGGTGGGAGGATTTACAGCTGGGGTGATAGTATAGCCTTTCGGGACCTGAAATCCCGTGAGAAACTGATTTTCATACAAGGTAAGGAGGTATAGTACGAACAAGAGGGCTAGTAAAGAGGAGTATATCATTATCTGTGAGTCAGCTAGTGAGTTAAGGAACTATTTTACCTGGTGATGCAACACCAGAAGATAGAGTGGCGAGGTAAGGGTACTGGAAGGGGGATGGGAGAATGCCAGATGAAAGCTAATAGGTGCTACTGAAATGTAGGTAGAATAATGGTGGTGGGAGGAATTATCCCAGATGAAAGCAGATAGGGTCTAGAAAGTGGGGGAGTGGCTATAGTACTATAAATTTAAAGGTACTGGGGGCAGAAGGGAATTGGGGGCAGGGAGGAGAGCGAAGAGATCCCGAGCGCAGCAAGGGCGAACGTAGAGGGGCTATTGCAGTTTACAAGGTTTCCTAAGGTGTTCTAAAGCTATAAGGTAAGTATTATAGTTCTTAATGTAAGTGCCAGTTTACTTAAGTTACAGGGAAAGGAGGCAAACACTCAAGTAGAAAAAGAGCCCTATGGCTGACCAAAATGGTGACCTGCTTAATTACACAGCACTGTAAGTGAAAGCTTAACAAATACTTTTTCTGTGCAACCTACTCTGCTTAAATGCTGAGAGAAACTGTTTGCAGTCCTGTAGACTCCGTTTTCTAGGGAACTGTTGAGTTCAATCTGCTTAAAATATGAGAGAAACTGTTTGCAGTCCTGTAGACTCCATTTTGTAGGGAACTGAAGAGTTAAAACTGTTTGCAGTCCTGTAGACTCCGTTTTGTCGGGAACTGTTGAGTTCAATCTGCTTAAATGCTGAGAGGAAACAGTTTGCAGTCCTGTAGACTCCGTTTTGTAGGGAACTGTAGAGTTCAATCTGCTTAAATGCTGAGAGAAACTGTTTGCAGTCCTGTAGACTCCATTTTATAGAGAACTGTAGAGTTTAAACTGAGTCACAACAGGTCAGCCAAGGGGGGGGGGGGGATCCTAAGCACATAGATAAGCACATCCAACAAGTGGAACATCCAGGGAGGTCCCTCACTAAATGAATACAGGCCATAAGTAACGCATCATAAGTAGACCACCTCAAAACCCTATCCCTGTATTCGGTCACCTACAAGCTGCTGAGGGGAGATCTATGCCTGGTATACAAGACATTGTCAGACCCCACCCTGATGGACCCCCTGCATATGTGCAAAACAAACAGCACTAGAATTACCCATTCTAAAGACGTAAACCTTGCAATAGAAATAGAACCTGCAGGAGAGACAGGTATATATCCCAGAGATTACTCTTCTCTGGAGCAGGTTCCCCATCCATGTGAAGCAGAGTTTCCTCGCTAACCCATTTCAAGTGTAACTTGGACAACTGGATGGAGAATAGGAAATTCAGCCCTGGTTTGGCACCTGTCATGTCTCTAATGGACACAGATAATCTGTAAATGGTTCATCTCCCAGGCCCCTGCTTATGAATATTTCATCTCCCAAGCCACTGCTTACACTTATCAAAGGTTGCAGAACCTGTCAGATATTTGGGATGCATGGCCAAGCTTAAACGCTCCATAGTGGTCATTAGCCTTGTACACACCCATGGACATATAAACTATCTTTCCTGTAGTCATACTATTTGCATAATATGTATAATATTGAAAAGATTAAGTTTTACTGTGACAATGCATCTGACAAACCTTTTAAATATTTATGTGGAAATATGTATTGACTGTAATATATTACAATTACATGACATTTATGATATTTTCTGTGTGTCTCTCTCTCCCTGTCCTCTGTCTTTCTTTTGTATGTGTGTGTTTATGAGATTTGGACTATCATTCCTGCTGCAACATGACCACTTGCATGGGGAGCTACACTAGCTGCAGATGCCCTGACTGTTATCCCTTCACAGGTGGCTGTGGTAGTGCCATCAAAGGCAGCAGTCACCCAGCACTTTTGAGTCGCAAACTACCAATGCTGCCTCCATGTCCCCTGCAATATCTGCAACTCCTGTATCAGGTAGTTCTGCCCTGGGCATTTATGCAGTGATAGTCTCCAGGAGTAGTGCCAGGGGAGGTGTTGATTATGTTACCTGACAGGAGATAACAGGGCTGGTGGAGAAGATTATGGAGAGAGGCCTTGGTGCTCACATTGGATTTTGTGAAAGGTTCCAGCAGCTAATTTGCTAGAATACTGCCCCATCTGGCACTGCTCCAGTTGTCTGTTACAAGATACTTTGGTGAAAGATCTGATGGTGAAGACAAAATTCCTACTGTATTCTCACTGGATAGGAATGCATCCTTAAAGCCATATCTTCAGTCATGGTGACCCTCAACCTCTTGTTTCCATTGCCATCATTGTCTGTCTATTATGTTCTGTATGTCAGTACCAGGTAAATAACCTACCATACATACTTACCTACCTTATTCCTCAATACCTTCCTCAACATTCCTCTCTCTTAAGACAAGAAAAAGGGCATCTATCCCACAAAATATATACACCCTTTACATAGCTCTCTACTTCGCATCTGTGTGTATGAAAAACTTGATTTAGCCCAATTGGTCACATATTATAAAGTTGTTCTTGCATATTCTTTATGATGTCACTATCCAATTTTATCAACTTAGTTTTAGAAGTACAGTGTTAGGTTGCAAAGAAGTAGATAGCTGTGGTATTCCCCCATCATCATCCTGAACATTCTTTAATACCGCAGTGCCCTGCCATCTGTATGCTCCCTATTTTCACCACTACCCTACTGACCCTATTTCACACCTGTAATCTGGTCAAAATAGATTCATACACCACACATGGCCAGAAATGGCCCATAACCAAAATTGTCTATTTCTATCTTTGGCATTTCTGTAATGCTTGGCATGGAGCAGTACCTGTAATAATACTTCAGCATCAGCAACTGCTGCTTCACATTTGATGGCAAAAACTTTGGATGTATTCATATGGTGTTCCTCACATTACTATGCTTAGCCTTACTGCATGACAGAAAGCAATACTGATAGCAATATGAGGATGCCATTATTATGATATGTATAACAGACTCCAGGGTTTAATTTACATCATATGGGATGTTGCAGTTCTCATTTCTGTGATGAAGAATGAAGCGCACATAGTCTGTTGCTTCATAGTGTTCTCATGGTCCTTTCAACTGTATACTTTTCCTAGCTGAAATATGAGTCCCTCTGCGGTATGCTCATATAATGCTCAGGTCTAGAGAATGTTGATTAAGACTGGCAGATGTTTGAATCCAGTATTATGTACAGCATTAGTTGCAGTTTGCTTTCCTACAACATTTTAGTTGTTGAAGTATTGGATACATATGTTACACCCCAGCACTATTCTGCTTATTTCTTAATTAGTCAACTAGTGTCCTACCCCTGCTTGGCCCTGTTTTCAACACTTTAGTCTAATCAGCATGACAGAGATTTAATGATGACAAACAGGTGTTAAGCGCAACATACATGAGCAGTCATGCCTCAGAAATAGAAATGTTTATATGTCTGTACTTACCATTTGCATTGTGCTTGGTACTAAACAATAAAATCTACTATCACTTATCATTCTAAGTAAAAAAAAATCCAAAAATAAATATGCATGCAGTAATACTTAGCCATCAGCCCCACCAATCAGCTTGTCAGCAGTGTGCTTCAATAAATGATTGGGCCAGAATGATAGTAATGCCAGTGACTTCTATTAATTGATTATAGTTTACTAGCTTATTGTTTTTAAAATATGAGTTTATTGTAATGCAGCCTACCTACCTCATAATGTAAATGATAGTGGCATTGACATACATTACCCTTCCAAGTGTGTTCCAATGAACTGCTACAACTGCAAACTTATTTTCAAAGTAGTATGAATAAGTGCACTGTGTATGGTTTGCATCACAGAGACTTGCAAATCAGCCACAGAAATTGCCAAGACTTTTTTACAATGACATTGAGATTAACAGCCAGGAATGCATAGGTGACAGTACACAGGTTGACATCTGTGACTATTACCCATCACTTAACTGATCATTACACCATAGTGCAACACACACACACACACACACACACACACACACACACACACACATATATATATATATATATATATATATATATAGCCACTGGAGAGGCTTCTCCTGTGGCACTTGTGACTAATACAGTACTTTCTACATTGTGTAACTAGAGAGATAGGAGGTTCAATACTCAACATGGAAATGTGTGTGTGTGTGTGTGTGTGTGTGTGTGTGTGTGTGTGTGTACAATGTTTGTTGTTGTTTCCACTTCCACTAAAGAAAATGCATTTATATGTACACATGGCTCACTTAGGTTAACTTACAGAGAACTTTGCAACCTTTTTTCAGCGTTTCAACTGCATCCAGAGCTATCCAAGTTAAGGTAAGAATATTTACTTGATTAACTCCACTTGTATTTCCTTTATACAGTGATCACTAATGTCTTCAGCATTTTAAAGCATTTATTTAATTTTGTGGCAAATATAATACTTTCTCTGTTTGTTGGCCTTTCTATTCTGTGTGCCTCCAAATCTCTTTGCAGAAGGACAAATTAGCCAGGGACCTAGTTGTTTGTTTGTTTGTTACTTGTTGTTTAATCTGGATTTAAGCTGCTTTTGCTGTGCTTTTAATTTAAGAAATTCCAGGATTAGACATCTTGTGGCAGAAGGTATTTGCATGGTCTCTCTGAGTTGGGAAATACTACTAATTGTTTTTTATTTAATCTGCACTTGAAAGCTGATTTTGCTGTCTTTTTACATGAACAGATTCCAGGATCACACATCTTGTGGCAGAAGGTGTTTACCTGGGCTGTCTAAGATGGGAAGCACCGGAGGAAGCTCAAAGTGTAATCACTTATTCGCTAGGAGGGCATAAGAGTCAGCTTTCAAACTATTTTCTCTGTGTGGAGTTGCCTACCAGGGTATAGCAGTTAGTAGTGCCCTGTATAGTAGCAAACACCTAGACAGTAAAATGTGCCTATAAAGTTAGGATTAGATCAGAAACCTTTTTAACGGTATGGCATTATGCTGAAATAACCTTAGAGCAGCTAGCTTGTGCATCAAACAGCACTATTATATCCTAACATTATATAACATCCTGCCCTTAACCCTAGAAACTACCATAGGAGATCCTTCTTAAAACCCAATCTTTAATCCTATATAGCTAATAATATTACACCACCGGTAACATGGATAAGCAATTTCCAAATGTCTCTGTGACCAGTTTGGTAGATCTGGGCATTCTAAGGCAATGTAGCAATTGTGTCATATTCTCAGACAACCAGTTAATCATAAAAGAAAATAATACAGACAATACAGATGTAAGAGATGTAAATGCAAAACTTCCTTGGAGGCAAAAATCTTGCATACAAACAAGGTTGTCAGGAATACCCACACTGCATCATATTCACTACACACACAGGTTGTCTTTTGCTGAAGTACTTAAAAGAAACCTTCCCAAATGTCAAATACCTCCAAAGCCACGTAATGGCAGCACTGATCCTCAGCAACCACTAAACCACAAACCAAAAGCAACACCAAACATCTCACATAAGCCTACACCTAATGGTCCTCTAAGTACAAAACCCATAAGGCAAGCATACATTTTACCTAATACTCTTGTTCATAGGTTCATAGGTTCATACTAGGCTATCTGCCCTAGGGCATTTATAAGCCTAGCCAGAATGTGTTTGGCTTTCGCCACCCATTTTAAATTTATTTTGCTATGCCCTTTTTCGAGGTTAGTATACTGTGCCTCTGTCTAACAGTGACACAGAAGTGATACCCAGGGTAAACCTACGATCTCCCATCCACTCATCAAGATTCCTCTTGAAGAGAGTCAATGAGGGACTCTGCCTAACCTGGACTGGGATTTTATTCCGGAGTGAAGGGAGCCTCTGGGTTATGAATCTGTCCCTCCAGCATGTCCTATTTATTTCAGTGCTGAGGTTCAAGTCTCGAGCACGTAGCTCGATGGGATTTGGATTTTCTGAGGTGCAGCATGTCCATTAATTCCGGGTTGGACATGGCTTTATACGTCAGGCACAGATCGCCTCTGAACAGGTGGTATGCCACTGAGTAGAGCTGGAGTTTCTTTAACCGGGCAGCATATGGCATCTGTTTGAGCCCTTTGATCCTCTTGGTGAGGTACTTTTGGGGTCTTTCCAGTTGCTGCAGGTGTCTGGTAAGGTACATCCCAAAAGGGGCATTGTACTCAATTATAGGCCTGATGAGGGATGAGTAAAGAGGCACGATGACCTCCCTGATCTAGATGTGAATCCCTTCATGATTAGGTGGGCTATATAAAATGTTTTTCTAACCACTTTGGCTATGTGGTTGTCAAATGAGAGATTGCTATCAACTTGGGTCCCCAGGTCCCTAATTACTTCTTCTGTACTTAATGGATTACCACCTATGTGGTAATTTGTGGGCACTTTGTTTTTGCCAAAGGGGATGACTATACACTTTTTGGCATTTAGCTTGAGGCCATGGCTCTGGCACCAGTTGTCTGTTTCTATAAGGCCCTTTTGGAGGATGCTTGTGTCGGCTGGAGAGTCGATTATGGCGCCCAGTTTGCAGTCATCTGCAAACTTGGTCAGCCACAGTCCTTCCGTGTTGGCCTGTACCTCCGAGAAATATATACCGAACAAGAGAGGTCCAAGGACTGAGCCTTGTGGGACACCTTGTAGGACACCACTTGTAACTGGTTTGTCATTGGGGACTCCATTGCTTGACACACAGAAACCCTACTCCCCAGGCTGGACAAGATAAGATAATGGTTAGTTGCTTTTCTGGAGCCAGGATCTGCAGTATTATGCACACACTCAAATTACTGCACCCCAGGTATCAATATGATTCTATCATAGGTACCAAGCTGGCTGCCTGCCAGTCACACTAAGTGATCATTCTCCAACATTTCTAGTTAAAAAAAATTCAAACCCAAGCTTAGTTATCCTTCAAATACACACGTAGCAAGAAAAACTTCTCCCCTGATATATTTAATCTACTACTAGAATGCTGTGACTGGTCTCCATTAAAAAACCTACAACTAGACCTTGCAGTGTAATACTTCAGCTATAAATTCCCTGACATCTTAAACAATCTTTCCCCTGCCATGAAAATATGCTCCAAATCCAAACAATTACCTTGGCTATCTAAAGACGCTAAACTTCTAATTAAACAAAGGGACAAAGCCTGGTCAATATATCATACCACCAAAGACAAAAATGATTTCACCATATATCAGCAGTTAAGAAACCAAGTTAAGAAAGAAATCACCAAAAATAAAAAAAAGCTTATTTTCAAACCTGCCAACAAAAGCACCTGAACAACCTGGAAAAATATTAACTACCTCCTTAACCCTGGAAAATGGTCCTCCACCCCTAACCCCTCCACTTCCTCCAAGCCCTTAGCCTCAAAGTTCAACTCTCACTTTATCAATTCCAGGACCTCCCTCCTAGACAGAAAACAAAACCTGCCACTCATAGTTCCCTCCCCTACTAGAGGGAATACAAACTCTTTTCCTTTAAACTTATTCAAACTACTTACATAAAAAAACTCCTAAGTAAAATAAAACCCTTCTGTTTTGCTGCCGATCAACTACCCACTGAATTCCTTAAAGTAGTTGCTCCTTCCATCGCCTACCCCATATCCATCCTAATCAATTGCTCTATTTCCAAACAGTATGTGCCTCACTTTTGGAAAATTTCTCACATCACTCGCCCCTTCACAAGTATGGCTCCTCTAGCGATATCTCAAACTACTGACCTTTTGCCATCCTCTCTCCTGTTGCCAAAATCCTAGAAAAATGTATACACCAACAGCTCCTGAATCACCTCACCACTAAAAATCGATTATCCAGCTCACATCACAGCTTCAGACCTAAACATAGTACTAACACAGCACTAATAACCTTTACTGATATTATCCATCACCTCAAAAATGATGGATAACTAGTCTCAGCAATTTTCCTGGATATGCAAAAAGCTATTGACACTGTATCCTCCAACTGTTACTCAACAAACTTGCATCATACAATCTCGATTTGTCATCCCTAACATGGTTTCACAGCTATCTGTCAAACCATCAACAGGCTACAAAATGGGAGAACAAACTCTCCCCCACTACTTCCAGTATCGACCAGTGTACTCCAGGGATCCATAGCTGGTCCCCTCTTCTTTGTCATATTTACCAACAATCTAATTTCTGCCACCCAACTTGCCACTATCATCCAATATGCAGATGATTCCACTCATCTGCTCTGCCCCCCCCCCCACCAAGAACTTCAACACAAATGCAAAAATCTTTTCAGGACATTGAAAATTACTTCTCCATCCATCAACTCATCCTAAACTGAAACAAGACTAAGTTCATGATTTCTCAAACAAATCATCCAAGCTCAGCTCATTACCTCTCTCTATTTACTCTTCTAATGGAACAAAAATTGAAACTACTAATCAGAGCAAGCCCCTAGAAGTTACAATAGATGACATATTAAACTTTACTAAACATATCTCTCTATCAAAAAGTCCATACCAAACTTGGCACTCTGTATATGGCCAAACCATACTTTAATCACCAAGCTAGAATAGCCACAGCTAGATCTCACTTACTATCTACCCTCCTCTACTGCTCACATATTTTTACTAACCTACATAAGGCTGACCTTAATAATCTAGAGCCCTGACACAATAAAATAGCTAAGTTTGCAGCCAATCATCCCCATAAAACTCATCATTGCTTCACTCTTCAGCAACTCAACTGACTGGAACTTCCCAACTTGTTAACACTAAACCAACTTACCTTTGCCACAAAGTAATATACAGCCCCGGTATCTGCCCTGCATTTTCAAGCCTGGTCCACTCTAACTTTAACTGCAGGTCCCTTAGGTCTTCTACTAGACTAATGCTAAAATTTACCAAATCTCACAACTATTATAGTGACTCTTTGTATTTCAATACAATAGCTAAGGACTGGAATGCTCTTCCTCAGCACATCCCAAACAATCCCAACATATCCTTATTTAAAAAAAGCCTAAAAGACTATATCAATAGCAACTGGTGGTGTACCTGTATCTCTCCTGGCTAATCTCCTTCTCCTACTTCATCAAAACTCTCTTCCTGTGCACCCATCTTCAGTACCTTTAAGCAGCTAGTGCTTATATCCCATATTTTGAATTGATCTGTTTATTTTTTTCTTAAGTTTTCTTTGATTATTCCAGTTATCTCTTTATTATGTTATACGTCATGTTTTCACATCTATTTGTTTTCTTTTGTATTTGTAGATTTTTTTCTAAACTAAATTGTTACTGTACTGGAGCTTTTCTCCCCGGGTCACATACTACCCAGTTAACAAATGTAAATAAATAAATAATAAGATAAATAATAGTCCATGTGGGTGTAAATGACCTGAAACATACCTTACTGGACTATACGAAAAGAGACATAATGGATCAGTCAGAATATTTGTCACAGATAGGTATGAGCCTTGCATTGAGCAACATTCTACCTTCACCAAGGATGATGCCACAGTATGAACATAAAATGATTGATTTTAATAATTGGCTTAGTTTCTGGTGTCACTCCAAGGGGATCCAATATCTGTCAGCAAAAGAGAATATGGTCAAAAGACCACATTGCTTTGCCAAAGGAGGGTTGCACCTCTCCCCCCAGGCTTAAGAATATTGGCTAAAACTTTATCCACTCCCTTAAAGTCTTCTTTTAGGCAATGCCAAAAAGACAAAAGTACCAACATATTGAAAAAGTCTACAAGCAGCCTTATGGTGTTATACAATGCTCATACCTAAACAAAAAATCCACACCCTTCAAGAGCTCCAAACTCTGGACAAGGTAGACATTTGTGCCATGACCAAGACTTGGTTTAAAGCCATAGAAAGAACTCTGAAAGTGCAAGGTTACAGTATCACACAATTAGACAAACAGTAACAAAGACTGGGGCCAAATGTCGAGGCGTTTCTATCTATGTTAGCAACAAACATACCTCCAGGTTGGATAAACAGGATGGGTTCATCCATGTGCAATTTACCATGGGTAAGGTCTCTCACCATATCATGACTAGATATAGGTCACCGTCTATTCTCCTAGACACTCCTGACTCTTACCTAAGCCTGCTAGAGATGCTCACCATCCAACAAAACACCCTCTTTGTGGGATGACTTTAACTACCCCTCTACAGACTGAGAAAATGTACACTGCCTCAAACTCACAGAACCAATGCTTCCTGGACTTTATTAACACTAACACCCTGAAATAGATAGTGTATTATACAATCAGAGGATCAAAATACTGGATCTGGTACTCACCAACATGAGAAAGCCTTGCACCCCACCCCCATGTCACATTCTCACTAGTAAGGTTGGATCACAAAGCTGTCCCATTTGAAGTAAAAATCACCCCAGAAAATTCAACGAAACCAGTAACAGTTAGGAACTATTCAAAGGCAAACTACATCCTATTAAGTGATAGTTTGTCAAAATTCAAGGCTCTCTCCAACCCTGAGATTATAGCTACCTTGTCAGAATTGTTCACAGAATCACTATACAAACATGTGAATAGTTGCATACAGGTTGACATTCCTACCAGAAATAAATCCAAAACAAGCACTAAAACCAAACCTCACTAGTGGAATCCTCACCTAAACAGGGTATATAATAAACAAAGAAAACCCATGGCCAAAATCAGGAAAAACAACTCATTTAAAGAAAAGTGCTCTCTTATACAACTAATCAAGAGAGGTGTAATTAAGTCCAACAAGGCCATCTATGAGGTCAGGATAGCCTCATAGGCTAAGGGTAATCAGTGATAACACACAACAGTGTACTGAACTGGTGGTAAATGGTATCACCTACACAAATCAGGGTGACATAGCAAATCTATTGACTGATAAACTTGCTCACACTTCACCCCCCACTTCTCTCCTGTTCCACCAGGTGAAATCCCCTCCAGCATACAGCCCTCAGCCATCAGCAGGGACTAGGTGCTAGCCGCACTTGCTAAAGCCAAGAATACCACCTTCGTGGATCCCAACAACATCCCTGGTTGCCTCCTAAACAATCTGCAGCATGACCTACCAGGACCACTTGAGTCACTTTTAAACTACAACCTTGAAATAAGCTATGTTCCAAGTGAATAGAGGACCACAACCATCATTCCTCTGCACAAGGGCTGACCATCAACTGACCCAAGGAACAACAGACCCATCAGTTTAACAAGCCTAATATGCAAAGTCATGGATCAAAATTATCATGGAAATGATAAATAAGGACATTGACAACCTACAGACACTGGACCCATCCCAATTTGGCTTTGTTAACTGAAGGTCATGCCTACTTAACCTGGTGGACATCTTTCAGAGGGTCGCCTAGGCAATGAGTGAGGGTAAAACAGTACATATAGTGTATTTTGACCTGGCTAAGGCATTTGATACAATACCCCACTCAGGCATCATTAACAAGCTTTTTGCGTGTTTGGATTGTGCTACATCTTTTGTGGTTTTACATCATTAACAAGCTCTCTGAGCTAGGTGTAAACCCTTACATCACTTGCTACATTGCCAAATGGCTCAAAGACAGGACCCAAGAAATCAGGATTGGTGAGACCACTTCCACCAAGTGACTGGTCATCGGTGGAGTACCCAGGGCTCCATGCGAGGCCTGCTCCTGTTTGACATCTACTTCTCAAAAGTCAATGTTAATGTTAAAGGCCTCTGATTACCAGGTTCACAGATGACTGTAAATTGGAAGCTATTATAGATTTCCTCCAAGACACAAACATCTTGCAAGTGGCTTTAACAGACAAATGATTGATGCCAAAGCCATAGCCTAAAAACTCAATGCCAAAAAATGCATTATAATGCCCTTTGGGAAACTGTCAATGCAAGTTAATTACTCCATCAATAAAAACATCTCTAAGAGTCGACGCAGTAGTAATGGATCTGGGAAATAATTAGACAGCATTCTGGCCTTTGAACAATATGTAGCTAAGATAATAAAATCATTCTATGTCACCCAACTTACACATAAGGATATGGTATCCAGGTCCAAGGAAGTTATAGTACCAGTCTATTTGGCCCTTATCAGACCTATCATTGAATACAGTGCCTCCTTTGGCATTTATCTAACCAGACACTTGCAATGGTTGCATTGCCCACAAAGATTTCTCACCAGGGGAATTCGGGGCATGAATACCCTGTCCTACACTGATTGCCTAAAGGCTCTGTTTCTGTATTCAGTCTCCTACAGACTGGTGATAGGGGATCTTTGCCTGGCTTACAAGGCTTCTTCAGACACAGCCTGATAGCACTGTTGCACATGGGCAAAACAAACAACACCAGAAACACTAAATCCAAAGATCTGAACTTTGTTTGTGACATAATTAGAACATGTGGAAGAGTCAGAGATGTGTCTCAAAGGATTCTGTACTATGGAATAGGATCTCATCCATGTAAAACAGAGCTCATCCCTGACTCTATTCAAACAAATTCTTAACAATTGGATGATAAATCATAAATGTACCCCTTATATGGCCACTATGTCCCTTATGGACAGAAGCCATCAATAAGAAAAGTATTATCATAAAGCCCATCCTACAAATCCTTAGGTACCTACCTGCTAACATTCCCCCTCTTATGATACTTGGGACCCGCATGGTTTGGGATGTGCAGTTAGGCTTGCAAGGGCCCTAATGGCCATTAGCCTAGTAACAACCTGTGAACCTATATTTCATTCACAACACAACACAACAATTAATGCAAATTATGTGATGCATGACTTATTTAGCAAGTATGCTGGGAGTCGTGATTGCTGTTTTGTCTGTCAGGCTACATTGCTAATTCCCCCCAGAACATGTCATGTAAAGAAGAGCTCTGTGTTGTCTAACACATGTAATAAGACTCTTTCTGTGGCATCACTGATTAATATTCTATGGAATGTGAACTTGGATAGGCAGGTGTTCAAATTCAGAAATTGTAACTTGCATGAGTGCATCAGTAAACAGTAACAGGTAGGACTGACTTATCCAACAGATGTGATGTGTAAACATCCCCTAAGAGATACTCTTTTACTCCTTTTTAGGACAGACAAAAGCACCGTAGAACAATGATGAAGCCATCTCTTCAAATGTGTGCTGCTTCACATTTGCAATAAGACTTTTCCTGTGGTGTGAGCAGATAATACATGGCTCTTCAGAGTGCCTTAGATAGGCAGGTGTTTGAGTTCAGCAATATCTACCTAGTATGAGTGTTATGACTTTAGTCACAGGTAGCACTTACTTATCCAACAGATGTGATGTATATTCCTGTACTCAGTGGGAACATTTAAACAGAGAGAAGGCTCCCTCAGCTCTTTCACTCCTTTTTAGGTCAGGGAAATGCCTTGCAACACAATGATGAAGTTATACCTTCAAATGTGTGCTGTCTCACACTTAAAATAAAATGTCTGTGTCATGAGCAGTGATGCTCTCTAGAATATGCACTTAGATAGGCAGGTATTTGAATCCCACAATTGTTACTTGTATGATTGTGTAAACAAATAGTATCAAGTAGGTGGAGCTTATTCAACAGATCCGATGTGTACACTTCCACTAAGAGTTAACCTTTACAGACAGTGAGGGCTCCCCAACTCTTTCACTCCCTTTTAAGCTTGACAAAAGCTTTTCAACAAAAGGATGAAGTCATACCCTCAAATGTGTACTGTGGCACACTTGCAATAAGACTTATGTGGCATTAGCAACTAATACATGGCTCTCTAGAGCATAGACCTGGACAAGTGTTCCATTCTAGTAATGGTTAAGTAGTATTAGTGAATCTTGACTATAGAGAAAGGTAGGATTGATATCCAACAGCTGTGATGTGTGCACATCCACTCACTGGAAACATTTGCACAAGGTTTGGACTCTCACAACTCTTTCATTCCCTTTTAGGTCAGACAAATGCTTTGCAACACAATGATGAAGTAATTCTTTCAAATGTATGCTGTTTCACACTTGCAGTAAGACTTTTCCTGTGACATAAGCAGATAATATTTAAGTTGACTAGAATGTGGACTTATGCTGGTGTTCAAATCTGACAATATATAAGTAGCGTATGTGTCTATGAGAATATTGCAGACAGGACTGACCTACTCAACAGATGGTGATGTGGAAAACTGAAACATGTGTTAACAATTACATGGTTAAAGGTTTTTGAGACCTTAATAACTATGTGGTGTGGATTGTTACACCTCTTACACATCCTTGCATTCCAGAGCATTTCTAAGAAATCAAGTTGAAAAGCATAATATAATCAAGTCTGCAGGATGTCCTAGATTAACAATCTTAGTGTAGTTGTATTAATAAATTCTTGACCTTTCTATTCCTGCCTATTATAAGCTGGTAACTCACTTAGTTAAAAAGTCAGACCCAAGAAAGGTCTGGATGCCATAAGGAGCTATGGGTGTTAACTGGAAGTACACAAAAAATGGGCTACAGGCTTGAATGAGTTAAACAACATTTTATGGGAGCCATAACCATTCAAACATACTGCTTAGGTCATCACTTCAAGTGTATGCTTTCTAATACTTCTGTCTTCTCATATGGCATGAGCAGTAATTATAAGGCTTTGTAGAGTGTGGACTTTCATAGGTAGGTGTTTAAATCTAGCAATAGTATTACAGATGATGATAATTTACCAGAATGGCTGAATTAGCAGTTATAATGTGAGTAATTCAGCATAGGAGCAACATTTCCATGGCTACAGGATTTTTATCCATCAAACCCCCTTTTATTTGAGCCATATTCATTGAGACACACCATTGAAGTCATTCCTTCAACTGTGTGCTTTCTCTTACCTGTACTTATGACTTTTTCATTGCATGTATCGTCAATACACAGTTCTATAGACTGTGGACCTTTATAGGCAGGGGTTCCAAACTAGTAATGCATGTAGACAATATTGCTGGACAGGATTGATATACTCAACAGATTGTGATATGGCTGACTTACACTTCAGTAACACTGACATGGCCAAAGGACTATATTTTATGTGAGCCATAACCATCCCAGCACTGCTAATGCTGTACTTTCGTGGATATACTTTATGATACTCTAGACAGGATTTCTTCTGTGGTTTCTGCGGATGATGGATACATGATTTTATAGAATATGCACTTTGATAGCCAGGTGTTTGAGTCTGACAAGGTATAAGTACTGATTGTGTAAGAGAATACTAACAGGTATGCTTGGCTTCTCCAAGAGAGTTGATGTTTAAAGTTTCACTTTGTAGAAATATTTACAGTTAGAGATGGGAAGGCCAAGTTTTTTATTCCCTAGAATGGAAGCCATATACATTCAAACTCAGTGCTCAGGTTATCTCTTCAAAATTGTGTTGACTGACAGCTGTGATATGGTTTCTTATGTGGTATCATTAGTTAGTGGAGAGGTCAAAATAATTTTGATGTATTGTGCATGTGTTCAAATTCAGTAATGTGTGGTTTTAATTACTTTGTTGACAATATAGTGACAATGTCAAGCATGGCTTATTAATCAAATCTCAATGAGTGATGCTATATAATGGACATAAAGTCTCACAGGACCTGTGTTATGATATGTTGTTATGCTTTTTGGATGGGTGGGTGCTTTTCATCTAGTAATTGTTGTACTTACTTATTAACATGCCCAGGATAATGATGCATGTATTGTATTTTCTGTCGTGCATTGGTTAGCTCAAAGCTATATAAATAATGAAGGCCCAAAAATAGGTATTGTCATTTGTCATTTTCTGGCAAAAATATTCTGAGAATTTGCTTCAGGCAACATGGCTGTGCTGCCAGTCATGCAATGGAGGTAGTGACCAATAAGCAGAGGACACCATCAGTGTTATAAGCCAGTTTAAAACTGTTGTTTGTAAACTCTAATAGTTTTTTACAGTTCATGAACAACCTGATGGTGATGTTATAAATGTCTGTCTGGTATATTGAGTGTTATGATGCAGGTCTTATGATGTCTTGCACATTGTTTAATTCAGTAGACATTTTCCAACATAATAGTAGAAATCTTACAGAAGTGTTCTTTCTCATAGATTGTTAACTGTGTGGGTGTGGCAGCAGCAGGTATTGCACACTGAATACCATATTTACATAGGTATACATGCTTCCTACTCCAATCATGTCAATATAATTTGAATCAGTGCATGCAACAGTTTCCTTACACAATAATGACATCAGGCAGTCTTGTGCTGTGATTATGTCTCCTAGGAGGTAACTTTCATGAGTGGTTTTACTATTACACTTTTAATCCTGTCCATAGGCATAAACTGATACCCATACACACACACACACACACACACACACACACACACACACACACACACACACACACACACACACACACACACAAACACACACACAAAAAACAGTTATTAATGGACTGCCTCCATATGATTTGTGCCTGCCAAATTTTCATGTTAGTACATTTTTCCTGACTTGCCCCACATCTTCAGTGTACATTCATCTCACCTGTTATATTTGACAAATTTGTAGCAATTTTTAGTGAAGCATATTATTCTATTTATTTTCTGTTCTGCATGACAGTTTTGTTTCTGTGGCATATCCCTTGTGGATTGCACTGCATAACAATTTGGATGTGTTCTCTGTCTCACTTCCTACTCTTCACAACATGTATTTTACCACCACAGCTGTTATTGTATCCACTGTCAGTACTTGTGTGGATAGTATGTTTAGGGGTTCCTTAATTTTCTCAGTCTGTCCATACATTTATGTATCTGCTTTTCAGTTATTCCTTCATTAGTGCTGTGATGCATATTAGCCATGGGAAGTTGTAAACTGGGGGGCATGGCCAAGATGCCAGTCTGATAGCAGCAGAAATCCATAGCTCTGCTTAGATTTTAATATCTTGACAGAAAATATACTTACATTTTTAGAAAAATCTAAATAAAAGTATACTAAATGACAGATTAACATAGACTTTATTTATTTATTTATTATTTTCTAAAAAAATACATAGTCAAGAGGATTTTTTAATTATTCCTGTCAATAAGTTTTCTACTGGAGATCTCAACATGAGCAACTCGAAGAACCCACACCGGGAGAGTGCAGTGAAGAAAGAACTACACCTTATAATAACAAACATCCAATAACTGCCACTAAAGCATGAGCAACGTGAAGAACCCACACCAGGAGAGTGCAGTGAAGAAAGAACTACACCTTATAATAACAAACATCCAATAACTGCCACTAAAGCATGAGCAACGTGAAGAACCCACACCAGGAGAGTGCAGTGAAGAAAGAACTACATCTTATAATAACAAACATCCAAGAACTGTCACTAAAAACATGAGCAACGTGAAGAACCCACACCAGGAGAGTGCAGTGAAGAAAGAACTACATCTTATAATAACAAACATCCAAGAACTGTCACTAAAAACATGAGCAACGTGAAGAACCCACACCAGGAGAGTGCAGTGAAGAAAGAACTACATCTTACAATAACAAACATCCAAGAACTGTCACTAAAGCATGAGCAACGTGAAGAACCCACACCAGGAGAGTGCAGTGAAGAAAGAACTACATCTTATAATAACAAACATCCAAGCACTGTCACTAAAAACATGAGCAACGTGAAGAGCCCACACCAGGAGAGTGCAGTGAAGAAAGAACTACATCTTATAATAACAAACATCCAAGAACTGTCACTAAAGCATGAGCAACGTGAAGAACCCACACCAGGAGAGTGCAGTGAAGAAAGAACTACATCTTATAATAACAAACATCCAAGAACTGTTACTAAAAACATGAGCAACGTGAAGAACCCACACCTGGAGAGTGCAGTGAAGAAAGAACTACATCTTATAATAACAAACATCCAAGAACTGTCACTAAAAACATGAGCAACGTGAAGAACCCACACCAGGAGAGTGCAGTGAAGAAAGAACTACATATTACAATAACAAACATCCAAGAACTGTCACTAAAAACATGAGCAACGTGAAGAACCCACACCAGGAGAGTGCAGTGAAGAAAGAACTACATCTTACAATAACAAACATCCAGGAACTGTCACTAAAAACATGAGCAACGTGAAGAACCCACACCAGGAGAGTGCAGTGAAGAAAGATCGACATCTTATAATAACAAACATCCAAGAACTGCCACTAAAAATGGTCAAATTCAAAAACAAAATGGATATTATCAAACACGAATGCAGTAAACAACTGAAACTTCTGAATGGAATAGTAAACAAAATCTGAACAAATTCTTGCCTTAGAGAAACTAATAGTACCAGTCAGTAACTACTAGAGTGACAGAAAATGAACATCACAATGAATTTCTTCTGAAACAAAATACCAGGCTGATTGAGAAACTGGCAGACCTTGAAAGTAGAACAAGGAGGAATAACATAGGAATATATGGAATTTCTGAGAAAGAAGAGGGTGCTAACATTATTCAATTCCTCAATAAGTGGTTTTCATAAGCACTAAACATGCCTGAATCCCTCTCTTTTGGAATTGAGAGGGCTCATTGGTCCCTGGCAAATCCAGCTTTGTCTCTGAGTTCATTTAACTTCAAATCTAGAATAGTTAGATTTCTTTCCTCACAAGAAGGACTTAGTGCTGAAATCAGCTTGGACTAATTCCCCTATCAAGATGGGTGAAAATGTTATTCATTTTGACAATGACTACATGTCTATAGTCATATCCAGAAGAAAGGAGTGTGTTCCTCTAATTAAGTCCTTGAAAAAAAGCCAATATTAAAGCTCAAATTCTTTTTCCTGCAAGAATAAAAATCAGCTTGCCAGAAGGAGTGAAGATCTTTGACTCCCTTCAAGAAGCAGTAGAATTAATCCAAAGGAAGAAAATACTGTCGGACATAGAAGAAATTGAATGGTCATCCCAGAGTTTGAAGAGACAGGCAACAAAAAATAGATGGTCTGTGAAAGAAGGTGCAAACAAAACTAAGAAACTAAAGGACAAATGAATAAATTCCTTCTAATTTTAAATGTTTTGTTTTATGAATCATAATACATTTGATTCTCTATACTGTTAGGTAATGTCTTTACTATTAACTTTCTCTTTTCCTTTCTATATCTACTTCTTCTAATTACATATAGTAATAAGTATTTAAATAACATTCTCTCTCTTTCTCTCTCTCTCTTCTTTCTTCCTATTCCTTTTTGTCACTAATGCTCCTTTTCTCTCTTCTCCCCACTACAAGTACTTTACATACGTTTCTCTTTTAAATAACTACACATGATATATGTCTTCTAATTCTTCAGTAATAGTATAATTTGACTTAACACCAAAGTGCATTTTTTTCTGGTGGGTCAGTGGTGGGGTAACAATATGTTTCTGATTGATGTTTCTAACTAGATGTTTTAGACTGTTTGTTTAGACACATATAGACATTAATACAGTATATTAATGATGTTTTATAGATGGCTAAATATAAGTTATTTATATATATATATATATATATATATATATATATATATATATATATATATATATATATATTGGTGGGTAAATGATTGAAATGTTAAATGATGGAATAAAATGTTCTGCATAATGGAGGATAGGCTCTCTTTAATTAAAATGATAATTTACCTAAAATTATGTTTTATATACAGTCATTGATACTACCCCCTCCCAAAAATGTATTTAAAAAATTAGATTCCATGCTACTTAAATTTTTATGGTTCCCCTTAAAACCTAGGATTGCATATAAATGCACATTAGAGCTTGGAACAGTAATGGGATAGCATTCCCTAGCTTAGATCTTTATTCCAAATCAGTTATAATTAATGTAATATTAAGTTGGATCTCGCCTACCTATATAGCTGGCTGGAAAATAATACATGAGATTCATATAACCGATGTCAGAACTATAGAAAATCAATTTAAGGAATAATACAGAATAAATAGAGTTCATTGGCTTTTACGTGAATTTTGTTTATTTAATAAGAAGTTTGATCATTTTTCTTATGGCATCAATCAAATATTTAATAACGTTAGAAATATAATTGGTTGTAATTACAACATTAATCAATTCCTATTTCTTATATTCCCTATAGCATACTCCCCTGATTGCCTAAATTATTTCAACATCAATGTGATGTAAAAATTAAAAGAAAATAACTTGATATTCTGCCATCAGTTTATCTAAAATAAAAGTATTAAACCACTAAACTCTCTTCTATGTAGTTTTGATAACAGTCAATACAGTTGGTTGTTTATACACTCATTACAGCAGTTTATAGAAAACAAAATGAGAGTATCAATCAACCTAGAGACTGAATCTATACCTAGTTTGATCCAGCTTTTTATTAGGTGTCTTGAAAAGACAGATGATCAAAAATTAAGTATCTAGGGCCTATCTATAAGATACTAAGAAAAGACACTCTAAAGTTTGACTCAGATTTTTGGAATTACTATGTAAAGATTAATGGTGAACAAATATCTGATGAATCCAAAAAACTGTTATTGAAATCTATGTATGGTACCTCTTCTTCATTATATTCGAGATTGTATACATGGAAATTTATAAACAGGAGTTTCTATACTCAACATAAAGTAAATCTTATACTCAAAAACAGTGAAAGTAAATGTTGGAAATGTGATAAATTACTAGAGGCCAACTGGGTTCACATGTTCATTGAATGTAGAAATGTTGTTAAATACTGGAAAGACTTCAGATATTTTGTATAGGTTTTATGGTCTGATAACTGTCATATTTCTAACTCACTAATCCTATTCAGTGTTCCTATACCTAATGTAATACCTAAATCTCAGATTCAGTTACTCTGGCCAATTCTTGCAAGTGCTAGAAAAGTTATTACTTTGAAATAGAAAAGTAAACAAGATTTGATGTTTAAAGAATTTATTAATTTAGCAAAAGTTGTTAGTAAAAAAGAACTGCAAACCATTTGTTATAGAACTCATAACATTACTCATAGAAAATAACATGGCAAAAAATTGGAAAACCTTTTGAACAAATACTGATAACTTCTCATGGATAAAATGATTGTTTATAATGGATGTATGTAAATATTGTAAATAGTTTTGTTATTGTTTTATTGTATTTGTTATATGTACATTTGCATATGTTTATAATGAAAACAAAATAAAAAATATTTTTGGAAAAGGAAGTTGTAAACTTGTGTCATTTGCCTGTCTTTTCAAACAACAGATTTGTCTTTTGAAAATGAATTGACTGTGTTGTCTGTCTTAATGTGAATGCAAATGCCTGTGAAGTCCACACATGTCCATAACTACACTCAGTGCAATGCACAACTGTATTATCCTTCCTTGTTCACTTGTTTTCAATTAGCAATGCTGTGTGCACAGTTGTTCGATCATGTTAGCTCCACAAAGCATGTACACAGTGTTAATGAATCCTAGGTCACTGTGTACATGCAGTATAAGGGATATTTTTCAAATGGTGGAATGCAGCACTACAAATTTTGGTTATAGTTTATTCTTGGAGTGCAGCATTGGGGGTTTCAGTTTCTATTTTTTTAGATTTTTTTGCCAGGTGATACAGTTTTTCCAAAAAGACATGTGCCATGTGAATTTGTAATACTGTAAACTGCACATAGGTGTGTATAGTAAGCTGCTTGTGATTAATGTTTGCATGTGCCTATGTCCTCAGACCCTTTCCGAGATTAGTTGCAGTGTCCTGACCTCATTGAATGCTGGCGTATGAAATAGAATAAAATCTGAAGGCAAAACTCTCTGCAATTCCAAAGGTAAGAACTGCTTAGACCTTGTATATAAGCACCACAATAGCACTTTCCTGCTTGCCTGTGAACTGTTGCAGGTCTCTGGTAACATGAATGCTACCCAAATTCTCAGAGTTTTTGGTGAAAGCTCATCATGCATGTGAGCCTTTCCTTCTTTTTGTTTCTAAATAGTATCCCTAACAGTATCTCCTTGTATAAACCCATCTGTTTTCTTCTTCTCATTGCCTTTCTTTTCATTTTTGCAGCATAGAGAGTAGTTACTTAGCAGTCACTTGTAACAGTTTATATTTATTTTGGTTGAAGATATATGATGAATCTTATTTTTTTAACAATAAAGTAACTAATTTATGAGGTACAACATATTTGATGAAGACTCTAATACTAAAGAGGCTGAAAGATTTAATAAGATTGCAGTTGCAGTCACTGCTTTGAGGTAAAAATCTTGTGGTCATCGAGTCTAGTATTGACTGTAATAGACAACAGGGCATTGTTTATAATTAAGGGGATGTGTTAATACACCTTGCACAAAGCAATGTTTTACATACAAGCAGTTTGAAGGATATTTTATAATTTGTAAACCTGAAAAAGGAGCAGTGGTGAATGCTTGTTTTAGTCATATAAAGGCATTTTTATTTTTTTTCCCCAAAAATGTTTTTATTTTCAATTAAAATAACATTTACATAATATTTTTAAATATCGTTTTAAACAACTATATACACTATTTACAATAGCCTGACTTTCAATTATATACACTGTATTTTATTAAATATAGAATTACCAGATCAGTTATCAGAGATACAATATTGATTATTGCAGAGTGTCCAACAAAGATATAACTTTCTTCCAATCATTATTTACCAATGGCCTGGGATAGATTCGTAGTTCTTTGATTTTTATTTCCATCAATGCAGTTGTCTTCAGTAAAGTGTAGAATTCTTCCAAGGTCGGGGGTATATTTGAATTCCACCTTCTGGTTACGCATTTCCTATGTATAGCAAGTAATGTCCATAACAAATACATATTTGTCTTATTCAGGTAGGGACCTTCATTTACATTTAGTATAATCAATGCTTTAGTTAAGATAAAGGATTCATTAAATAAAGCTTGTAAAACATGATTGATTCCTTTCAAATATGATTTAATTTTATTACATTCATAAAAAATATGAATCCAGTCTGATTTATTTGACTTTTCACACCTCCAGCAAAAACTGTTTGTAGTAGTACTGACCTTTTTAATTCTATCTGGTGTTAAAAATGCTCTATGTAAGTATTTCCAGTTAAATATTTTCCAGTACTGTGTGTTAGAGGTGTAATTAACTAATAGTAAGATGTTAGTTTTAATTTCTTCTGTTAACTGCAATGACTGGCCTTTTGTTAAGAACTGCCAGTATGATGGTTTGGGAATTGTTTTATATGTTATTAACTCTTTATATAGATTTGAAATGGAATTTTTCTTTTCACAACTATTATATATAAATTCATACAGAAAACTTTATTAGATTTGGAATATCTTTAAATGAGGAATTAATAATTAATCTGCATAAATCTTGAGTGTACATTAGAATGCTTTGCAAGGTGAACCGGTCCTGTGTTGGAATATTGTAAGCAGTTTTTATCATATATATATCTAAAACATTGAATTTAGTTACACGTTGAAACCAGCATAAGAATCCATTTTGTTCCCAGGAGGTTATTGTTTCCCCTATATATTTTGTGAGGAAAGTTCTTAGTGATGGTAAATGGGGTTAAAAGGTCAAACCAAGGTTTTAGATCTATGTTTGCATTGATAAGTTTCCTTAAGGAATTGATGTAATGATTAATTAGTATTGTTGCAGAAGGTTTTGTTATATTATATTGTATACTTATGCATAGTATGTACCAGGGTTTTTTTGCTTTGTCTACTATTAAAAGTTTTTTTTAACAGATGAAATTCATTTGTTAATATAGCTGTTGTAAATTCTTTACAGTTGATGAAATAATTTGAGTTTATCCAGTCTACTGTAGTTTTAAGCACAGATGCTTTTATATATGTTTCTATTTCTGGGAAGTTCAATCCTCCTTGTTTTCAGGGTCTAATGTGATGAGTTAGAGCTACTCTATTCATTTTGGGATACCATAAAAAATTTATTAAACGTGAATTTATTTCTTTAAGAATGCATCTTTCAGGAATTGCCTGTATTGCTAATGCTACATATAGTATTTTTGGCAATAAGACCATTTTTATTAATTGCAATCTGTCTTCAAAAGTTAATATAATGTTGTTCTACTTTTCAATATATATTTTTATTGTTTCAATAATGTTTTTATAATTTATTAAAATTGTTTCATTTATATTTTTGCATAAGCCTATTCCTAAATAATTTAGTGTAAGTTCTTGTTTTCCTATGATGGATTTATCTATAATTTGTAGTTCTTTTTTCTTATTTAAAAATATACATTTTGATTTTGATCTATTAAAGTATAGACGTGAAATCTTATAACATTTCTCGATTACTTCTTCTAGCTCTCCTAATGACTCTCTGGAGTTTGATAGGGTTAATAAAATATCATCAGCAAAAAGCATTATTTTAGATATGTACCAGTCATAGACTTCTATTCCTTTTATTCCTGGATTATTGCATATTATTTCTGCAAGTATTTCTATTGCCAAAGCAAATAAAATAGGAGAAAGGTGGCATCCTTGTTTAGTACCTTTCATTATATGGATAGATTCTGAGGTGAAAGGACCTAATTTAATGTAGGCTAAGTTATTAATATATATGTTTTTTAGTAATAAGATGAAGGGAGGAGGAAATTCAAATAATGCTAAAGTTTTAAATAGATATTCCTAGTTGAGGGAATCAAAGGCTTTTTCTATGTCTAATCTGATTACAAGTGTTTCTCTGTCTTCTTTATTCACATAATCTATAAGAGTACGTATCCTTTTAATATTATCATGAGTGTGCCTGTTATATAAAAATCCAGTTTGATCATTATTAATTGTCTTTGAAAGTGGGATTTTCATTCTGTTAGCTAGGATTGACATGAATGTTTTGTAATCATTATTCAGTAATGATATAGATCTGTATGAGGTGCAAAGGTCTGATGGTTTATTATCTTTTAGAATTGCTGCTATGAGAGAATATTTCCATGAGGGTGGCATATTTGCTTCTGACTGGACTTCCTAGCAAAGTTTTATGAAAAAGAAAGATTACTGTTGAAGGGAAGAGTTTGTAAATTTCCATAATTATGCCATCTATCCCTGAAGAGTTGTTAGATTTACTTTATTTTATCTTGTCAACAATTTATTTGTAGGATATAGGTTTTTGTAGGTCTAGTTTTAAGTTTTCTGGAATTTTTTTATACTGATAAGGTTTGTATCTAAGTTTATTTGGTTTGTATCTAAATCTTCTTTTTTGAAGTGTTCCATATAATGGAACCAAAATGCTTCAAGGATGTCTTCTATATCTGATACTTTTTTCCCTTTCTTTTCATGATATATACTACTAATGTTATTTGCTTTAGATTATATTTTAATTATTGTAGATAAGTTATGTAGATATATGGGGAATGTGGCTAATGAGTTTATTTTTAATTTTTCCCAAGGCTAGACAAGTTTTGTGTGATAGAATTTCATTATATTTTTTATTTAATTCCTGTATTTCTTTTTTGATTTCTGGACAATGAGGAATTATTAATTAATCTGCATAAATCTTGAATGCACATTAGAATGCTTTGTAAGGTGAACCAGTCCTGTGTTGGAATATTGTAAGCAGTTTTTATCATATTTATATCTAAAAAATTTAATTTAGTTACATGTTGAAACCAGCAAAATAATCAATTTTATTCCCAGGAGGTTATTGTTTCCCTATATATTTTGTGAGGAAAGTTCTTAGTGATGGTAAATGGGGTTAAAAGGTCAAACCATGGTTTTGTTATATTATATTGTATACTTATGCATAGTATGTACCAGAGTTTGTTTTCTTTGTCTACTATTAAAAGTTTTTTTAACAGATTAAATTAATTTGTTAATATAGCCATTGTTAATTCTCTATAGTTGACAAAATAATTAGGGTTTATCCAGTCTATTGTAGTTTTAAGCACAGATGCTTTTATATATGTTTCTATTTCTGGGAAGTTCAATCCTCCTTGTTTCCAGGGTCTAATGTGATGAGTTAGAGCTACTCTATTCATTTTGGGATACCAGAAAAATTTTATTAAACATGAGTTTATTTCTTTAAGAAAGCATCTTTCAGGAATTAACTGTATTGCTAATGCTATATATAGTATTTTTGCCAATAAGACAATTTTATTAATTGCAATCTGTCTTCAAAAGTTAATATAATTTTGTTCCGCTTTTCTATATATATTTTTATTGTTTCAATAATGTTTTTATAATTTATTAATATTGATTAGTTTATATTTTTGCATAACCCTATTCCTAAATAATTTAGTGTAAGTTCTTGTTTTCCTATGATGGATCTTTCTGTAACTTGTAGTTCTTTTTTCTTATTTAAAAATATAAATTTTGATTTTGATCTATTAAAGTGTAGACCGGAAATCTTTTAACATTTTTCCATTACTTCTTCTAGTTCTCCTAATGACTCTTTGGAGTTTGATAGGGTTAATAAAATATCATCAGCAAAAAGCATTATTTTAGATATGTACCGGTCATAGACTTCTATTCCTTTTATTCTTGGATAATTGAATATTATTTCTGCAAGTATTTCTATTGCTAAAGCAAATAAAATAGGAGAAAGGTGGCATCCTTGTTTAGTACCTTTCATTATATGTATAGATTCTGAGGTGAAAGGACCTAATTTAATGTAGGCTAAGTTATTAATATATATGTTTTTTAGTAATAAGATGAAGGGAGAAGGAAATTCCAATAATGCTAAAGTTTTAAATAGATATTCCTAGTTGAGGGAATCAAAGGCTTTTTCTATGTCTAATCTGATTACAAGTGTTTCTCTGTCTTCTTTATTCACATAATCTATAAGAGTAAGTATCCTTTTTATATTATCATGTGTGTGCCTGTTATAGAAAAATCCAGTTTGGTCATTATTAATTGTCTTTGAAAGTGGGATTTTCATTCTGTTAGCTAGGATTGACATGAATATTTTGTAATCATTATTCAGTAATGATATAGGTCTGTATGAGGTGCAAAGGTCTGATGGTTTATTATTTTTTAGAATTGGTGTTATGAGAGAATATTTCCATGAGAGTGGCATATTTGCTTCTGACTGGACTTCCTAGCAAAGTTTTATGAAAAAGAAAGATTACTGTTGAAGGGAAAAGTTTGTAAATTTCCGTAATTATACCATCTATCCCTGGAGCTTTGTTAGATTTACTTTCTTTTATCTTGTCAACAATTTCTTTGTAGGATATAGGTTTTTGTAGGTCTAGTTTTAAGTTTTCTGGAATTATTTTTTACATTGATAACGTTTGTATCTAAGTTTATTTGGTTGGTATCTAAATCTTCTTTTTTGAAGTGTTCCATATAATGGAACCGAAATGCTTCAAGGATGTCTCCTATATCTAATACTTTTTCCCCTTTCATTTCATGATATATACTACTAATGTTATTTGCTTTAGATTGTATTTTAATTCTTATAGATAATTCATGTAGATATCTGGGGAAGGTGGCTAATGAGTTTATATTTAATTTTTCCAAGGCTAGACAAGTTTTGTGTGTTAGAATTTCATTATATTTTTTTATTTAATTCCTCTATTTCTTTTTTGATTTCTGGACAATTCTGGTTTTTCTTTTTTTAGATTTTGCTGTCAAGAGTCTGATTTGCAAGTCTAATGATTCAGATTCCCACTCTAACTTTGTTTTTGTACCAGCTAAGGGTCTTACCAAATAAATACACTTTTAATGAGTCCCAAACCATGACTCTACTGATTTCTGTTGTATTATTAATTTCAAGAAATAATTGTAGTTCTGACAACATCCAGGGTCTGAATTCTTTAATTTTCATGATATATGATAGAGTTCTAGCTGAGAAGATTAAAGGTTTAAACTATATTTGGAGCTTCATTATCAGAGACTCATGATATGAGAAGGGGCATGGAACTATTGAGAAGTTGAGGATTTTTTGTTTGTAAATCTTGAACTTCGAATAACTTGTCTATTCTGGTTAGTGTTCCAAATCTATGGTCTTTATGGGAAAATAATAAGGATTTATCATCTTTTACTTCAAAAGTGCCCATTAAATGAAATGAATCAATCCATCATTTTAAGGATTTTGAAATAGTTGCTATGCAAAAAGACTTCTTGGTGGTTTCAGAAGCTTCTAAGGTACAATTAAAGTCTCCTCCTAGAGTAAGATTTCCTTTATAATTGTTGGAAATAAAATCTAGGTGTTTTTAACTGTTCCTGCTCCAATTCCTGGGAACCAATATAGATTAGCTAAGGTCTGTATTCTGTTATTAGATTTAATTATACACACACCAAAGCGACCAGCTGGCCAACTCCTCCTATCCTTTTCCTTAGCCAAAAAATGGAATTCTCTACCTCCATCTTTACGAATGACTGAAAACCCTAACAACTTCAAAACCCTACTCCATTCCCACTTATTCTCTAATAGGAAGTGCAACTGCACTTTCCCCACCTAGCCTTCTACTCTCAACACTAATTGTATATCCATACTACTCCTTCTTCCTACACTTTGTTCCATGATTCTACTTATTTCTTTCTGCTGCCTTTTGTATATATTGTAAATACTGTAAATAGTCTGCACTCCCTTTTTCCCCCTCCCTACAATTTTACACTTGGTCTTCCACTCTGCCCCAACAAAACTCAAACTCTATATAACCTTATTAACCATTCATGTTAATTTATGACCCATATGCTATGTTACCATTGTACCCCATACTGTCTCTGGTCTTCCACTCTGCCCTAACAAGACTCACATTCTAAATATCCTTATTAACCAACCATGTTAATATATGACTCATATGCTGCGTAACCATTGTACCTCATAACTGTCTCTGTATGACAATTTTACCTATATTCATAAAACCTATTGTTTTCTGTTCTATCTTAATGTACCCATATGTTTGAATCTTAAATTTAATGTTACCTGTTTTTTATCTTTACTAAGTAATGTGGAGCTTTTCTCCCTGGGCCTCCACTGAAAACGGGCTCCTGAGCCCAGTGGACCTCCCCGGTTATCAAACTGAAATAAATAAATAAATAAATAAATAATAAAAGCTAGTAGGCCTTCTTTGTCTTCATATTTATAAATAACCTTTGGAGTGATTATCTTTTTCTTCCAGAGAATTGATACTCCTTTTGCCTTTGTTCTATAGGAGGATTGAACTAAGACTGTATAGTCCTTAGGGTTCCAAATAAAGCTTCATTAGTCTTAAAATGCATTTCCTGGAGAAATACTACTTGTGCCTTATTTAGATTTAAATATTTTAGTAAGTTTGATCTTTTATTTGCATTATTTAAGCCATTAGTATTTAATGATAAGAATGTTAAATCCATTTCAAGTTATCATTGGAAGAAACATTTTGCTTCTTTTTTATTTTGATTATAGTAGTTATACCATATTCTCTGATAGCATTGAATGTTATTTTTATGTGTGTAAACTTGGGAATGTAGTTTAATGTTCTTTCTTTTTTAAATACAAGTAGGGTAAAATTTTGGTCAGGCTTTAAAAAAGTACTTCTATAAAACATTAATTCTAAAGTATCAAATACAAGTAAATATGAATTTCCCATTAAAAATGGAATGAAAGTCATTCCTAATCCAATAGATAAAGATAGCTCTATTGGATTATCACTTATACCTTTAACCAACAATATCAACTGAGCTCCATATGTTAAATTATTATATGGAGAATTTTCTTAAAAGAGATATGACATTCTATGTTATTCTATTATTATTCTATAGTATTTTATATATCAGGATGGAATGTTAGTAGTGTGAACAATTATTATGTTGACTTAGAAAACATTGAATATTTAGTTACCCTTAAGAGATCCCAAACATGTCAGATATGTCATTTTGGATAAATAAAATGCAACAGAGGAGCATACACTAAATAAGCCAACAACAAATAGATTATTACTAAAATAATTTGACTAAAAAGACTCTGCAGGAGACAATGAGTGACTATCAATGAAATATGAATTTACTGTAGGTGTAGTGTCTTCCTTTATGTTCTCACTCTTCAGCTCACCAGCTTCAACTTACACTTAAGAAAAGACATGGCTTATCAGTGGTATCCTGACTCTGAGTAGAGGCACCCTACATTCTAGTGTGCAGTGCTTTTACATATTTATAGATATACAAAGCAGAGTCTAAGAATGAAATATGATCACCCTGACAATTCCCACCCTGCATAGGGTACATCCTGCTTCCAGAATGGGTAACCACATCAGGTCTAGAATGAATGTGTAGGTACCCATATAGTAATCAAGACTTACCTTAGGTAAGCATTAATCAAATAGTGTTTAGAGCATCTTAAATAGTTCTTGTGGCAGTTAGAATACTCTTAAGCCTCTCCTCTCTTGACCAAAAACAGAAAATTCCCTTCCCTTTCTTTCCCTTGTTTTAAATCAGTACTAATAAAAGAAATTCAGCAAACATAGGTAAACAGAAATAACATTCAGTAGTCCATCTTATACATGACTCAGAATCCATTAAACAAGTCAGTTACTAACATCACTTTAGTAAACATTATAAAGACAAATTAAAAATAATTTCCTAGCTCTTTAAATTTTCTGATAAAGCAAAAAGTTAACAATAAGCTATTTTAACTAAAAGTGTAAACCATTTCAATTTTTCCTAGCATGTATACATTTCTACTTATATCGTAGTGTCAATAGCTGTCCTTGAAATCTGTACAATACTTCACTTCTTCAAATCATTCCTTTTTCAATTCAGGTTTTGTTTTGTCAAAACAGCAACAGTATTGCAAGGGCACAATTAATATTTAGACTGATGTTTCAAATAAATAACTTGTCAGTTGCCAATTGAGTTAGTTTAGAATGTATGGTTAGTGCAAATATAGCATGTTGCAAAAATAATATGTATTTTTTCGTGTGCTCTAGAGACTGTCATATGCAAGTGACATATATAATGTGGCATATATAGAGTAGATAACTTATGGATTCAAGTTGTTAAAGTAAGTTATGCTTATTAATCAGGCAGTTTCATTTAAGTTCACAAGTAATTTGGGGACATTTCAGTTGAGTTTCCAGGAATGTGTAGTCCAATGTAAGTAATTTATAAAGTATTTACAAGTTGTTCTCTTAAGTTATCTAATTTACCCTTCCTTAGACTGTAATTCAATTTAATAGCTAAACAATATTACTTTTTTGTTATTTGTTATTTGCGAGGCTAAATGCACTTTGCAGATTCACAAAGGCCATAGAAACTGCCGCAGGTGTTTTCTGTTGCCATGACAACGTAAATATAGCAGTTCCTAATCAATGATTGTTATAAAAAAAAAAAAAAAAAACTGAAATAGTTCACGAGGCTGATAGAATGTAAAGAAAGCTTCACTTCTCACAAGCAACAGTACATTTACCCTCCTTTTATATATTATGTTAATATTATATGAAATAATTCAACTGATAGTATGTATATAAACAAAACATTTCAGAGTTAATTGCTAACATGCCCCGTAACCCACTAAGCATAACAGTGTCCACCATTAATCTAATAAATATTGTAATAACATCTAATTGAGTCCACTTTTCCCTCATAAACATGTCACAATTCATTAAACAAAGCAGAGTCTAATATCTGTCTAATAATCATTATAAAGACAAATAATAGTAATTTCCTAGTTCTTCAAACTTTCTGATATCTCAAAATGTTGACAGTAAGCTATTTTAACTGGAAGACTAAAACATTTCAATACTTCCTTGCGAATATACATTTTTACTTATACTGTAGTGTCAAGAACTGTCTTTGAAATCTATGCATTACTTCACTTCTTTCAAGTCATTCATTTTACAGTTCAGATTATATTTTGTCAAAATGTCAATAGCATTTCAAGGGCACATTTAATATTTAAACTGATATTTTAAATGAATAGCTATCAGTTACCAAGTGAGTTTGTACAGAGTGTGAGGTAACTGCAAAGATGTTGCAAAAAGTAAGATGTATCTTTTCATGTGCTCTAGAGGCTGTCAATTTCAAGTAACATATAAAATGTAACTTTTGCAGTGCAGACAGCTTGTGGAATCAGCATGTTAAACTGAGTAATACTTTTTAATCAAGCAGCTATATTTATGTGCACATGTAGTTTGGAAACATTTCAGTTGTGTTTCCAGGAATATGTAATCCTATGAGGATAAATCATAAAATATTTACAGATATTGGGCAGGATTCACGAAGCCTCCATGTAAGAGTTACAAGGCTTATACGGAGGCTGCAGTTAAACGGTGTGACGTCAGCATGCCATGCATATACATGAAGGCATGCTGAATCACACCTAAGGCTAACACGGTCCATGTAAGACAGTAGGGGGCATGTCCATAGGGTGAGCCCTGCAAATGGACACGCCCCCAGAGGAGTAAAAGTCCCGAAAGTAAACCCCCACGACAGAGTCCATGTAAATGTTAATAAACACAACACAACACATGCCCCCACAGACTATGAACATAAAATGTATAAATGAACATCTGATATTTTTTTGTATAAGTTGTAAAGATGTTTGCCCGTGAGTGCGCTCGTTTGCACGGGCGTGCCTATCACTTAGCCACAGGTAGCAGTCAGTGGAAAAGCATATAAGAACTAAATATGCAAAGTAAGCCAAGAAGCAATAGCGTAGTGGTAGAGACGTCGGCTGAAGAGGAGGCAGTCATGGTTCGAGCCCCCACAACATCAATTTTTATTTTTAATGAAATAAGCACAAAACAAGTCCCTGACATATATGTACATATATAAAATTATATTTTATGTAAAATGTATAATGAAATGGGCCAAGTATTTTGAAGAAATGTGAGATAAAAAAAAAAAAATGTCAGATGTGCCTATTGCTGAGCTACAGTCTAACAAGTTGAGGATATCTGCCTGTAGGTGAGTAGTGTTTTAACAGGTGTAAAACGAGTGCCCGTAGGTGAGCAGTGGTTTAACAGGTGTAAAATGAGTGCCCGTAGGTGAGTAGTGGTTTAACAGGTGTAAAATGAGTGCCCGGGGTTGAGCAGCGTCTTAACATGCTGAAACTGTGTGCCCGTAGCTGAGCTTAGCGTAATATGTGTGCTGGCAGCCAAACGGCACGTAATCCAGCGTGACCCGTTTGCGCGGAGCTGTGCACCACGCCAACAAGCTAACCGACGGGCAACGTTGAGCAAGCTGTATCAAAACTGCCTTTACTCAGACACACCTCCTAGCCTGTGTAGACAGTCATAAAATATAAAAAGCAATGGCCAGGTTCGAACCCAGGATACCATGCACCATAATCAAAGTACTGAACCACTAAGCCATGACAGTTGCACTTAGAAATGCAGTAATAGCATATATATATAGGAATGAATAGAAAGGGGAGCATGAAAAAGCAGGTTTTGTGAAGCTGATACAATTCCAAAATGGCAAATCACAGATAAGTGCGGGAAAAACGGCATATATAAGCCCCATAGGTGGGAATACACAGCATAACCGATTGTGGAACCGACTTGCAGCCAGGATGGCAGGTATAGGAGAGGGTAGTTGCTTCCAAGCACAGAGGTGGGGTGTTGAGGAATCCAAATATATGGTTTGGCTCCTCGTCCATGATCATGAGGCCCAACTCATGCAGGGCCAGGTCCTGTGGGGAGCATATAGGGCTGAGGTATGGGACCGGTTGGCACATGATCTCACCAGTGCCACAGGAATACCAAGGACTGGTGAACAGGTCCGTCACCACCATGCGGACCTGAAGAGACGGAAGCAGGACCTACTGAACCGTTGGATCCAGGAGGCCCGGCAAATGCCCAACGCCCCACTACTGAGTAAGTTACATGTAATTATTTATGTAAGAAATTAACCTAGCTGATATTATGGAGATGTGTATTCCAATATTACTTCATTTATATTACAGCTGCAGGTGTCCGTTCCATGAACCGTAGAGCCTATGCCGATAGGCTGGTGCAGTTGCGCCACCAGGCAGGTCAGTAATTGTCTCCCTGTAACTGTAAAAAAATATATAAGTATAACAGTTTGCAAAAGAGTGCAGTGTAGTCACTTATAAATAAAATGTGCAAGTAACAGTGTAAGAGAGTTTACAAGTATTGCTTGATTACGAAAGTGTGATGCAGCCTGTAATCCAAACATAAAAATGAAACAAGTCTGAAATAAAGATGTCCCACCTGTAATATAATAGTACATAACCTGCAGCAGGCTGAAAAGTACAGCTACAGAAGCTGAGTAAAACACGTGTGAAATATATCCCTGTTGAAATTCTGAAACATGACATAAGTGAGACTGTTGGAAAGGATTGCCATAACTAAATGTAAAACATGTCAATAAAGCCTAGAATTAAGTACCATACTGAAATGTAAAAATAAAACAAGTGA
This sequence comes from Protopterus annectens, assembly GCF_019279795.1. NCBI lineage: Eukaryota > Metazoa > Chordata > Ceratodontiformes > Protopteridae > Protopterus > Protopterus annectens. Next base: position 1,418,914,851 of record NC_056729.1, read on the forward strand.
GAGAATGTGAGAAAGAGGTATGAATCCACCAATAAAGTAGTAATAACTCCTGAATAAAGTATACTGCAGTCAGTACAGAATGAAATGAATGTGACAGGCAGAACCAAACAGCAACATGTGTTGAAAAAAGTACTGAAGCTGGAATGTGTGTCCCAAAATCTGGATATGTTGCTCTCAGTTTGCAATATGCAGATAATATGGTTGTATGAAATACCAAACATCCACAGTTGTCTATAGCCATGTAAAGCAAATGTAGCAGGATGATGTAGCTGAACAGAGCCAGATATGAATGTGTATGAATAAATATGAAATGTATATTGATGTAGCAGTAACATTCCTATCACCAACCTGAATTATTTATCACATAGGAAACTGTAGTCAGACCTGTAGTGTGTATATATCTGCAGCTAGTAGAAATGTACAGCATATGTATAGGTATTTGAAGTTGTTAATGAAATATTTCTTCACCCTACCCTATAGCCACAAATAATCCATTCCATGTGAAATGGGTATGTGCAATCACAATTAACACCCCTGGACATCTGTCCTGTTGGTTCATACATATTTGCATATATGTTGATGCATGTGCCCTGTTCATACATCCAAACCTGATGGCCTGTTGCCATCAATCAACCCTGCATGTTGTTGGATTGTGTATTGCTGTTACAATTATGCATGTGTTATGCTTGCTGTTCAGTGGCTTGAATTTATGGGTGTTTGGTTAATGGGAATACTAATGCATGCTGTTACAATTAATTGTGAATGGTATTGTACGTTACTAACCCAAACTGTCATAACATAATGCAAAACATAGGACGACAAGGAAGGCGGGTTCCAGCGGACCCACCTCTCCCACCTCAGCTGGCGAGTGCACCTGGCAGTAGTGCCCAGGCCGGACCCTCCTCCGGTGGCCTTGTGCCACCTGCGGGTGGAAGTGCTGCAGGGGATGGGGCCCGTCCCCCCTCTGCAAGTGTGGCCAGAGGAGAACATCCACTCACCCACCATAGTGTCTGGACTGTGGTGCATAGGGAGATCCGGCACGCTGTGCTTGGGCCCCTACACCAGCTTGAGGCATGGGTGGCACAACTCACGGGTGTGCCTGCTGCCCGGTCTACACAGCCCCCAGCACAGCCCCGTCCTGGGCAGTGAAGGCACAGTGGCAACTGCCCATGGGTGGGGATCTCAGTTCCACTGTTGCCATCTGTGGGCTCATGGGCTCGAGATATCCAAACATCCATCCCGTCAATTGTGTAACCCCCCCACATGTGTCATACACCACCCCTGTATGTGTCTTGTTTGTCTTGTCTGTTAACCTCCCTTACCTACCTCCCCAGCTATACCGACTTCCTGTACCTGACATACCACTCTCACCTGAAAAAAAAAAAAAAAGGGCACTCTGTACCCGCAAAAAAATTACGCCCCATACATAGCTGCCCATTTTGCACACATGTGTTCTGGACATGTAAACTGGCAATTACAATTGGCTGTACAACAAATATTATTGTTGTCCTCACACCTCTCTCAGGGGTGGAAGGTTTCAAATTTCACACCAAATTACAAAGATATGCACAGCTGTTGCTGACGAAGAAATGGGCAGCTATGGGACTTTCCTACATCCCTCCTGCAAAACCCGAGCTTGTTTTCCTACTGTCCTACCCTCTTTGTGCACCCTTTTTCACCACTTTCCTATCTCCCCATTTTCTTTTCTTTAAAAGAAAATAGCGTGGGTGTGCGTGAGAGTAAGCACTTTTAAGCAGTAGTAAGCGGGTGTGTGCGAAGCTAAGCGGCAGTGCGCATGCGTGAGCTCTGTGCAAACCAGCGCTAACCCACTTACAACTGCTTAAAAGTGCCTTAGTTACTCTGAATGACAAGGCCTGTAGTTTTCTCAGCAGCAAAATAAAATACCTCACTCAGTCTCGAGCCCAGGACCTTGGAAACACTAGTCTGCATGATTTACCACTAAGCCATGACTGCTATACAAGAACATTGTGCTGAAATAAATATATCATAAAATAGTAGGAATTAATGTAAAGGGAATATAGCAAGTCTAGTACACAAAGCATGTCATGTATATTTACTGTCAAATCTAGTGGATTTGTAAAATAGTACTGTGTGCTGAGAAACAGTCATGCTAGTTGGTAGCTACTAAGTAATAATGTCACAGTAGCATCTGGCAAGCCACACACATACTCAGAGCAGGATAAACACTGCCATAGTTGAATAGTTAAGAGATCAGACATAGCAACTGTGACTGAGTTACAGGGATGTCCCTGATGTGAAAACAAATGTCAACTGTGCCCCACTGACACCCTGTCAAATGTACTAACAGTAGGCAGAAAGGTGTAACTACACATGCAATGGTAACTATGACTGATTGAAGGTATGCACCACCTGCACGGCACAAATGGTGTATTAATACATATGCTTGAAATAACCCACAGTCACAACTGCAGAGTATCAGAATATGTCATTACAGTAACCCACTGCTATGTACCATTCCATGAGGCTGATAAAAGATGCACCAGAGAGTATCTGAGGCCTGCTCAGCAGCATGATCAAATACCCCTGTAACTGTCAAGGCCCACACCATGGCCAGACCACACTGCATGCAGTAACACCCTACCACAACAAACACATAGGGAATTGCTGCCCAAACAGATTTAGAAAGCATTGCAAGCTGTGAATGTAAATGGAAAATAGGAAAGCCATAGCAACACATTACAGGAAAGACACCTAGCAGGCATACAATGAGTGAATGTAAAGGCCAAATATTGAAACCATAGCAACAGATTGCAAGAGCCACTGCTATATACCAGTTACACCACAATCCCCACAGGAAAGCACACACACCCATATACACAGTATTACTAGTCGTAGGTGTCAGTTTACATACACACGGAGAACAGGACACTGGAGGAAGGAATACTCAGCTTACAGAACAACATGCATTGCAGTGTCTACAACACAGCCTGAAATATGAGAGACATACCAACTCTTACACTCACAGAACAGTGTCCACAGCAAACCAGCATGGTCCCCACCCTGATAATCTGAAAGGGCTATGCCTACCTAACAGACCGTTTTATAGCACAGTCCTTTAATCACAGTGAGAACTGCAATCACTACACAACAGGCTGCATGCAATTAGTAAATGCTGGCTAACAATTGGTGCAGAGGCTATCACATGGACATGTGCAGATACCTACAAATGCATCCTGTACTCCCAGTCCACACCTGCAATACTGTCATTGCACCCGCTGGAGGTAGGGAGAGAGAGGGAGAGAGAGAGAGAGAAAAAATAAAGAAAGAAAGAAAGAAAGAAAGAAAGAAAGAAAGAAAGAAAGAAAGAGAAAGAAAGTAAAAAAAAACCTGAAACAACAAAGCAAAGAGGCTGACAGCAGGCCAAGCAACTGCAAGCCTACACAAACAGCTGCAACAAACACAGGTAATGTAAAGTACTACTATAATACTCTACATACTGTGAACCCTCCAGATATGTTATTGGTCTGTATCTATGTATATGAAGATGTGCATAGGGCCGGGGACATACTGAAACTGTCACTGAAGGCTCCACATACATATGTTTGTGACAGTAGCTATGTGCACATAGCAATGTAGGTTGTAGTGCAATGTACAAGTAGGTTGTACAGTAATGGATGTTCAGCAGTACGTTACTGCGTGTATACATATGTGGAACTAAAAAGGAGTATAGATATATATATAACATGTGTATACATATGTATATCGAGATATGTATGTATATATATATATATATATATATATATATATATATATATATATATATATATAATATGCATATGTGTATACATAGATAGAGAGGGATGTAGAAATACATAGACATATATAGTTTCACAGTGTCATAGTTTAGTACTAGGTTATCTGCAGACAGTGTATAGAATAGATTTATAAACTTGCGCCTCTGTATAGTAGTGACACAGTGAAGACCCCCCCTACATAATATCATTAGTTTACTGTGCCTCTGTCTAGTAGTGACACAGAGAAGACCCCTGCTGTAAACCTATGATCTCCCATCCACTTGTCAAGAATGCACATGAAGAGTGTCAGTGAGGGTCTCTGCCTAACATGAACTGGGATCCTGTTCCACAGTATGGGAAGCCTCTTAGTGATGGATCTGTCCCTACAGTATGTCCTATTCATATGTGTGCTGAGGTTTAAATCTGTAGCTGTCGTGTTTCTGATGGATTTGGATTGTATGAGGTGGAACATGTCCATCAATACCAGATTGGACATGGCCTACTACATCAGGCACAGATCACCCCTACGTAGGCAGTATGCTATGGAATAGAGCATGAGTTACGTTAGTCTGGCAGCATATGACAGTTGATACAGACCCTTGATCCTCCTGGTCATGTACTTATGGGGTCACCCTAGCTGTTGCAAGTGCCAGGTGAGGTACATACCAAATGGGGCATAGTACACAGTCATGGACCTGATAAGGGAGGAGTATAGGGGTAAAATGACTCCTTTTGATGTGGATGTGAATCCCTTCATGATAAGGTGGGCAAGGTAGGAAGTCCATCCAACCACTTTGGCAACGTGGGTGTCAAATGAGAGGTCAGCATTGAACAGCGTCACCAGGTCTCTGATTACTTTGTCTGTACTCAGTGGATTATTGTCTATGTGATAATATGTAGGTACCTTGTCCGTCCAAAAGGGTATGAGTATACATTACGTGGCATGCAGTGTAAGGCCATGACTCCAGCACCAGTTGTTGGTGTCCGTGAGGCCTGTCAGTAGGATGTATGTGTCAACAGGTGTATCGCCTATGGCGCCTAGTATACAGTCATCTTTGAAGATTGTCAGCCACTACCCTCCCATGTCTGCTTCCACATCTGAGAATGATATGCTGAACATGAGCAGTCCCAGGACAGAGCCCTGTGGGACACCACATGTGACTGGCTCTGAGTCTGAAATGGCACCAGTGAGTTTGACTGTAGGGTTTCTATCCGTTAGCCAGTTTGCAACCCATCATGTGACATATGGATTTATATTTCAGCTGTTGATCATGTCTATGATGCCAGAGTGTGGTATTGTGTCGAAAGCCATAGGCAAGTCCAGGTAGGCTGTATGGACCGCTGTGCCCTCATCAATGGCTCTAGTGACTGATCTGAAAAGGTCAACCAGGTTCATAAGGCAGGATCTGCCCTCTACAAAGCCAAACCGGGTGGGATCAAGTGTCAAAGTCCCCAATGTCACTGTGTATGGGTATCATAATGATCCTTTCCATAGTGTTGCAGACCAGGCTGGTTAAGCTTATGGGGCAGTAGTTACCAGGGTCTGTAGAGGTGCCTCCTGTGTGGAGTGGGACTACTGTTGCTGTATGCCAGTGTCCAGGTGCATATGCTGTAGTAAGGCTACTGCTGAATAGCATGTAATGTGCATGTGTAGCTCCTCTTGCAGTTCATGTAGCATGCAACCTGCAATACCGTTGGGTCCCATTGATGCTGTGTTTACAGCTCTGCTGAGGGTGGTTCCCAGCGGGACATCTGAGATGACAGGGAGGTTACAGTCAGCTGGGATAAGTAATTCCACATGTGTGGGTGAGGGAGGGGAGAAACCTGCACTGAACCTGTCTGCCAGAATGTTGGCATTATCTGTGTGTTCAGTGTAGCGTTTGTCACTGTGAACTAACTGTGAACACAACTGAGGGTTCCCACCCAGGTGTGTAACATAGCAGAGGAAGGCCTTGTGGTTATCTGTAGTGACCATAGCGATGTCCCTCTCATTGTTGGCCTTGCATGTTTGTATGACAAAATGTATCTTTCTACTACTGCTGATCAGAGATGCCGTAGCTCTATGGAAGTATGCTCTGCCGTGCAGTAGCTACCTTCTGTTGTTATACAATCTGTCCAATGCTGGGGTCCACCAGACAGGACGCCTGCCCTTGGTGGAGACGGTCATGGTTTCATTTGTGATTGCATGATCCATGCATTCTTGGAGATGTCTGTAGAAAGCATATGTGAAGGTGTCTGCATTGTGGGAAGTGGTTTACACTGGCCCAGTGGGCATTAAGGTTACCAACTCAGGTATAAGAAGTGTAAAGTTGGCATGTGAGAGGTTTCCCACTGTAGTCTTTTGTGTTGTGGGGGAGGTGGGATATGTATATCCAGGGGGATTAGTCTGTGGTCAGATGTGACTAGTGAGGGGTATACTTGCAGTGTGTAGCACATTGTCCCCATGTTTGTGATGATCAGGTCTAGTATATTATCTCCTGTTGTGGGAGAGGTGACTAGCTGTTCCATTGCATTTGACATAGTGAATTCTGGGAACCTTTGGGTTAGGGTGTTTGGGGTAGAATAATGCACCCAGTGTATGTTAGGGGAGTCGCAGTATCCCAATATGATGGTGTGTGGTGGGACATTCATGTCCTCCAATGTCTACAGGAAGGCTGACTGTGGTCCCTGAGATTGGGAGGGTGGTCTGTAACATGCTACCAGTTGTATAGCAGGTTTGCCTATGGTTATCTGCACCTGGATGGTCTGTGATGCTTCATGTGTTGCCACTAACCAGGAGGTGTGTGTGTCCTCCATGAATGTGGACACACCCCCTCCCTTTTTGTTTTGTCCCGAGTCCTGGGGCCAAAACGCATGATACAGGGTATAGCCTGGTACTGCTGGTGTGCTCGCAGGAGCCTTGAACCAGGTTGTCACTTACTGCACAGACATCGAGATTGGTAGAATATGTACATACAGATATATGTAATACACACATACATATATAGATATCTGTAGAGACTTATACATATACAGATAGATCTGACTGACAACAGATATGTCTGTATATGATTATCTCTCTCTGTCCCACCCCCTCACACTCTCACTCACCCTGTGTCTCTCACTTACTCTCCCCACATCTATATGTATATCTACATCTATATATACATATTTTATATACATATATACAAACAGATATATATCCATATACAGATATAAATATATCAATATATATATATATATATATATATATATATATATATATATATATATATACATATATATACATATATAGACTGTGTGAGGCACATGTGTGCAGATGTCTTGCAACAGGTGCCTGGTGTCACAGGCATGGAGTGAACACCAGTGTGGATACTGGAGTACCATACCCCATTCAAAAACACTGACACCAGTAACCACCACATATGTACATGCCTGCCCACCACTGCATGTGTCAGGGGGGAACAGGGGCAACAAGTGTACAATAGGCTCCACATCGATATACACAGTGGCACACTAGTCCTGTAATACCTGTACATGGAATGTGTCAGCGGACATGGTGTGTCAGCTATGGACATGTAGGTCACTGTACCCTCCACACCCCACAATGTCCTACACGGTATGTACCTCCCATGACAGCTACAGATATGGAGAAGGACACAGACATATGCAAGTAACTGTGTCAATGCACTCAAACACCACAGAGTGCACACAGACTACCTACATAGAGGTTACCACTGCTGGATATACATAGTTTGGTCACACCCATGACAGTTGTCTAACAACCATGGTAACACCTCCAACATCCACAACACAAATTACCTATGTCTGTCGTCCTTGTCACTGCAGTATAGAGCACATGGTGGAGGTACAGGACCCTACCCAGAGATATGACATACCCTGTAGTAGACCACACAGAATTAAGAAGCAAGGCTCCCCATGAGTAGATGTCAGACATACCCCTGCTGAATGTTATGCAGATAGGTAATATGCCATATGAGTCACCCTGTTTAACTGTTTGTAAGGAGCAGGTACGATCATAACACATGTGTCACAATGGGCAGGGTAGCATAACAGTATGCTGCTGTAGGCCCAGGGCCAAAAGCACACTACCTACCTAGGACACAATGCACACCCATGAACACATTGCAAATGGAGTATGTGAGGTGGAATGAGCGTGCTAGTGACTGGGTGCATGTTGTGTACTGGTGTGATTGCTCACCATGACTGTCTGTCTGTCATGGTAGTGTGTGTCCTTGGTGTGAGGCCAGTGACAGGTGTGTGAGGTATTGCGATCAACACATACTACATTGCCATATGTTGTGCTGTGTTACCCTGTATGTCACTGTGGTGTAGGTAGGGTTATGGCAAGTAAGAGTAGTGTGCAATACCAGTGAAATATGTAACGTGCATTGTGTGCAGTGCATGGGCTGATAATGTTCCCCATACAGTACCTTGATAGAAACCCCCAGTGTGAGGTTGTATATTGTACCTGAAACAGTGTGTTGACTGCTGCAGTATACTAGTCTGTCGTATGGAGTGTGCCAGGTACTGTTGCACAGTTGTCGGATGAACACTGATATCTGGTCATGTACATGTGTATCCCCCAATAGACAGACAGATGCTATATATGGTGCTTAAGTTATATCATTGCAGTTGAGTATTATATGTATTATGTGTGCTATAGTTTGCTGACAGATATTGCTGACATATTTTCCTTCTCCTTTTCAGGGCCATGGTTCACCAGCGGAACCCTGTCTACTCCGCTGCAGAGGAGGAGGAGATACACCAGAGCCTGGTGTGGGATTTCACTGTACACTTTTCCCGCACCAGCCAGAACCAGCAGGAGAGGGCTGCACTGTGGCAAGACCTGGTCCGTCGGGTAAATGACATAGGCACACATAACCGAACATATGAGCAGGTACGCCATCACTGCAGTGATTTAATTAGAAATGTCCGTCAGCGTGCGTCGGATATCCACAGGCAGCAGCTTGCCACAGGTGGTGGGGTGGCTAGACACCCCCCCCACACCAGACTGGAGGGACTACTCCTGAGTGTTGTGACTCCAGCACAGCAGCAACAACAACAGCATACATGTGTAATGGTGGAGGCTGGAGCCACACAGCAGCAGGACACAGAGCATGCAGGTAACATGCCATGTGTATAGTTGACCATTCTGTACACTGTTAGGTTATTCATGTGTGAGGTGTGTCCTCGTTTTGTAGCTGTAATCTTGGTAATTATTGTGCATTAGTGATATCCTCAATATCTGCAGTACACCTGTGGAAGCTAACTGTTGCACTACTGAACTGTATCATGCCCACAGTATCAATGGCACAGTTGTGCCCACTGATGATAAATGTCTCTTTTCTGCAGGTCCCTCTGGTGTAACAGCAAGGCAGCCTATTCATGCTGGTGAGTGTGTAATACCATTACCTTCAATACTCTGTATACTAATAGTAACAATAGGCTGAAGCAGTAGTGCTATGTGTTTGATTGCAGGTGTGTTTATGTCTGTGGGTTGATATCTCATATACTGAGGTGTGTGCATGTGTGCATGTGCCCATGTGTGCATGTGCGCATGTGTGCATGTGTGCATGTGTGCATGTGCCCATGTGCGCATGTGTGCATGTGTGCATGTGTGCATATGTGCATGTGTGCACGAGCCCATGTGTGCATGTGTGCATGTGTGCATGTGCCCATGTGTGCATGTGTGCATGTGCCCATGTGTGCATGTGTGCATCAGTGGTGGCATTGTGTACACATTGTAAACTGTGTTTCCTGTCTTACTCCCACAGGTTCTGGTGCTGCTCTGGTGTCATGCAGCAGGGAACCTGAATCAGCTGCTATGGATAGTGATAATGATGATACCTGTGTAATGGCACAGGTAGGTGTGCCAGGGTCCGTCATTGGTCAGCCAATTGACACTACACAGCTGTCGACCCCATCAATGCGCACAGTCATCCTGCCAATACATCCTTTGTCACCAATGTCCCTAGGTGATGGACAGAATACAGTGGGCATTGACCAGGGTAATGTGGTATCGGTGGCACATGCATCTCCACACTGCAGCCATGGCCAGGGTCCTGACACAGTACCACACATGCAGACGTCCATGGGTTCTCGTGGGAGCATCCGTGGGGGTACCACCCCTGTCAGACATGCCCACAGAGGTCTTTCAACCCCAGCTATGTTTCGGGCTGTAATGCAGGCACAGTCACGTATGGAACGGTACACCAGACAGGGTTTGAGGGAGCTGAGAGCATGTCGCATAGCCATGAGTGACAGTATGCGTGATGTTGCGGCTGCCATCCGCAACTTCACCGAGGTCATTGACAGACGTTGGGGGGACACATTAGATCTGTTCCACAAATATATGTCCATGAGCCAGGGCAATGGTGGATGGTTGAGGCGTTGACATGGCCGTATGCCAGCAACAGCAGCAGCTGGCAGCCATCACGGATGACAACAGGGCCGTGGCCGCTCACATAGTGCCAGCAGCAGCCCCAGCAATGCTGGGTCTGTGCTGTCATCAGACCACCCCAGGACACCATGTGCATGTGGCGCTGGACAGTCCCAACAGGTACCTGTCTCCAGTCAACAAACACCTGCTTCTGATGACAGTACCCAGTCTGGCTTAGTACCTGATACGGTCCGTAGCACCCCTGCCAGGCACAGGTACCGTGTCCGTGGCCACAGACAGTGATCTGTATGACCTGGCAGGTACAGTCTAAGCTCTCCACAAACACCTGTATATGGCAGTCATGAGGTGGGACTGTGTGCATTCATACACACATGCAAAGTGATAACACCTAGGGCTACCGCATACATGCACACACTGCATCAACATTGCCCCATCTTGTACTGCTGTCCCTCACCAACACACACACACACACACAGACATGTTAATTGGTTGTATCAGTGGCAGACTCAGGCATACCAGGTACACACCCTGTGCATATGATGAAACTGTGCCACCTCCTGCAATCTGTAGAATCAGTGCAGGAACAGGTTAACATGGTGCTGATGCACAGGGTGAGTACATAGATGTATTGTAATAGTATGATGTTGACAACAGTACAGTGTAATGATAGCATTGTGGGTATATACCTGCATGCGTGATGCAGTTACAGTATGAATGTCATTGTATTGTTTTGTACACCCATAGTAATTACCACAGTGTTCTGTCTGCACATCTTTGCATACTGGTGGTGAGGCTGTGAAGGGATGGCCACCTACATAGGTAGCACAGGGGATACAACAATGTACATATTGATAATCAAAGATGGCCATGTCAACTGCGAGTTGCGTGCTGTCCACACACGACTCTGCAATGCAGATGTTTCAGGATGTTGATATCTGTGCAGTACTACACAACAGGTTCAAGGCTCACAACAGCACACTGGCAATACAAGGTCACACCTCATACCATGCATGACAGCACCAAAACACAGAACTAACTATGACAGGAGGGAGAGTGTCCATACATGTCAAGGATAATGTGGTGCCAGGACAGGTAGCATACATCATACTAAGTCTGGAACTGCTGAGTGAGGGCTCAGTGTCTGTTATTTGACATGTGTATTATTACAGGTATGAGCACTTGGGTATCAGGCCAGTTTTTCAACATTACGAAGGTACGTGGTCTATACACTTGTGTGTGGTGCGGCTGGACCCAGCCCGTCTGACCTGTGAATGTCTGGGTACTGGCTTATAGTAAAAGAACAAGCTGCAAGGAAATATGAATAACAACCAGAACTGAGAAAAACACACTTTATAATAGCAAAGCTTTCGGATAAAATCCTTCCTCAATACTAACACAAACAAATCTAAAAACCAAATGGATTAAATACAGGTCACTGAAGTCACATGACCAGCAGTCCAAAACTCATGTGACCACAAGTATATAAAACAAATCATTAAAATTAGAAAATGTAAAAAAAATAGAAAAGACATAACATTATCGCAACCTAGTATGTTGCAATTTAACAAGAACAGGTTTCAAGGTAATCATATTATTTAAACCTGGAAAATGGTCAGAGTTCAACCTAAGAATCCATTCATACTCTTTTAATTCAAGTAAATTACCACTATCACCACCTCTGGCAGGAGGCCGTATTACATCAATAACTCTAAAGGAGAATCTATGTTCAATACCTGAATCAACTATGTGCTTATACAAGGCATTACTGTCAATGGCCCTTCTAATCTCCGATTTGTGTTCAATGATGCGTTCTTTTAGCTTTCTAGTGGTCTTACCCACATAGAATGCAGTACATTTCACGCAATTAGCTAAGTACACCACATTAAATGTAACACAAGTGATAGAAAAATTAAACTGATTAACTTTACCACTAATAGGATGTTTGAACTTATCACTGCAACCAACCACAATATCAGAACAGCAGGAACAATTCAAACAGCCATAATGCGGGCTTAGTGGTAAAAGTCCTCTCTACAGGCCTGAAAAAATCTTTGTAACATAACATATTCTTCAAGGACTTCATATTTCTATATGAGAAAAAAGGCCTGTCACCAAGAATGTCTTTAATCTCACTAGAGGCCATTAGTACAACCCAAATCCTCTGTATTATTTGTTTTACAAAACAAGTCAAGGTATTATAACTAGTAAGATACCTAGTGCATACTTTTGAACATTCTAGGTTAACAGAACCAACATCATCACCAAGGAAAATCGGCTTCAATATTGTCTTCCTATTAACTAAAACTTTATTTTTTAAATCTAAAACTAGTTTAGAATCATAACCACTATCCAGAAACTCTTTGGACATCTCATCCAACTGTAAATTAAATGTAGCATCATCAGTATTTAATCTACTAACTCTATTAAACTGTGAAGTAACAATCCCCTTAAAGACATGTGGGGCATGCTTGCTGGAATAATTAATGTATCTATCAGAGTTATCTCCTTTTTGTGAATACTGGTATGGATAGAACCCTCACGTAGTTGTATCTTAACATCCAAGAAATTAATCTCACTATCAGAGGCATCCATCTTAAATTTCAAGAAACTGGTGGTTGCATTTAAATAATGAACAAATTCATTCAACTGTGAAAGGGAACCTTTCCAAACCATAAAACAATCATCAACGAAACGTTGATAAAAATATATATTACTTACAAAAGAATTATCCAAATTATAAATATAAGCTTTCTCCCATTGGTATAACACCAAGTTGGCATAAGTGTTAGCCACAGAAGTACCCATGGCTACACCAGTGAGTTGCAAATATAAGCATTCATCAAACAAAAAAATATTGTTCCTCAAAACTACATCTAGAAGAGAACAAATATTCTCAACAGATCTATTCACAAGAGAAGACTGGGAGATCAAAATTGTCTGATAGACTCAATACCAAAATCATGCGGTATTACAGTAAAAGGGATGCTATATCAAGCGTTACAAACAAATACTCACTTTGTCGACAGGAACCACCAATACTATTAAACCAAACACGCAATTTACAAAGGAAATCAGATGTATCTCTTAGCACAGAAGTGCATTTAGGTAAATATAGTTGCAATTGTGTTTGCAAATATATAGATATAGGTTCGGTGATCCACCCCCTCCCGATACAATTGGTCTCATGGGGGGGGGGGGGTTGGTCACCGACTTGTGTATCTTAGGCAGCCCATAGAGACAAGGAATAATTGGACAAGAAACAGTAAAAAAATGAAATAAATCCAGAGTAATATCACCACTAATTTGCAAGTCATAGATCACCATATTGACATAACTAATACATCTTTTAACATCTATTGATGTAATACGCTTTAAAAGCCTCAACATCATTCAGTAGAACAGAAACTAAAGATATATACTTAGGCCGATCCATAAGGACTACAGCCCCACCTTTATCGGCTTGTTTAATCACTAAATCTTTGCTCACCTGTAAACTTTTGAGCGCTTGATACTCATCAAATGTTAAATTAAAGCGAGAAAATCTCAGAATATTGCAGTCAGAATACAAAATTCTTAATTCCCTCTCACACAAATCATGAAATGCTGTAACCACAGGCATACTAGAAGGTATAAAGGTACTACGCCGTTTACATGAAACTCCATTAACGACAGAGTTACCAAACAAAACCTTTAAATTTACATTTCTAATGAAAATCTTAAGGTCTGTGAGTGCAGTCACTAGATCACCCTTCACTGTAGGAATAAAATTAAGCCCTTTATGTTGTACTGAACAATGAGCAGAGTTCAAGTTAAAGGTTGAAAGGTTGAGAATGCCTTTAGTCATTTGCGACTTGCTTTGCCCTGCCCTAAAGGGCTCTCATTCTTACGTTTGCCTGGGATAACTGTTTGTCCCATAAACGGTTTCCTTCTTGGAGAGGAATGCTCAGTTACAGCCTCCGGCTGTTCTAGATGAAAGCGTTTGCCAGAGAAATTAAATGTAAGTTGCTGTGCCTTCCTAACCACAGTGGAACGCGAGTTAGCCTCTCCATCTTGCTTGTCGCTAAGTTCTGACTGAGAGCAAGCATTCGTGGAGTCTAGCGTAGATGTCGCCAAAGTAGGTGTATTCACTTGTAAGTGATTTGACGAAGCTGCCAAAGCCGGTTCATGTTGTTGTGCAATATCAACTGTAGTTTCAGAAAAACCATCAAGAACATCTAAACTTCTCTTATTACTACGTACTGCAGCATTAGGTTTAAAAGTTTGATCATTTTTCGGCCATGAGAAAATATGACCCCTTTGGAAGTCGTTGATATCACGCGTGAGCTTACGCCTTACTTCCAAACGGTCATCCAATGCTTGTGTTCTGTCAAGTAGCTGCTGATATAACTCACCCATAGACGCAAATACAGGCATATCCATTAATTCATTTTCCATATTTAGTATCTCATCTTTGAGTTCCTTCTCGATAGTTGAAAAGAATTCATTCATTAAACTCATGTAATCCAAACTTAACTTGATGTTAAGTTGCTGCCACCGCTTCAGGAGCTCAGGATAAGCGTTCCCATATGAAGGCATTTTGAGAACTCTCAAGCCACGTGGGACGATGCCTTTATCTAGATATGCAGAAAAGCTAAAACGCTGCCATTGCAAGCGTTTATAAGTACCCACTTTTCTTTCAAAAAGATTCAGCTTTTTATGAAAATCTGAAACATTCTCAGATTTCCAATGTTCATCACTTTTCGATGTAGAACAAACCGAAGAGGCAAACTGTAGTAAAGGATTAGTCTCATTCATAAACAGAGACTTGACAGAGTTAACAGTCTTCACCACTTCCATGTTGAATAAATGGATAAAGGACTGCAATGTACTTACTGGGTTAACACCTATGTGGTAATTTCTGGCCATGTACTGTGCTTCCACAGGGGTTGACTAAACACTATTCTGCATTTAGCTTGTTGACATGGCTGTGGCACCACTTGTGTGTTTCTATGTGTGCCTTTTGTAGGTTGCTTGTGTCAGCTGGAGGGTCCAATATGGTGGCCAGTTTGTAGTCCTCTGCAAACCTGTTCAGACAGAGTCTGTCCATGTTGGCCTGTACCTATGTGACATATATAGCATACAAGAGAGGTCCCAGGACCATGCCTTGTGGGATGCCAGTTGTACCTGGTTTGCAGTCTGCCATGGCTACAGCATGTCTGCCAGGTCAGTTCTGTCCTTGAGCTGGTTTGCAACCCATCTACTTGCATAGGGGTTTATAGTTAGGCTGGTGAGCTTATCTGTACCGCCAACTAGGGTATTGTATGGAAGGGTTTAGCAAGGTCCAGATAGGCTGTGTGATCAACATTCCCCACATCAATGGGCTTGGTGCACGTTTCACATGAGTCAGACATGTGTAAGGGGCAGGATCTGCCCTATGACAGCCACACTGGGTTGGGTCCAATGTCTGTAGGTACCCAATATAGTTATTCATGGGATCCATGATCATCCTCTCCATTACTTTGCAAACCTAGATAGTCGGGGTTGAGGGGTGATAGTTTGCAGTATCCATTCAGGCACACCCTTTGTGGTGTGGGACCACTGTTGCTGTACACTGCTCTTTGGGTACATATCCTGTGGTAGGACTGATAGTGCACAGTAATGCTATTTGCTGTTCCATTCTTCTTACAGTACTTGTTGGACACAACCCAGGACACCATCTGGTACCATTGCTGCTGTGTGCTGTGCTTTGTGGATGCTGGCTGTTACCTCAGCATCTGCAATGTTGGGGGGCCAGCACTCTCCTGGGATACATATTTGGCAGTTAGATGCTGGTGGGGAGGTTGGAAGGAATCTGTTCGGTAGGCTATAGGCAATGTGTGTGGGTTTGGTGCATTGTTTGTGATATGAGTGCTGCAGAGCATATCTGTGGATTATCACCATGGTTCCTACCATCAGGTAGGACAGCTGTGTGATAATCCTTTGTGTCCTGCACAATTTGTATCATCATAGGTTCATAGGTTCATACTAGGCTAGCTGCCCTGGCCTTGTTTGAGCACGGACAGACTGTGTGTGGGTCTCAACACCCCTTTCAATGTGCATATTATGCCCACGTAGGGTTTACTTTCCTAGATGTGACACAGGGATGGCCCCCAGTGTACACCTGCTATCTCCCATGCACTTCACCGGATTTCTCTTGTTGAGTTTGTGTGTGGAGCTCAGCCTATCATGGACTGGGATTCTGTTCCAGAGTGTCAGGAGCCTCTGGGTTATGGATCTGTCCCTCCAGCACATCCTATTAATCTATGTGTAGAGGTTCAGATATCTCACTGTGGTGTGTCTGCGGGATTTGGGGTTTCTGCAGTGGAGCATGTCCATTCATTCTGGATTGGACATGGCCTTGTACATCAGGCATACATCACCTCTGACTGTGCAGTATGCTTCTGAATTGGGCTGTGGTTTCTTCAGCCAGGCTGCAGATGTCCAGTGTTTGGACCCTTTATCCTGTTGGTGGGGTACATTTGGGGTCTTTCTGACTGCTGCATGTGTAAGGTAAGGTACATCCGAACTGGGGCATTGTTGTCACGTATGGGCCTGATAAGGGAAGAGTATGGGGGCACAGTGACCTCTGTAGCTCTACATGTGCATCCTTTCATATTAAGGTGGGCAATATAGCAGGTCTTCCTGGCCACCTTGGCAATGTGAGTGTCACATGACAGGTTACCGTCCATTTGTGTCCCTAGGTCCATGATTACTTCTTCCATACATAATGGATTGCCACCTATGTCATACTTTGTGTGTGCCTTGTTTGGTATTTGTTGAGACATTCATACTCTGAAGTGTCTTCAGGAAGGCTGGCTGGGGTGCCTGGGTTTGTGTGTGTGGTCTGTAGCAGGCTTCAAACAGGTACACAGTTTGAGACAGTGTTACTTGCCTGTGGATAGTCCATGCTGCTTCTTGCTGTGGTACCAACCTGGGGATGTGGTTATTCTTGATAATTACTGGTAGCCACACTCCTATTGTCATGTGTTCCATGTTTTGGAGCTGTAGAGCATGGTATGAGGCATAACCTGGTAGTATTAGGGTGCTCTTCTGGGCCTTGCCCAGGTTTCTGTTACAGAACACATATTACCATTCTCCATGCTGTGGTGGGTTTGGTCTGCATGCACCTTGCAGGTTAGACTTCTGGCATTGGGTAGCATTACGTCCAGGTTATTATCCCTTGTGCTACCTATGGTGGTGGGTTTGTGTTTCCAGACTTACCTATTCCAGGCACAGTGGGGGTGACAACAGCCTTTGCCAGTATCTACACAGCCAGGTGTGCTGGGTGCGTGCCATCCCTAGCAGGTGGGGCATCATGTCTTGCTCGGCATGTCAGCCCAGGCTGGCAGCCATGTGTTCCCCCTTGCTAACAGCAATACCTCAGCCAATTATTGTACTTGATCTTGTTGTCTTCATAGTGTGGCATCATGCTTGGTGAGGGTGAGATGTTAGGTTGGGTCTTCATGTTTGCATATACTAGATGGTGTTACATTGCTTAACACATGGCAATCATGCCTCAGGTGGTGCTGCAGGGCTGCCTCTGTTGGATGCACATACTACACTCCCTGTACATGTTTGAGAGCAGGTTGTGTCATGTTAGGCATCCCTGTTACTATATGAGTGAGTCAGAGAGGGGTATCATTCCCAGGGTTCCCACTGAGCCAGTGTATGTGCTATGCGTTGCCTCTTTGCCAAGTCCAGGGCATACTGGGCACACCTCCTTCTGCCTACTGGGGCAGGCTCAGGTTGTTCCTCCTCCGAGTCACGCTCTGCCTGTGATGGCCTTGGCAATGGTGGGGGGCTGTTTGTCCCGGCCCTATGCTGGTCCTGCTGCAGCTGTTTTCGCAGGATCATATTATGTAGCATAGCACATACCATGACAATTTGGGTACATGTAGTTGGTGAGTACTGCAAGGCTCCACCAGATGTGTCCAGGCACCAGAACCGTGACTTGAGCAGCCCAAACACACGCTCTATTACATTACATGTTTGTGCGTGTGCCTCATTATGGCGTTCCTGTTCAGGTGTGTGTGTGTTTCTGATGGGTGTCATCACCCACGGCTCCAGTGCATAACCTGCATCCCCCACTAGGTGGCCATGTGGGATGTCCCCATTGGCAAATGTCTGGTACAGCTGCATCAAATGCCAGATATGGGAATCATGGTAGCTCCCAGGGCAGCCAGCACACACATTCATTATTATGCCCTGGGCATCACACACGACCTGGCAGTTGATGGAGGGGAAGCCCTTGCAGTTAATGTAGGCCCAACCCCACTCACCGGCTGGTGCTTTGATGCGTATGTGCGTGCAGTCTATTGCACCCACTACCTCAGGGTATTCCGCTATTTGCTGGAAGAGACGCATATTGCTGGCCAATACCTTACGGGCATTGGGGAAATATACATGCTCACCGACATGTGCTGACATGGCATCCAGGAACTGGTGCAGTACCCTGGAGGCTGATGTCTGTGATATCCCCATCATATCACCAGTTGGTCTCTGGAAGGTACCTGTTGCTAGTATTCTTAGGCCAACACATACCTTGGTTTCCACTGGGATGGGTTCCCCTCTGTTGGTTCTGTGTGTGAGGCGTGGCCTGCACAGCTCAACAATTTGCTGCAGGAGGTCTCTGTCCACTCTATAGCGCTCCACTATCTCCAGCTCATGTAACCCCTGGTAGGTGACCCTGGGCCTGTACACTCTTCTCCGTCTCCTCACTGTGGGTTGTCTGGCAGCATTTCCATTGTCACCACCCTCAGCAAGTCTCCTATGTCTCCATATGACAGCTATGGCAGCCCCTAGCATGTTTGGTCTGAGTGCAGCTTTTTCAGTTTTCACTTCTACTAGCTTACTCCTGTCTTGCAGTGTCTCTTGAGAGAAACATACTGCAATGCTGTTTGCAGTGTTTTAAGTACTGGGCTGGGCTTATATTCTGCCTGTGTAATTGCCTGCTTCTAATTGTTTTCACCTGCTACCACAACAAGTATTCCCTACTAGTTTCCTACTATTTCTTCTGCTTCCTTTTCCTCTCTGTTTCCTCAGGGGGAGCAGCGTGCATACCAGCGAAAACATGCTCACAGTGGCTACCACGCGCGCACACATGCTTACACGGACTAGAATCTGCTTATTCGGGTTAAAACGCGTGCACACCAGCACAAACAGGTTTGCAGATCTTTAAACAGGCTCCTACATGCTTACTCTGCCTTACACGCACGTACTCTGTCCTACTCGCGGTTCACAGTGCACACACACGCGCATGCACGTACAGCAAGAAACTTTGGTGTTGGCCACAGTGTACACCTTCCATTTTTTGACTTTCCCATGCTTATCTGTTGACACTCCTCTTTTTCTGCTGTGTGATTGACATCTTTCACATACCACTTTGCTCCAATGAGCTTGATTTCTCCCTGACATTCCCCCCTGTGATGTCACCTATCTCTTACTCGGTTACTCCCCCTTATCTAACTCTTACACTGCACGGAATGTGCTCATTTGCTTTGTGACAGTGTGATTCACTATCCTACCACTCATTTACATAGGATTGCCTACTAATGCTTAGTTACATGTCTTACACTCAGCTTCCCCCCTTAGCAACCACTAGACGGTGGCCATGTTGTTTTTGGTCTGCTAGTCCCTGCATTGCAAATCCATGCATTACATAAAACCCACATTTGTGGGTTTCAAACCTTTATTTTTCTGTTTTATATAGCGCAGCCCGTTTGCGTGGGGCTGCGCTGCATTTAAACATCGTCGATCTCCGAAAAAAAAAAAAATATTTGGCCATTGATATGCTGACTGCAACATTTGCACACTTTATTTGGAGCTGTCATGGCTCCGTTGTGTTATTTGCAGTAACGTACTCAGTTGTCAACTGAGTACATTTCTGCAACTAACACGACTCTTACACGGGCTGGTTTCAGCTTCGTGGATCGCTAATCTACCTCATTTGCATGCCTTTCGGCTGCAAGTGGAGTGATTAGCATATCCACGCCCTGCCCGTGTAAGAGTCGTTTTAGCTGTCTCTTACACGGGATTTCGGGCTGTTCCTGGATCGCGATGGCTGCATGGAGTCTTACACGACTCTTAGACTCCATGCAAGCCATCGTGAATCCTGCCTATTTTGTATTTATTTTACCTTGCTTAGGTTGTTTTTCATTTTAATAACTAAACAACATTACTTATTCTTATTAATTGTTATCTGTGAGGGTAAATGCACTTCACAGGTTCACAGTGTCCTTAGAAACTGCAGCAATGGTTTGCTGTTGCTATGGCAACTCAAATAGAATGTGAAGAAAGCTTCACTTCTCTTAACCAACAGTACATTTTTCCCTCCTTTTTTTTATATATATATATTTGTTAAAACTAAAAGGGAATAATTCAAAGGACATATGTACATGAACGAACATTTCAGAGTTAATTATGAACATGTCCCCAATCCCAATAAGCATAACAGTGACTATCATTAATCTAATAAATATTGTAATAACAATTAAATTCACTATTCCAATTAGTCTACCTTAAAACTAGATTATTTTAGACTAATTTTTATCTATGTATAGATAGTGTGTTATTAAATATATACAGACTATATTAGTATAGTAAATAAGAGAGAATTTAAAAAGGGAAACAAGATGCAGTTAAAATAAATAATGAGAAAAGTATAAATATTTTATGTGCTATATAACCATCCTTCTGTGAAAGATAAGTAGCCTGTTTTACATACCTGAGGTAATGTGAAAACTCTCATCTGTCATCTATTTTCAAAAAATATAAAGATTCCAGCAATTAGTTACCTTTGTTTTAAAATTCCAAGCTGTAAAATTGGTCCTTTAAAGTAATGTTAAAACAATTCATATCATAGTAGATGTTCTGAGAGATTTGGCTGTAACAGTATCAGTCTTTTGCTTCTTCTTTTTGACGTCTGTCCAGACATTTGTTTCTTTTGTTCTCTTGAGAGAAGGTGACATCCCATCCATATCTTCTGGTAAAGTAATCACATTATTAGTTTTAATAAATGAAGAGGCTTCCCCTAAGTCAATAAAAGTCCTCATCTCGTTGGCATACAGTATTCTTATCTTAGCTGGATATGCAAGCTGTGCCTTGATGTTATTTTGTTTCAGAAACTTTATCATCGGCCACGCTTTTTTCATTTGTTCCATTATTCTAGATGAATAGTCTTTATCAAATCTTATCAGCTCTGTTTATATTCTATAGGTTCCTTCCTCCAAGCAGATCTTAAAATCAGTTCCTTGTCCAAGTATGAAAGAAATTTGATAATTATTGACCTAGGAGGATAGTTTGAGTTAGTGGCAGATTTCCCAAGAGCTATGTGCACCCTTTCGATGCCAAAGGAAATTCCTTCTTTTAAATTTAAAAAGTCAGAGATCCAGCTTGATAAAAAGGAAATAATATCCTCACCTTCTGTGTTCTCAGGTAATCCAAAAATCCTGATGTTATTTCTCCTCTCCCTATTTTTCCAAGTCATCTACTTTATTAAACAACCAAGTGTTTTCTTTAAGAAGCAGTTCTTTCTGCTTTTCCTCTTCCTTAAGTCTGCTTTCTAAGTCATTTAGAGAAACCTCTATTCCTGTTATCCTTGTCTGGTGTTGTTGTAACAGTTCCTTGAGGGTGTGAGCCTGTTTTTGACTGCTTGTTTTAAGATTTTCTAGGTTCTGTTTAAAATCATCCATCTTCAAAGACAACTCCTGCAGGGTAGATGTCATCTGTTGTAGTTCCTTCTTTAAGGCAGCATCCTGGTGAGACTTCCTTGAGTTGTTCATTTTAACCAGTGAATATACTTCCAAGCTTTTTGACGGGAAATTATTGTAAAACTTCACCAAAGTTTCAAAGTATGTAAATTAGTCCTTTATCTATAATATTTTATACTTTGAAGAAAAAAAAATATTTTTTCTGTCTTATTTAACTAGTTATATGGAGCTCTAAAATACTGTTGCTTTCAATTAGTCATTCAGGCTTTGCCACCCCCCCACATTTTTAATTTTTGATGTCGATGGAGTGGGCTCTAGGCAAGCATGTCAAATTTTGTGAATGCTTTCTTAAACTGGCATGTCTTAGGATTCACTGATGACAGTAGTCAACCTTACCTAAGAAAGATTTATTTTGGGAAATGATAGTGGGTTCTGAGGCATTTTTGGATGCTTCAAGTTAAAAAGCAGAATCTGAGGGTAAAGAAGAGGTGGGGATATTTTTTTTTTCTATTACAACTTTTTATTGTACTTTTTACATGCCTTTTTGTTTATTTTTAAGCATCCTTTTTATTTTGAAACCTTTTAATAACAGTTTTGTTTTCATTGTAATGTTTGAGGTACCTTATCACCTTAAGACATTACTATTTTTATGATAGTTAAACTTATTTAGTTCAAATTTCTGCACATTTTAGTTGCATATATGGCATGCATGGAACAAGCTGTTTTTTCTGGGAGATAGACTTTTTGATTTAATTTCTTCGTGCCTATCATTGCAGTCATGCAATGGAGAGAAAAGATAACAGACTTAGATTAGGACCGCAGAAAACGTTTGTTTAATTGATGTCGTTTTACTCTACAATAGTCATGAAGAGTTTTAGGATGAGTCCTCCCAACTTTGTCCATACAAATTTACATTAAGACAAGTATACACTGACCAGGATGAGTGTGAAAGTAAGTCCAATGTTTTTCAGGGCTTTACTTTGCTGTTTTACATGTAGTTCAGACTTTGAGTGAAGGAGGTTTTTCTGTCATACTACTGCAGGAAAGCTAGACCCTGTGTACGTAATGTATGTAAATGCTTTTCTGAACCTTGGGCACTCAGCAGATTTTTTAGATTTATACTCATCTAGAGATGCATATCCCAACATGCTGTAAACCTATACTTCTTTGTTCTTATGCAGCCATATCTTAGCATGCCATGAGCTCCTGTATGTTTTCTCTTGCTACTTTTACATCTATGTCTCAACATTGTAGGCTCATGATTTTTTTAACCTAAAAATCTGAGTTCTAACATATTATGGACTCATGAATTTTTGTTACTTTAAACATTTACATACTAACAAGGGATGACTTGCTTTGATATAGTTATGTCTTTTTACCCCGGTAGTTTTAAGGCTCAGGCTTTACCATCTTACTAGATTTTTACCGATATTGGTATATTATCTTATAAGTACCCTCAAAAAAGATCTAATAACTGTATGTTTTTGAAAAGTCTTTTTTTTTACAGTAGCCATAAGAGAGAGTCCTGATTTTATTAATGCATCTCACTCTCTCTTTATATATATATATATATATATATATATATATATATATATATATATATATATATACATATGTATCTACTTCACAAGCTCAAAGTTTCAAAACGTCAAACTGCAAATAGTCAAGTGAAAAAGTTTTAACCCTGTGATGAGAATGTACAGGACCAGGATTGGTTAAGATGTTGTTTAAGTAGTGGTTTAAAACTATTGAATTTGTCTGAGAGTTTTATTTGTGTGGGGATACTATTCTAGAGTTTAGCAATGCTTTGGGAGTATAGCGAGTCTCTTGCAACATTATTTTATTTATTTTTAAGTAATAAGAATTCGTTACTAGACTGGAGGTCCCTTGCTGGACAGTGGGGTATAAGACATTTTGTAATGCAGGGCAATTTTCTTCATGTGATGTATACTGCAGACCATCTACCATTAGTATATGCCTTCATGAAACTTGTGGCAAAGACCTGACACCATTAGTCTGACCCATCATATGATATATGATTTATGCAGTATACTGTTTGTGTCTCATGCTCTCTCTTCATGTACTTTGTGGTACAGCCCACACACCATTAGTATTTCTCTTCATCTCACTTGTGGTACAGTCTATATACAATTAGACTTTATCTTCATGTGATGTTTAGTACACACTGTTTATCATTATCCTCTTTCTTTATGAAGCATGGCCTGCAAATGGCATACCATTAGTCTTTTCCTTAATGTGACTTGTAGAGTATACAATATATCATTACTCTCTCTCTCTCCCTCTCTAGTTAGGTGACATGTGGTACCGAACATATGCCATTAGACTCTGTCTCTCTCTTCATGTGACTTGTGGTACAGATCTTATACCATTAGTCACTTTTCCCACATGGTTTAATGTACAGACCCTATATCAGTCTTCTCTCTCTTGGCTGAGATGTGGTACAAACCTCATATTATTAGTGTCTCCTGTAGAATATGAACGGCCAAGAGCATATGTTTAAAGGAAATTGGGTACGTGACAATCTGCGTGCATGTACTTTGTACTGTGAACTCTGAGTGAACTGTGAATAGTGGAAAAGTACAGAAAAACAAGAGTTTGCTTAAAAGCAGGAAATGTTCCTTTTATGGAAGTGCATCCGATTTTCTTTCTCTGCCAAGAGATGTAGTAATATGAACTGCTTTAAGCCTACAGGTAAACAACTGATTGGTTAATTGTTTTTAGGTAATGACTTAATTGGTCCAATTGATATTTTTTTACTGTCAGCAGTATTAACAGTATATAAGTTTATGCATTCTTTTGTTTGGGGAGTCTCCCTAGTGCTTTCCATGAGGCTCCCACACGTGTGTATTAAATACCAGTGAAAGAGAGGAAAAGTTATTTTGTCTTCTTTTAAGGTAAAAGTTAACACTCCTTTCATGTAACTTGTGGTAGACTGTATACCATTAGTCATTCTCTTCATTTGATTTGTGATACAGACAATAAGCCATTCATGTGAGTTATGGTGCAGATCCTATATCATTAGTTTTTCCGTTTATGTGACATAATGTGCTGATCTTATACTGTTTTTCTGTGTTACTTCATGTAACTTGTGGTGCAGGCTGTATGCCATTGGTGTCACTTTTTATATGGCTTGTGGCAGTGGCAGCTGGTGACTTCAAACTATAGGGGGGGGCTGCAGGAGACAGCTGAATGGGTGTGGCCAATGGGAAGGGGTGTGGCCAACAAAAAGCGGGTGGGGCTATGCTCAAAATCACAATAACTGGAACTTTAATTTAAATACGCTGCCCTGGGTGCCAAACCATCATTATGAGAGTCTAATCAAGACAAAACAAAGTGTAGAAGAAAAAAATATTTCAATGCATTGGCTACATAACAACTTACTTAATATCTAGATGGAAAAACAAAGGTTGTGAGGCATGAAAAAATAAATTACTTTTTAAATACATTACTGGAATGCCAGTCAAAAGCAGTTATAATTATAATTTATATTCAGCTTTATAAAATTACCAAGTAACATGCTGAATGCAGCAATCTCTGTGATACCCCCACTTGTAAAAATGTTCCTTATCCAAAAAAGACCTGCTGCCTGACAGCTATCTACTTGTTTCATAGGGAAGACATGATCAAAGTAAAAATGAACAGCAAGCAAGCTCAAGATAAATTGTTTAAAGGATTACTGCACAAGTATTGGAACACACATGATATATTGGCATTCTGTTTAGTTTACGGATAAAGCCTGCAAAGATGACTACAAGTCTCCAACAAATGTAATGAGCTTCTGAAAATACTGTAATCCTGTTCTTTATTACAAATACTGTCATATGCATTTCAATACCTAAGGCTTATACATTATTAAATGCAACTGAATGCTTCGCACGGACGTCTTGCACGGTCAAACCAAGTAGAGCAACCACAAACGACCAGCAAAAGAGATGGTAAACCCAAGTACTTTATTAATCAAAGTAACATATTCAAGATATGTCACTAAACCAGACCGGTTTCGGCCTTACAGCCTTTATCAATGGTATACAGAAGTAAATTGGTAAAAAAGAAGAAGAACTGGTTCAGGTTGTATTTATACTCCTCCCTATTAGAACAGGAATTATTGGTTTAGCCCAACCTAGTGTTTGGGATGTATACATGCCCAAAAAAACTTGTTTTAAATAAATAATCAAAAACAGTTCGTATACAATTATGAAACCAACAGTTATGCATTAAATGATTAAATACTACTATAAGCAAAGATATAAAAAATAATTTCATAATACTATAAGCAGATATATGAAAAATTTTTTAGGAAAGAAATATGTAAATAACATCTTATAATATTATAATGACCTGATTATGTGAATACAAAAATTCATCATGGCCAAACAAGAACTAATAAAAGTATATTCACTTGATGTAGTAATCATAGAAAGGTATTATAATGACAGCCACTCAGTGCTGAAGTGTACATTGGTCATCTTAGTTACTAGTACTATATAGTTCCTAGAACATATATTAACAAAACCACATAAGTGCCATCATTCAGAAAAAACAACAATATAACAATACACAGCATGTATTGATGTAAATAGATAAACCTAGCCTCTGTCATAAATGGTCATTCAGACCAGGCGGAAAAAGTGCCCCAAGCTTTGTAATCCAGTTTTGTTCTTTTTTATTCAAAATAGAGTGCCAACCCTGTTGATGGCTATGATCCCCTACAATTTTGTCAATAACCATGAACCTAAATTGTGCATTGGAATGTTTGATGGTGTGTCTATATAAGGCATTAGTTTCCTTCTTATTCCGGATGTCACTCTTATGTTCTGTCATACGTGTTCGGAGTGATCTAGATGTTTGACCCACATAAAATGATTGACACTGACATGTGGCCAAATATATGACCCATGTGGTACTGCAATTAGCAAAAACCCTGATCTGATACACCCGTTCAGTATTAGCACTTGAAAATTCCTTCAGTGTGTACACCTGGGAACATGAACAACAATGACCACAAGGAAAGGTACCTTTGAGTCTATCTCCTGTTAAGGTGGTTTGCTGATAGATAGCTCCTCCTCCTTCCTTGTGTTTGTAGTGGGAAAACATCCCCCCCAAAGTTTTATCCCTTCTGAAAGACATATGACATGTTGTGCCTAATAGTGATCTTAATTCATCATGTGCCATCAATATATTCCAATTTGAGTTCAAAATATCCCTGACCAGCTGATGGTTCCTGCAATATGTGGTGACAAACCTTATTGTTGAGTCCTGATCCTTATTATCTAACTTTTTATATTGCAATAAAGTTTGTCTGTCCAATGAGTTACTCCATTCATTTGCCAAAGAGATATCCCTCATTTTGTATCCTCTGTGTTTAAATCTGCAACATAAATAATTCCTAGCTATTTCAAAATCCCCCCTGATGAACATATGCGTTTCATACGCATGAATTGTGATTTTGGTATATTGTGGATGGTGTGGTAAGGGTGCATGCTAGTTGCATTTAGCAAAGTGTTATATTGAGGGTATTTGCGAAAAACTTTGGTACTTAATGTATGATCCTCATTACGGTATACAGTAACATCCAAGAAGTTAATAGTGTTATAATCATATGTTGCCGTAAACTCGATACCCCATATATTATCATTCAAATACTGAATGAATTCCTGTAAATATGTAATATCTGCCTACCACACCATCCAACAATCATCTAGGTATCGTCTCCAGATGTCCATTTCAACAATATAAATATTGTGTGATAAGTCATAGATTAAACACTCCTCAAAATAGGCCATAAAAAGGTCAGCATATATAGGAGCAAAGGAAGCCCCCATTGCCATACCTTGAAGCTGTAAAAAGCACTCGCCATGGAAATAAAAGACATTTTTAGTTAATACATGTTCCACCATGCAGATAAGCAGTGTATTGAAACCCGGTGGGTACATTTCACATTTTTCCAACCAGTATTGTAGTGATTGCAGACCAACCCAATGTGGGATGCTAGTGTATAAGGATTTTACATCAAGTGTGCACATCAACCAGTCCTGTTCCAGTTGGGTATCTGCTATTATCTGAAGAAAGTGTGTCGTGTCTTTCAATCTGGCCCTAACCAATGACAATAGTGGCTTGAGATAAAATGTAAGAAAAGCTGAAAGTGGTTCTGTTAATGATCAGATACCAGACACTATAGGCCTACCCGGGGGTTTAGTAATAGACTTGTGTATTTTGGGGAAAAGATATAAGATCTGTTTTTGTGGATCTTTGACAGTAAGATGTTTGACAGCATTAATTGTTATGATACCTTGATCCTCAGCTGTCTGTAAGAATGAATCAATTTCCTTCTTATATACCAATGTGGGATCTATAAACATTTGCATGTAACACCTACGGTCCGCCAATTGTCTTTTGCCCTCATATAGATAATCCCCTGTATTCATAACCACAACAGCACCACCCTTATCTGCAGGCAGAATGGCTATATCACGATTTTGCTTAAGTTCTTCTATAGGAGTTTTTTCCATGGCCGAAATGTTTTGACCTAAAATATTCGATTCATGATGATGAAAATGTAGATCTTTAATGACTGACTGTTGAAATATGGAGACGTATTTGTTCATGGGTGGTTGAAAATCAGATTTCAAAAATCTAAGCTCAGATGATCTATGAGAGGTGTCACCTGAAAAGAACAATTTAAGATTAAGATTGCGACAAAATGACAATACATCATTTACTATACTATATTCATCACTAAAGAAACCCGGAATAAAACCAAGGCCTTTATTCAACAATATAGTTTGTGCATCTGTTAATGGTACATCAGATAAGTTTAAAACATTATCAAAGTCAACCTGAGCTACGTCAACAATGTTCGTATCAAATTCTCCATAGAATTGGTTACTGCGTTTGTGTTTTCGACCCCCTCGTCGCCTTGGTGAGTGTCTAAAGGGGTATTAGTATTGGGTTTCTTACTCTTTGGTGATTCCTGATGGTAGCCACCATCATTATCCGTGTATGATGATTCATCACCAGAAGTACTGGCCAGGGATGCATCAGTGGATTTTAAAATGGATCTAGGTCTCTTTCTAGATTTCATACCAAGTGTTTTGTGACTAGTATCATTGAACCTGACCATTTTAGATGTATCAAAAGGATGACCTCTCTGATAGTCAGTGCAGTCTCTGTTGAATTTATGAATTTTACGGTCCTTGGTCAGTTGATCAAAGGATGCCAAAGCCTTAGATAATTTTTTAACCAAGGAAGAAAATATGGGCTGAGATTCAAAACGTTTGCACTCTTCACAAGAGCTTTTAACCTCTGTTGGACATATATCCACCATTCTCTCATAGTATGCTGCCAAAATTTTTACAAACATCATAGAGGATTGATGAAGAGCCTGGTTCCATTCCTTCGTCAGCCTGTCCACCGACCTGCTCACTAAGGGCTGCAACCTGACCCTCAAACCTCTAGGAGTGATATCCTTCTGTATATACGCTTTGAATAATCGCAAATGCCATATATTGGCACAAAGATTCCTCAAATCTTTGTTAAATTTGTTAAAGGCTGAGTCACAACCCTCAAAAGGACCATTATTAGAGCCATTTTGGTTATTGCTTGACATAACATTGACACCAAATACACGTAAGTCATGCCTATCAGCACATAACCCATTCAAAATCTGCTCTAAATCCATAATCTGTCAATAAACAGACCAGCGGACTATGATGAATTTACTGAATGTAAGATATATAGTTGTAGAATATGTAAAAAAAGATGATTCAACAGAGAACACACTGAAAATGGGAAGCCGTAATGCTAAAAAGAAAATGAAAAATCAGCCATATATTAGTCACAATAATTCCCAATAATATTATAATCCACTGAAGCATCCAACCATGGGTTATAAAAATTCAGGCACCAGGTTTGACATAAATACTATGGTGTATAGTGCACTAATCAGCAGGTAACTTAAGATAACATCAATATATTAGTGTACACACCTAACACAATAATGTATGAGTCACTTGAGTTCAAAAATAAAGACTCATACTCGATGAATCATCACTGTTACAATATTGATAAAATCGTATCCTGGTTATCATTCACATACAATTGTGTAAAGGATTTTTGATTACAGTATAAGTGCATCTACATAACCATATTTGGTACACAAAAGACAGCCCCTTGAATCCCGATCTACAAATAGGTTCAAGTATATAAATGTGGTTCTTTTAATCATACAAGTTGTAATGTAGCATGTATTAAATAAAGAAGCTGAAAAAGTATGCCACTAATAACATGTTATACGTGTCCCTAGTTAGTTCTAAATCCAAATTGTATGTTCATGTATATCCCTGAGATAATGTGGCCATATAATTGTAGATAAAATTTCCCCTTAACGGTTATATAAAGCATAAGAAAACACGTAATGAAACCAGAATATCAATTGAGCCATAAGATGTTAATCCTATATGTATTATTTTCTTCAAACCATACAGATGAGTAATCCGTAATATTGCCCTTGAAACACTATATATCCTAAATTTAAATCATAGATCTACTATATTTTCAACCATGGTGTCCTAGCTTCAATGACAAACCATTCAGTCTATGTTGTATTTATAATAACTAAAAATTAGTTTAAGATGTATACACATATACCCATAGAAGGATATTATTGTTAACTTAAATAAGAGCACATCATAGAAGGCATTACCACCAAAAAAGAAAGCAAAACCCAACTACTATCTTGGTGTTTTGATATAATTCTCATATAATATATATGTGTATCCCCTAAACTGGACGTTTTGTACAAATATTAAACATTCCAATTCAAACAATTCTTAAATTGTCCAAAATCGACTGTACTGTTAGACACACAGTCGAAATATGTCCAACACCAACAAGAGTTTAACAAACGTTCCCCTCGACCAGCAGTATAACATTAGTAAAACACCATCCGCATCGGAGTCATAGCCATCAACAGAATAACATGTCCAACACCAACAAGGTTTTGCACCCGTTCCCCTCGGTCAGCAGTATTCCATCAAAAAAACACCATCCGCATTGGAATCGTAGCCCTCAGAAAACCACTATCAATCTTGAAAAAAGTTCCAATATTCTGATGTGCACTCATTCACCATTAGTTCCGCCCCTTGGTTAGAGTCTGTATATCATTTAGATACAGTTTTAACATATATCCCCAAAACCAAATAGTAAATCCTGGAGAAATATAAAGTTATTGACGCCTTTAATACATTAATGTCCTTGTTGTAAGCTTTGAAAAATAAAAAACAGTACCAATGTCCACGTAAAAGAAGAAAAAGTTCTTAGCGTAACGATTAATTCCGCCTAATAGGCCTAATTCCTCCTTAAGCACTGAAACGAAATATGAATCCAAAAAAACCTGGTAAACATGCCGTTTTCCTGGATATCCAAGTACTCAGTCTTCTTCACATAATTCACCTTACAAAAGACCAGTATTATTGATAACAAATACACGAAAAATGTTGAGCTACCATCAGGAACCACCAGCGAGGCTCAATGATCAGATGCAACTGAATGCTTCGCACGGACGGCTTGCACGGTCAAACCAAGTAGAGCAACCACAAACGACCAGCAAAAGAGATGGTAAACCCAAGTACTTTATTAATCAAAGTAACATATTCAAGATATGTCACTAAACCAGACCGGTTTTGGCCTTACAGCCTTTATCAATGGTATACAGAAGTAAATTGGTAAAAAAGAAGAAGAACTGGTTCAGGTTGTATTTATACTCCTCCCTATTAGAACAGGAATTATTGGTATAGCCCAACCTAGTGTTTGGGATATATACATGCCCAAAAAAACTTGTTTTAAATAAATAATCAAAAACAGTTCATATACAATTATGAAACCAACAGTTATGCATTAAATGATTAAATACTACTATAAGCAAAGATATAAAAAATAATTTCATAATACTATAAGCAGATATATGAAAATTTTTTAGGAAAGAAATATGTAAATAACATCTTATAATATTATAATGACCTGATTATGTGAATACAAAAATTCATCACGGCCAAACAAGAACTAATAAAAGTATATTCACTTGATGTAGTAATCATAGAAAGGTATTATAATGACAGCCACTCAGTGCTGAAGTGTACATTGGTCATCTTAGTTACTAGTATTATTTAGTTCCTAGAACAAATATTAACAAAACCACATAAGTGCCATCATTCAGAAAAAACAACAATATAACAATACACAGCATGTATTGATGCAAATAGATAAACCTAGCCTCTGTCATAAATGGTCATTCAGACCAGGCGGAAAAAGTGCCCCAAGCTTTGTAATCCAGTATTGTTCTTTTTTATTCAAAATAGAGTGCCAACCCTGTTGATGGCTACGATCCACTACAATTTTGTCAGTAACCATGAACCTAAATTGTGAATTGGAATGTTTGATGGTGTGTCTATATAAGGCATTAGTTTCCTTCTTATTCCGGATGTCACTCTTATGTTCTGTCATACGTGTTCAGAGGGATCTAGATGTTTGACCCACATAAAATGATTGACACTGACATGTGGCCAAATATATGACCCATGTGGTACTGCAATTAGCAAAAACCCTGGTCTGATACACCCGTTTAGTATTAGCACTTGAAAATGCCTTCAGTGTGTACACCTGGGAACATGAACAACAATGACCACAAGGAAAGGTACCTATGAGTCTATCTCCTATTTCCTTGTGGTCATTGTGGTCATTGTTGTTCATGTTCCCAGGTGTACACACTGAAGGAATTTTCAAGTGCTAATACTGAACGGGTGTATCAGACCAGGGTTTTTGCTAATTGCAGTACCACATGGGTCATATATTTGGCCACATGTCAGTGTCAATCATTTTATGTGGGTCAAACATCTAGATCCCTCCAAACACGTATGACAGAACATAAGAGTGACATCCGGAATAAGAAGGAAACTAATGCCTTATATAGACACACCATCAAACATTCCAATGCACAATTTAGGTTCATGGTTATTGACAAAATTGTAGGGGATCGTAGCCATCAACAGGGTTGGCACTCTATTTTGAATAAAAAAGAACAATACTGGATTACAAAGCTTGGGGCACTTTTTCCGCCTGGTCTGAATGACCATTTATGACAGAGGCTAGGTTTATCTATTTACATCAATACATGCTGTGTATTGTTATATTGTTGTTTTTTCTGAATGATGGCACTTATGTGGTTTTGTTAATATATGTTCTAGGAACTATATAATACTAGTAACTAAGATGACCAATGTACACTTCAGCACTGAGTGGCTGTCATTATAATACCTTTCTATGATTACTACATCAAGTGAATATACTTTTATTAGTTCTTGTTTGGCCGTGATGAATTTTTGTATTCACATAATCAGGTCATTATAATATTATAAGATGTTATTTACATATTTCTTTCCTAAAAATTTTTTCATATATCTGCTTATAGTATTATGAAATTATTTTATATCTTTGCTTATAGTAGTATTTAATCATTTAATGCATAACTGTTGGTTTCATAATTGTATATGAACTGTTTTTGATTATTTATTTAAAACAAGTTTTTTTGGGCATGTATACATCCCAAACACTAGGTTGGGCTATACCAATATTTCCTGTTCTAATAGGGAGGAGTATAAATACAACCTGAACCAGTTCTTCTTCTTTTTTACCAATTTACTTCTGTATACCATTGATAAAGGCTGTAAGGCCGAAACCGGTCTGGTTTAGTGACATATCTTGAATATGTTACTTTGATTAATAAAGTACTTGGGTTTACCATCTCTTTTGCTTTTCGTTTATACGTTATTAAGTTATGTAAATATTCTCTGCTTTGCAAAAACAAAAAGGCTTTCAGTGTTGGTAATCCTTTAACAGTATGCTTATTAATGCTTACTTGCATCTTACAATCTCAGACAAGCTTACCTGATGGTCATTAAAGCCTTGCTATTTAAACACACAGCAATATGCAGTGCAACACATGCATTTTCTGAATAATAATAAGCTTAAATCAACAGTATAAAAATATGACAGAAAACCAGAACATTCTGCAAAATCAAGGACAGATGAAAAGCTACTGTAGTACTTATGTCTAGCTTGGATGGGGGAATACTCTGATAGTAGTCTGTCATTCGACACCCATGTAGCTAAAGTAGTTAGGAAGACCTTCTACATTGCCCACCTTATCATGAAGGGATTCTCATCTAGATCAAGGGAGGTCATAGTCTCCCTTTACTCATCACTCATCAGACCAATGATTGAGTACAATGCCCCATTTGGAATGTATCTGACCCGACACTTGCAGCAGCTGGAGAGGCCACAAAAGTTCCTCACCAAAAGGATAAAGGGTCTCAAAAATCTGTCCTATGCTGCCCGACTGAAAGAACTCCAGCTCTATTCAGTCGCTTACCGCTTGCTCAGAGGTGACCTTTGCCTAACATACAAGGCCATGTCAAACCCAGATTTGATGAATATGCTTCACCTCAAAAAATCTAGATCCATCAGAGCCACAAGGGCGGGAGACTTAAACCTCGACACGGCTATTAATAGGATGTGCTGGAGGGATAGATTCATCACCCAAAGACTCCTATGCTGGAACAAAATCCCGGTACATGTGAGGCAGAGCACCTCGCTGGCCTTGTTCAAGAGAAATCTTGACCAATGGATGGGAGATCGCAGATATACCCCAGGGATTACCTCAGTGTCACTGCTCGACAGAGGCACAGCAAAATAAGGGGTATAGTTCCCCATACTAAAGGGGTGGCGTAAGCCACAAAACGATGGGCTAGGCTTGCAAATGCCCTCGGGCAGATAGCCTAGTATGAACCTATGAACCTATGAACCTATGAACTTACACTGCATAACTGCTCCTTGCCTTGCTTGGACACATTCACAGTCACTATGTGGGGGCGTGGGGTGTAACAAGTATGTCACAATTTCAAATGTCTCTGGCTGACTGTGATGGCCTGACACATATGCCATACCTCTCAGCCTTAGAGCAAGAAATCTGGACAAAGCCATAAGAAGTGGGACAAAGAAAGGCTCAAAAATAAGGGCAATTTTAAATATTGCTCTTATAAACTTAGAAAGATAATAGAATAGTAGATCTTGCATTAGTATGAATTTTCTGAATGGTATGAAATCGAAACTCAAATGTTTGTCATTATTTTCTAACTTCAATCTTTAATGATTTGCCACTAATTTGCCAGAAAACCACAATTTTATAAAACGGACCAAAAATGTGATGCAAAAATATAAAATATCCGCACAATACAGCTGGGAACCTGTCAAAGAAGGGACACTTTTTTTAATATTAGCACTGTTAACTTGAGCAGCTGACAAAATAAGAGAATCTACATGCATTTCTGAAATTAAAAGTAATCTATAACTCTGATTATTACAATTATTTATTAATTGTAAATCCTCTACAGTTTCTTCCAAATTTACCACTTTTGCCATGGGATTATTAGGGGGAGAGCAACATTTTGAGCCAAAATCGGGGACAGTTGAGAGATTTGTATATACCTAATTCTATAAAGCGATTTATTTGCATGTACCTCTCATCCTCACAGGATGCATTGATTGTCTCTATCCCCAGAAATAGTAAGTTCATCTTATGTGCTCCAAGAAAAGTTAGCAATTGTAAGTTCTCCAGCATGTCCTGAGTCTTCCTTGGACCACCTCCCAGTGGGCCATGGTAGCTGGTGGCATACTCAATAGGTGGTCAAACCACCTCAACTGACTATTCTCAGTCTGGAGGAGAAAAAGTTGTACTCTGAGATCCTCCCAGATTACTGGGTTCCTTTTTCTGTCAGAGAGGGAGCCCAGCTACCCTGCAAATGAATTTCATTTCTAATCTTGCATCCATGCTACCATCCTTTATTCACTATCCAGAGCTTGTGACCATAGGTGAGGATGGGGGCAATAGTCTATTTGGTGAAGTGAAAGCATCATGTGACTCATTTCTCACTTCACCACCACATAATGGTAAATCTCTTAAGTACCCATTCATTCATTTATGTGTCTGAAACTACTCTAACTTTATTCAAGACCAACATCCTAAGATACTAAAACTTCTATAGGTGAGGTAGCTACTGTTTGACTGAAGAGAGTAATTCACTATTTTTGAGAAGAGAATCATGACTTCTGATTTGGAGGTGACAATTCTTATCCCACTCATTTCTCACTCAGCCATGAATAACTCCAGTACATGCTGAAGATCACTTAGGAAATCTGCATTACCTGTCAGCTGGTGCTGCGTACTTAATATTCAGTCAGGTGTTTGAAAAAAAAACATATCTGCTTTAAGAGTTCTTACACACTTGCATGATCTGCCTAAGAAAACTTTCTTAGCTAAAATGGGCACTCCACTACTTTTTGATGAGGTCCCTGCGGCAAGGATATGGGGTATCCAATTCTTTTTAAGGAAATCAGATTGTGAGGCACATATATGGGGTTCATGTACAAACATGTCTGTATTCATATTATATAGAAAGTGTTAGAGAAGTATTTTACAAGCTACCTGAATGCATGTAAACTCCAGGATCATCTCACAAAATTTAATTTCTTAAAACTAATACCATTTTACATGCCAACCTGCCCCCCTTCCAACTACATATTCATGGTTGGAAAACTGTCATTATTTCATACATTGTACACAAGACTGCCAGAGTAATGACTTTACCATAAGTAAATATACAACAGCAGAACTTGGTATACTTGATTGGTCAATGCTAGTTGAACAGTAATAACAGCTAACTAACCCTCAGGACCAGAACCTGAACTTCTGATAAGTGGCTAGCTTGTATGAGAAATGCTCCTTTCAGCGAAAGCAACTTTATGTGCATCCATCCAAAGTGAAAGACAATGTTGGCAGCATTTACCCCATTGTTTAATAAGGTTAGGAGACTAGAAGTGTCACGAATTGTTTCATATATTTTTATTGCTAAGGTATTCTTTGACCAATCCTCCAGTAATTGCATTTCTTCTAGCACATCTTCCCTCAGTTAATAAGTACGTCTTTAATAGTATTAGCATGTTTTTTTTAAGTGATTAATTTTGTGAGATAATTTATTATGACAGTCTTTTCAAGATTAGACATTCCATTCTCATAATCTTGCAACTGTGGCTCCATTTTTTAGATATGCCATACTGCATATTACAAATAAAATATATGCAGCGACAGTAATTCTGTCTTGAGTGCTGCTGCTGTCGAGACTGAAAGATCTTGTGAGACAGTAGGGGAATCCCCTGATAATGATAAGCTAGCCTAGGGCACACTTGGAGTGTGTAACTCAGAGTTACAGTAACATAATTTATCTTTAATAATTATGTTACCTTTCATATAATACTTGTCTGACATTCTTCATGGAAGCTGTCTTCTGATGTTTTCTTTCTGTAATGCTTGTCTTGAGGAAAAAGGAGAGGTGAATGAGGAGAAACAGCCTGTTTGTTCTACTACTCAGCAGTAACGGTGATGGTGGAGGCTTTCTTATTGTTAAACATAGATATCGGACCCCTCCTTATGCTGTGCACCAAGAAGGATTCTCATTCTCCATGTAAGTGTCTCCTTCTTGAATATTCAGACCAGGACTAAGGAAGAAAGAACAAGTTTCTAATTTTCGCCAAGCTAAAACCACCATTAGCCACTCATGATGCCTACTACTATAACTGAAACATGTATGAATCCCAAGTATTCTAAAACCAGCAAAAAATTTAGTTTTATATGATGAGGAGGTTAAATGAAATAAAGTAGCCATTTTTTTCAAATAAACTGAGATAAAGTTTTTGCGAATATTAACTAATGTTCCATGCACCGACATATTTTCATCATTTTAAAACCCCATGGATGGCAGCAGCAGATACATATTTTGCTAATCTATTACCTGGGATAATACAGAATCTGAAAGGTCTTCAAATGCCAGATGCCTTAGCACACTATGGTGTATTTTATCTCAGGACATAACCCCCAACTCCTCCATTTTTAATGCTTGGTTTGTCATGGAAAAATTCTGTAGGCTTACACTGGGATCCAAATAACATGGCAAAGAAATTCAAAGAGAAGCTAGTGTGTTACACATACATACCACTACACCAAGAAGAAAAGAAACTGTATTTCTTCTTCTTCTTTTTTTCAGCTGCTGTGTCACGTCGGTCCAAAGATTCAGCGAACAAAATTAGGCTGCCAAGGCAAGCAAATAAAATCCACCACAAGTCCACAACCGAAACTGGCTGCAACTGTTTGCTTCTCGCTCTTTTCCCAGCACATAAAGCCCGGGAAGAGAGCGACAACCAATCAGCAGCCTTTGGCCCAGCAAGCACGTCATGACGTGACTGCGGACGTCGCAGTCTGAGCCCCTTCCAACTCCATGCGGTTTGGAACCGCATAGACTTCTGGGCATCACAATGATGCCTTCATTACACCACTGGGCTGCAATCAAAACAAAAAATAAATCTGTTTAAAACCGCCGCAGCCCGAGGCAGTTAAAGTGCGCATGCGCGTACTTCCGAGTCGCGTACTCGAATTTTACATTAAACAAATAAACAGCTGCTACACACAAGAAAATGTATTTTTTTTTTTTTTACATTTTCTTCTTCTTTTTAGCTGATGGGGCTGCAGTCCGGTAGTTCGATGCCACGAGCCGCCCCTGGCTTGTGGTATGGCCCATATACCTTTAGTCTCTGTCTTGATGTCACTTTTAGGGTTGATCCTCTACAATTAGCATCTGTCTTCATGAGCCTTGTGGTGTAGTCACAATTCCATTCATCTCACTCTTCATGTGGCATATGGTGCAGCCCTATGTCATAGATTCATAGGTTAGTACTAGGCTAACTGCCCTTGTGATCCATTTTAAGCTGAGCCAATTACCTCATGTTAGAATCAAACCCTCACCTTGTGTCTGTAAGGTAAACACCTTAACCATTATACCAGCCTCCCACATTAATCTCTCTTTATTCAAGTGATTAGTGGTCAGTTCTAATATCACTATGATCACCCTATTGAGAAAAACTCCCTTATTTTGGGTGACTGTAGCTACTCTTCAATAAACTGGGATACATGCCTCCAGTGTGGGAAATGCCCATCCAAAACTTACCAAACAAAAAAATTCCTTGATCAATTGGTAAATAAATCTATTAGAGGGCACAGCATTCTTGACCTGATTCTTATAAAGATGGCTTCCTCTTACACTCCTCCTCCATCTCCTTCCCAGTGAAGTCTGGCAATAAGGATTTCACCTCCTTCTTTCAACTCACAAAACTTCCTACAGCAAAATATCCCACTGAATTTAAGGACTACAAACATGCCAACCTCAACCCACTCTGTGATGAAATATCAAAATTCAGTTAGGAGTGTACCTCCCCTAACCTTAATACAGCAGCAAGCTTCACTAAGAAGTTCTATGCACCTTCTGAAAAATGCATAAAACTAGCAGTCCCCACCAGAACATGGAAAATTCAAAAAGAAATGTCTCTGGTAGTCCACCACCATAAATAAACTGCACAACAAAAGAAGAAACTCGTAAAATTATTTAGTTGGTCCAAAGCCATTTTCTTAAGGACAACATCAAAGACATTAAAAAACAACCCTAGTCCACAAATGCAGCCCATGAATTTAGGTTGGCTTCAGAAGCCACAGATAATTATAAATCCTTTTTAGCTATGTTAGAAAACAAAACAAAGCAATATCCTGCATTTCTCTGAACATATTCATAATGATGCCTCCTGTGCTGACCCAACAGGCATTGCCAATATACTTACAAACAAATTTCATAACCTTTATAATAGCACTCGGCCCAGCTGACCATCAAGGAATGATGATTCCACTAGTTCAGGGTTACACACTCTATTCCAACCCAAATGTCCAATTTCTTCTTAAAGTAAACTATGCTCCTATAAGCTCTTATTACTACTGATATTTTATTCCATAATATCACCAATGTCTGAGTTAGATATGCATGTTGCAGATTAATTCTCAAAGAGCGTAACTCAAATTTCATGTTTTTGGAATATCAAGTATGCTACAAGAGTAAAGAGTCAAATCTTACAGAGCATGTAAGGCTTTGTAGGCAAATAGTTTGTTATGGACATGTCAATAATGCATTTGGTACAGCTTAAGTTGCATACACCTACTGTAGTAGCTGAGAACTGAGATTTATATCAGAAATAATCTTTTTAATGAATGGTCATTGAACTCTCTTCTATTTTTTACACATACATATATCTCTCTCTCTCTCTCTCTCTCTCTATATATATATATATATATATATATATATATATGTGTGTGTGTGTGTGTGTGTGTGTGTGTGTGTGTGTGTATGTCTATATATATATATATATATATATATATATATATATATATATACATATATATATATATATATATATATATATATATATATATATACATACACACACACACACACACACACACACACACACACACACACACACACCAAAGATATTTTATTCTAATACTGGTGTTGCATACATTTTGTACAGTAGTGTATGACAATTTCACATCATGTGTACTGAGGTTCTTGATCATGTTCCCGGTTTGTCTCATAGTTCTATTGCTGATTTGTTGTGCATGTGCATCAAAAGAGAAGTTTCAGGAAATGGCTATTCTAAAATTTTTGTACTGAAATGCTTTCTTTAATGGTCTGGATAGGAAGTATACAGGCAATATAATTATTGCATTTCAAATACTTGATATTCCATTTCTCAAAACTGAAGTTCTTGCCAATATTATAAGCCCATTCAGCAATCAGATTCATATATGAGTTTAACAGGGTAACATAAGAGTTATTTTGTGCAATTACACTAATTTTACAGTTGTTGGCTCACTTATAGATTCAGCAAGTCTTAGATCTGGGAATACTCACTACTGAATCTTGTGGCACTCCTTTCTGGCTAGGTAAAGGTTAGACCTCATATCCAGTATGGTGACCCATGGCTTGATCCACTTTATCAGGCAACTATTTACTTTAGCTTTATAAAGGCATTTGTGTATTACCTGATGAGGGAGGCAATCAAAAACCTCAGCAAGATCTGGAGAAAGATTTTTTTTTGATCAGGTTAGTCTCATGATGCAAGTAGTATCTTTTAGAGGTGGTATTTTTACTACTAGGGGAATTTTGACCAGGGCATTGGGGAATTACCCCTACTCTTTTTGATAAGTTCCATGGCCATGGGATCTTTTACATCCACTAACTCAAGCAGAATAGACTTTGGTTTAATGGCTCATCCAAAAGACTCAGGAGTTCAGCACCCTCCCTTCTGTTGCACATTGGTATCAGCAATCCATCCACCGGGTGGGGGAATAGAACCCACAGCCCTCTGTACCAAAGACCAGTGTCCTACCTATTGTGTCACTAACACTGCTCTTAATGATACATGAGAGTCCCATGTTCAAGCAAATAGTTATTAAGACATGAAAACTTAATAGGTTTGTGAAACTGATTTCCCTTTAACAAAACTGTGTTTATCAATGTCCAGTAAAGCAATTTATGAACATTCAGTTTCTTTGATTTCAATAATACATCTTTCAAAACATTTGCCAATTATTGAAGAAATACATATTGGCTTATGATTACTGACTTCCTTTTTATTACCCTTTTTGTAGTCTGTGGTTATATTAGACAGCTTCCATGAACTAGGAACTATATCTGTTGAGAGTAATTTATTAAATATTGGGTGTAATATTGGAACCATATTGTTCTTAATTGATAGATCCTCTATTGCAAGGATATTGTAGGATCCACTGATATAGATCTCCTTAGTATACTTAAGGCCCCTTCTAACATGTCAAGAGTGATAGGTAATGACTACCCTCATTAACAGCAACATTTATTGTTGATTTTTCTTGTATGATACCATTAGTAAACAATAATGTATAACAATAATTAAACTCATTAGCTATTCTTGCAGGATCATTACTTCAATGTTATTCAGTGTTATAGCTGTCACTGTCTAATAGGAATTATTAATAGGTTCATAGGTTCATACTAGGCTATCTGCCCTAGGGCATTTACAAGCCTAGCCAGAGTGTGTTTGGCTTTCGCCAGCCATTTTAAAATGAATTTTGCTATGCCCTTTTTTGAGGTTAGTATATTGTGCATCTGTCTAACAGTGACACAGAAGTGATACCCGGAGTAAATCTACAATCTCCCATCCACTCATTAAGATTCCTCTTGAAGAGAGTCAATGAGGGACTCTGCCTAACCTGGACTGGGATTTTATTCCAGAGTGAAGGGAGCCTCTGGGTTATGAATCTGTCCCTCCAGCATGTCCTATTTATTTCAGTGCTGAGGTTCAAGTCTCTCGAGCACGTAGCTCGATGGGATTTGGATTTTCTGAGGTGCAGCATGTCCATTAATTCCGGGTTGGACATGGCTTTATATGTCAGGCACAGATCGCCTCTGAGCAGGCGGTATGCCACTGAGTAGAGCTGGAGTTTCTTTAACCGGGCAGCATATGGCATCTGTTTGAGCCCTTTGATCCTCTTGGTGAGGTACTTTTGGGGTCTTTCCAGTTGCTGCAGGTGTGTGGTAAGGTACATCCCAAAAGGGGTATTGTACTCAATTATGGGCCTGATGAGGGATGAGTAAAGAGGCACGATGACCTCCCCTGATCTAGATGTGAATCCCTTTATGATTAGGTGGGCTATATAAAATGATTTTCTAACCACTTTGGCCATGTGGTTGTCGAATGAGAGATTGCTATCAACTTGGGTCCCCAGGTCCCTAATTACTTCTTCGTAACTTAATGGATTACCATCTTTGTGGTAATTTGTGGGCACTTTGTTTTTGCCGAAGGGGATGACTATACACTTTTTGGTGTTTAGCTTGAGGCCATGGCTCTGGCACCAGTTGTCTGTTTCTATGAGGCCCTTTTGTAGGATGCTTGTGTCGGTTGGACAGGCGATTATGGCACCCAGTTTGCAGTCATCTGCGAACCTGGTCAGCCACAGTCCTTCCGTGTTGGCCTGTACCTCCGAGAAATATATACCGAACAAGAGAGGTTCCAGGACTGAGCTTTTTGGGATGCCACTTGTAACTGGTTTGGAGTCTGACATGGCTCCAGCAATTCTAACCATGTGGGTACTGTCCTTGAGCCAGTTTGCAACCCATCTAGTGGCATAAGGCTTTATGTTTAAACAGTGAGCTTATCTATAATACCCGAGTGAGGTATTTTATCGAAGGCTTTTGCGAGGTCCAGGTAGGCTGTGTGGACCACCTTCCCCTCGTCAATGGCCTTGGTGACTGTTTCAAAGAAATCAACCAGGTTTAAGAGGCAGGATCTGCCCTTAACAAAGCCGAACTGGGTAGGATCCAGTGTCTGTAGGTCCCCAATATCTTTATTTATGAGGTCCATGATGATCCTTTCCATAGTTTTGCAGACCAAGCTAGTCAGGCTTATGGGGCGATAGTTTCCAGGATACGTTGAGGCACCACCTTTATGGAGCGGGACCACTGTTGCTGTACGCCACTCTTTGGGTACATATCCTGTAGTAAGGCTGAGATTGAACAGTAGTTTTATGTTTGGGTTTAGTTCTTCTTGGAGTTCATGTAGGACGCAGCCTGGGACGCTGTCTGGTCCCATTGATGCTGTGTTTTTTGCTTTGGAGAGGGCGGCTCTTACCTGAGCATCTGAGATGTCAGGGGGGCAGCACTCTGCTGGGATAGATATTTGCCCTTTTGGTGGGGAAGGGGGGGGGAGAAGTTTGCGCTGAACCTGTCAGCTAGGATGTTGGCAATGTCTGTGGGTTTGGTGTATTTTTTGTCATTTTTGACTAATTCTGAGCATATCTGGGAATTCCCACCCAGGTTTCTAACATAACTAAAGAAAGCCTTGTGATTATCCTTAGTGTCCTGTGCAATTTTTCTCTCGAAGCTGGCCTTAGACGATTTTATGAGTGCCCGTAGTTTTTTGCTAATACTGATCAGAGATACCTTCCCTTTTTGGGATTTTGCTCTATCATGTAGTAGCTTCCTCCTTCTACTGTATAGTTTATTTATGGCTGGGGTCCACCAGACAGGACGCCTGCCTTTGGAGGATTGGGTCTTGGTTTTGTTTGGGATTGCATGATCCATGCATTCCTCAAGGTGTTCATAAAATGCGTTTATAAAGGATTCTGCGGTCTGGGCCATATTTTCCACAGGCCTGGGGGCTTTGAAGGATTCCACCTTGGTTTTGAGGAGTGTGAAATTTGCTTTAGAGAAGTTTTTCACTGTGTTTTTTTGGGCAGGGGCTGGGGTCGGGATGTGAATATCTAGTGAGATTAGTTTATGGTCTGATCTTACCAGTGAGGGATACACTTCTGGTCTGG
Organism: Protopterus annectens; assembly: GCF_019279795.1. Taxonomy (NCBI): domain Eukaryota; kingdom Metazoa; phylum Chordata; order Ceratodontiformes; family Protopteridae; genus Protopterus; species Protopterus annectens. The sequence continues at coordinate 1,418,959,119 of NC_056729.1, forward strand.
AGCATAGAGTCCCCATGTTGATGATGATCAGGTCCAGTATGTTTTCCCCTCTTGTGGGAGTGGTAACAAGCTGTTCCATAGCATTTGAGTTTATAAATTCTAGGAACCTTTGGGCTAGGGTGTTGTAGCTAGAGTAATGCTCCCAGTCTATGTTTGGATAGTTGAAGTCACCCAATATAATGGTGTTTGGAGAGACCTTCATATTTTTCAGTGTTCTCAGGAAGGCCGAGTGGGGTTCCTGGGTTTGGGAGGGTGGTCTGTAGCAGGCTATAAACTGGAAGGCAGTTTTACCCACTGTTAGTTGCACATGGATAGTCTCTGATGCTTTGTGCTGTGCCACCATCCTGGAGGTGTGGGTATCTTTGACGAATATTGATACTCCCCCTTCTCTTGTGGTTCGGTCCATGTTTTGGGGCTGAAAAACATGGTATGAGGTATAACCTGGTAGTGCTGGGGTGCTCTCAGGAGCCTTGAACCAGGTTTCTGTTACTGCACAGATATCGATGTTCTCCATGCTAAGGAGAGTTTCGAGTGCGTGCATCTTGAGGTTTAGACTTCTGGCATTGAGTAGCATTACTCTTAGTTTCTTATCCCTTGTGATACCTATGGAGGTGGGTTTGTCTTTTGAGCCTTGCCTAAAAAAGGCACTATGGGGGTGGCAAGAGCCTTTGCCAATATCCAAAAGCCCAGGGGTGACAGGTTCAAGCCATCCCTAGCGAAGCATCGTGGCTTGTCGAGCATGTCATCCCAGGCTGACAGGCATTGGATCCCCTTTGAATGACAACAATACTTAAGCCAATTGTTGAAATTGATCATCTTGTCTTCATATTGTGGCATCATTCTTGGTGAGGGTAAGATGCTACTCAAGGTCAGGGTCATACTGGCCTGAGCTACATGCTCAGAGAGCTCCTCTATGTCTCTTTTCATGTAGTTGAGGGAGGTACGTCTCAGGTCATTCACACTAGCATGGACAATGACTGAGTCATATTTGTACTTGCCTTGGAGTGACCTGAGTGCTTGTGTTATGTGGCGGATCCTAACACCTGACAGGCAGCTCACCATGACCTTCTCCTTGTTCAGCCTGGTGAGCGGGACGTCAGAGTGCCTGACGATAGAGTCACCTATTACAAGTGAATCAGGTGTGCTGTTTAGCCTTAAGGGCTGTGACTGTTTGGCACACTGGCTTTGTGAGCTATGTGTTGCACGTGTTTTGTTTAGGGGTAGCGGTTGCTTGGGTGGCTGCTTTGGAGGTCTCTGTTGCTTAGGCAGATTTTTATTTAGAGCCTCCGAGTATGTTTTTGTGTGTTTATGTGTTTGGTTTGCTGTCGTGGTAGGTCTATGTGAGACTGGAATTGTAGTGAGTGTGGTTTCCTTCTCCTCCTGACTGGTTTCACCAGTACTAAGTTGAGAGAGCTTAGCCTCCAGTTTGGCTATATGGTTGCATCTCTCACATGTGTTGGAATTTGTTGGGAGGAGGAGAGGGTTGTCTGTGTACATGAGGCAGTTGTAATATTGCCTCAAGATTCAAAGATTCACCAGCTGGACCAGAGAGGAGATTGACAACTGACCTTTGGACATGCTAGAATAGTATTGGGAATTCCTTTATAATTGAAAAAAGTGCCAATGGGGAACAAGCTACTCAAGGGGAGTTTGTGAGAGTGTAGTTCTTTTAATTTTTTAGTGCTGACTTATATAATTGCTTTAGTGAGCAAGTGCCAGGTTTTAGAGTAGGAATAGGGTGTTTATTATGAGAACTAGATCAGTTCTAAGGGAAAAAGTGAAGAGCAGACTTTGTGGAGCCGAGAATGGTTTAAACTCAATTAAGCGGCATTGCCCAATGCTGCGCTATGCGCAAAATCGCTCAAAGCCGCGCTAAAGCGGATTTTATACAGGAGGGACTTGAAAAAGCTAGAAATTGGCCCAAAACGGCCAATAGACTACCAGATTCTTGTGCTGGGAACACTCCTCCAGGGATAGATAGGCTGCTCTAAGCTCCCCACTGCCACTGGTGAACAAAGAAGCCTCCCTTTATCCAAGAAAGGAAATGGGCAACACAGGAACTTTCCAAAAGTCCAGAATACAGCAAAGCCTGTATTTGGACTACTTTAGGTCAGGAAAGATGGGAAACAAGGATATTTTTTTTCTTTTTTGCAACAAACAGCAGGAAAATGCAATAAATATGTAACACAGGCTAGCGTACTTGAGTGTGTAGCCTCAACAGGTAAATGCAACAAACAGGGCAAACTTTAAAAGTGCAGGTGCAAAAACAACTTTAAACAGTTTAAAACAGTTCAAGAAGCAGAAATACTTGCAGTTTAGCTAGATCGGACAGTCGCCCAGGTAGTAGCAGCAAAAAAAAAAAACACTTTTATCAGGTTAGCAGTCACTCTTTTAGCCTCTCTGCTGCTAGCACCACTCTGCAGGACCACGAGGAGCTTGGCTGAGTAGTAACAAGTGCAAAAACCGCACCAAAGCAGGTTTTATACAGGGGGACTTGAACGAGCTAGAAATTGGCCCAAAACGGCCAATAGACTACCAGATTCTTGTGCTGGGAACACTCCTCCAGGGATAGATAGGCTGCTCTAAGCTCCCCACTGCCACTGGTGAACAAAGTAGCCTCCCTTTATCCAAGAAAGGAAATGGGCAACACAGGAACTTTCCAAAAGTCCAGAATACAGCAAAGCCTGTATTTGGACTACTCTAGGTCAGGAAAGATGGGAAACAAGGATCATTTTTTTTTTCTTTTTTGCAACAAACAGCAGGAAAATGCAATAAATATGTAACACAGGCTAGCACACTTGAGTGTGTAGCCTCAACAGGTAAATGCAACAAACAGGACAAACTTTAAATTGCAAGTGCAAAAGCGCGCTAAAGCTGGCTTTAAAGCGGGGGGTTAGAAAGAGATAGGAAATGGCCCAAAACAGCCAATAAGCTACAAGTTGCTGGGCTGGAACCACTCCTCAAGGGACAGATAGGCTGCTCAGAGCTCCCCACTCTCACTGGTGAACAAAGAAGCTTCCTCCTATCCAAATAAGGATATGGGCAACACAGGAACTATGACACAGCCCAGAGATCAGCAATACCTGAAGACTGGACTATTCAAGTTCAGTAAAGGCGGGAAACAGGGATATATATATATATTTTTTTTAAGGAGCAGAAATTAGGTACAGAAACACAGTAAATGCTTTAATTCGGCTAGCGCACTTGAGTGTGTAGCCTACCAGTTGCCTGTATCACTCTGCAGGACACCATGAGGAGCTGTGCGGAGTTGTATACAATAACAAACTTTTTAAATCACAGATTCGCTAAGAAAAAAAAACTGGCGTTTTAGGCAGAATTAGTTAAGACAGCAAGAAAAGCAGAAAACTGATACTTAATCACTCCAAAGTCACTCTTTTGTCTCTCTGCTGCTGTAGACTCTGCAGAACACCTGGGAGGCACTTGCTGAACGGAATACAAGTGTAAAAAGTGTGCAAATGAGGTTTTTATAGCAGGGAAGTGAAAGAGATAGAAATTATCCCAAAATGGCCAATAAACTACTAAATTCTTGGCTGAATACTATCAATATATTTGTAATTTTTTTCTTGTTGTTTGGATCCTTAGCTAATTTTTTTTCAGAATTAGTTTTCTCAAGATCGATGCACTGCTTAATAGATTTGCTGATATTATTAAGCATTGTTTTGTTTTATTATGCAGAAAAATCTCTTATATGTCTTATTTTTTACATTTTCTTACAAAGTTTATGAAGCCTAATAATGTTCCAGCAATGAGGAAATGTTTTATTTAAGTGTTCCACTTGTAATTTGTAATTGATTCAATGCTGTTTATTGATAGGTCTTGGAATATGCTATTTCCATAATTAGATGTTTGGTTTGATAACCAACTTTTCCAGTCAATAGTTTATATAGGTTCAATAAAGGTCTCAAAATTAATTCTACCAAATAATTTTTGTTTACTCCAGGCATGGGGTTACTTTTAATTGAAATTGCAGGGAGTAATGATCCAAGAGCCTTAATGACACACCAACAGCTACTTTATCAATCATGCTTGGATTAAAAGAGACAACCTGATCTAAAACATTATTTCTTCTCATTTCTCCCCTAACAACTCTTTCACAAAATAATGTCAACAAACTCTTTGTCATACTTAGATTAAGTTGTATAATTTGCCGATTTCTGGAAGTTGAAATATCCCTTAGAAAACTATTTCTAGAATCCGGAATCTGTTGTATACAAGAGAGATGTGCTCAATGTGTACAGCAAGAGGTTTCCTGGTTTGATTCTCACCTGGCATGCCTTCTATGAGGAGTCTGCATGTCCTCCCTGTGTTTGTGTGGGTTTCCTCTGGGTGCTCTGGTTTCCTCCCACATTTCAAAGACATGCAGTAGGTGGATTGGACACTCTAAATTGGCTGTAGGTGTGAATGTGTGCATGAGTGTGTGGTGTGGAAGATCTAACATGGCAGGGCTAGCCGCCTGGTGGTATAAATATTGACTCTAGATGATTGTCACTGAAAAGGTGACACCCTGATCCCATGTGAAAAAAATGGGAAAAAGGGGGTGTGGATAGATGAATGGATTCTGAATGTGTGGCAGTTCCCATACTCAGAGGCCACAATAACATAGGTTCAGATTAAAGGGTTTATTCAGAGATGGGGGTGAGTATCTGCACAATAACCCATGATGTCTCTTCAACTGACATAACAAGAGTAGATGATACCATATTGTGAATCCGCAATGTTGCTCCCTGTCCTCAAGACATTCATATTTTGAAGAATGTGGAATATTTAAATTAGATTTTTTTCCAACATTCCACAATCATAATGCTCATCTATGTTCATTAATAACTCCAAGTAGTTCATCAAACTTTCTACCTAGGTTTTGGGCGATGCAATAGTAGCACGTCAAAGATGCATCAAATCTACTGAAAGCTGTGTAATATTGCCTTGTTCAAGTAGGCAGTCTAAGATAAGTTTTAATTTTCTTGGAGATTTTTCTCCCTGGGCATCTACTGCAAATGGGTAATCTCTTTCCTAGTCAGACTTTCCCTGTAAGCAGAGGTTAATAAAAACAGATAAATAAATTTTATTCTCCATGCCATTGACTTAAATGTATAAACAGTCCTGATTCCACATATGGGCTTTGGTGAAAAGGTGATTATTCCAGCTGGGTGAGGTTATTGTTGCACTTAATATTAAAAGAATTGTAGATTCCTCCACCATCTATACTGTTTCTGACATGGAATTTTTCATATAATTTATCAGAGTATACCCGAGGTCATTAATACCAACAAGAATTAATCTCAGGCTATAACCTGTCTTATCCTAATGCAATTTGGGAAACAAGCTGACAGCATCAATAAATTTAAGTCCAGTTAGGGCAGTGAGAGTGATTTTGTTCGTATTTAGGTTACAGACATTTCTAACTATGGGTTTGAACCTGGAGTCACTAAGGACTAGAATTTCTTTGTCCTTTATATCTTCTTTCTTAACTGTATTATGTACTTCAGTGCTTGATATTGAGCTCATGACCTTATGTGCACCTTAGCCCTCCTAATGCTAGTCTTTTGTGTTTTATCAGATCTTTAATATTAATTCTCCTCACTTTATGAGTTTTAAGATGTTCTATTTCTTTTCTTATCTTGACATTTAATTTGTTCTGGTTCCTGAGTATATTAGGGGCCTTGGTGTCTAAGACAGTTGATGGTGCAGTGTTAGAGTTAATAAGTTGCACCATGTTCCCTTTTGAGTAGTTACATCTTCTTATTCTGTTCTTCTTTAATGCTACATTTGTGTTTTGTATGATTACTAGAACTAAAAGGATCATGAACCTGTAAACAGATTGCCGCAGTAATGTTAAGATTGTCACCATTTTGTCTTCTAGTAGATGGCAAAGTAGAATGTGGGAGGAGATTTATGGTAATACATTTAGTAGTGTCCTCTTTTTCAGTGTATTATTTTAAGGCAGAATTGTTTGGATTTTCTGCCTTTGTATTTTCATTTGATGCACTATTATTACCTTAGGGAACATGTTTCTGGCCATTGTATGTTCACTATTATTAAAATCCAGTTGCATTGAAACTAATGACTATTATGTAATTTCTGTCTCACAAGACTTGTATGTAGCAAAGAGGGTTTATCTGAATTATTAACCTTTTGGAGTTCCTTCATAGTGTTATTGTCATTCTTGACATCAGACATGCATATCTGAGATGACATTCTCTTAACCATTATTTGTTCTTGTATTTTACATCTTTTGTTTTTATGAGTGGAGTTTTTCCCTTGGTTTTTCATTTTTTTGGGAATGGTAGAGTACAGGGCAATGGTATTTTCTGAGCTGACCTATTCTTACACATGCTGCCCTTTACAAGAGTTGAGTTAATAAACTTTATTGGAGATTTAGTTTGGCCCTACTGCCATTATACCATAAGCTAACAAATTATGAGACAGTTCTTAAAGCTGCTCCATTGTTATATTCGCGTATAAACTGATTACTTACACTGAGAGGTGTATGTACAGATTCAAAAAGATAGATGTAGTTTGAGAAACTTGATCATACAGGAAATATATAAGGAAGAAAGTAATTAAACAAAACTATACAGGTATTACTAACCTTGCCCTAGTAGAGAGAAAGAGACAATCTCTTGTTAAATTTCCAATACCTTTCTACAGTTCACTGCACCCAACTGCATCTGCTTGGATGCAGACTACCTTAAATAATTATTCTCTCTCTCTTCTGGTTGGCTGACTCCTCTGTCTGCCAATAAACCACTTCACCATCAGAGAAAGAATAGAATAAACAAAACAGAAAGTTCCCAGTGCCCCTTAAAAGTCAGGGGAGAGCTCACAAAACAATTAAAATGTAAAATAGTTTCTTCAGTGTCAACTTCACCCACAAGACTTCTATTTAAAACCCTAAAATATATCAATCCTTTATTTCCCCAATTATCTCTGAAGATCATTTACTGAAAGTGCTAAAAAGTTCCCAAATACTTCCTCCATGGGACCTGGTTGCTAACAATGCTAAATATGCTGGTGCACACATACTCCTGTTTAACGAATGTTTCGTTATTGGTTTTGCCATTGATGAGTGGTTCCTCTCCATAAGGATAGCCATACAACTGAGCCAGGTAATTACAGACTTATCAACCTTATAAGCCTTATCTGCAAAGACATGGGACATCTTACAACTGCTTTCATACAATTTGATATCAAAACAATTCATTAGACTTGACTCACAACAGTTTGCTTTGAGATGGTTAGATCCTTTTTAATTTGATAAACTTCTTCCAAAGAGTTATGCAGGCTGTAGACAGTGACCATGCAGTGGGTATGGCATATCTAGACCAGGCCAAGGCCTTTGATAATATTCTTCACACTGGTATCATACAAAAGCTAAATGCTTTAAAAATCAACCAATATGTGGTAAGATGGATAGAGAACCATCTGAACAGTTGGACAGTTTTGAAAATGAAATATCAGTCTTTACCATTAGATAATTTTTATTTTAAAGACCAAGTATGTAATGATACGGTTTCATATTCAAAAATATTCTTTTTGATGTTACTAAGGATTCATTATTTTACCAGGAAATTGTGGATTTATATGACAAGCTTGGTACAGATCTTTTGACTGTTATCACAAGAACAAAAGATGAAAAAAATGACAAAACTGGAGGAAAAGACATATAGTTTAAACAATTCCTTTATGAATAATTTGTTATACCCATCTATTAAGGACAAGTTTAAGAATATTTTTAGTAAAATTCACAAACAAACACAACTTATCTAACAGTGTTAAAAAAATACTCAACAGGTACAAAAAGGAATATGAAAAGGGTAAGGGTAGAGTATATTCATCTCCCCCCAAATGAGGACAACAACAGTTAAGAAGACAGCTGACTGTATTCTTGAAGGTAGCAGAATGTGTACACATCTGTAAACACATCATGATACCTTTTTGTTATTCAAGGCACTGTAACAAGGTACTGCATGGTCCTCCAACACAAAGACATACTGCACCACAAAGGCCTATTCGTTTGAAAGTGCTGAATCCTAATGAGGAATTCTGGAGAACTAAATAGTCATAAGTTGTCTCCCTGAAACTGTCTCCAGGAAGGCATCTATATTGCCAAGCAATTCAAGGAAGTTCTCAGCTGTGTAGATTAGGATGGCCATCACCATCACGTCATGGTAGCAAACATGGCCAAAAGTCCATGTTCAACCATCAAACGTAAATGCGATGAGAGGACCCACGAGACACCAGGACTTACTTTTAAAGTACTAAAATGGCACTGACAGCAAAATGGGGATTGGTATGAGGGGAGAGATACACTAGACCACCAGGGATACAGCTGTAAAGTGCCATACTGATGCCAGCATTACTACAGTGACCAATAGATACACTAGGCCACCAGGGCTTACTTTATTTCCCATAAGGGCACCAAGATTACAACAGGGATTGGGGAATTGGGAGAAACATCTGCCATCAAGGAATGCTTTAACATCATGGTTTACATCATACCTCAGTAACAGACAACAAGCAGTTCTTTGGGAAAACCATATCTCCTCCTTACTTCCCATTGCAATTGGTGTCCCTCAGGGCTCTATCCTTGGTCCTCTCCTCTTCTCCCTCTATATTAATGATCTCCACTCTGTAATTCCTCAAGCTACCTGCATTCAATATGCAGACGACTCTACTATCATTTGTTCAGCATCCACCTCCTCTGATCTAACCACTCTAACTCAAACTACATTCAACACTGTAGAAACATGGTTTACTAGACGGTATCTACTTCTCAATGCCAAAAAAAACAAACTTCTCCTCTTCACCCCCACCACTCGTACCTCTCCACTTAACTTCTCTATCTACTCAAACAACAAAACTATCATCTCTCCTGACTCCACAACAAAACTACTTGGAATTACCATTGATAACAATCTCTCTTTTGACCAACACATCAACAACACCATCAAAACTGTTAACAGAAAGATTGGATCATTATACCGTATAAAACCATTTCTTACCCCATCAACTAGAGCTACTATTGCTCACTCCCATCTTATATCAACTCTCTTCTATGCCTCTCCTATCTTCACCAACCTTAAAAAAACTAACCTAAACAAACTAGCAACTTGCTATAATAACATTGCCCGCTTCGCCACTGGTAACCCTTTTAGAACACATCACTGCCTCAATTTGAAACAGTTAGGCTGGCTGGAACTACAAAACTATCTTAATATTTCACAACTTACAATTGCCCACAAATTACTGTACCAACCTAGTAACACCCCTATACTTTCACAACTTCTACCCCATTATAACAATCTCACCTCTCTTCGTTCCTCCTGTAAACTTATGACCAAACCCATAAAGGCCCACAACTTAGCTGGTGACTCTCTTTTCACCAATACTGTAGGCAGAGTATGGAATTTGCTGCCTAAAGAGTTAACACTAATCTCATCCCTACCTCTCTTCAAACAACATATCAAACTACATTTCCAAAACCACTGGCTCTGTTCTTGTAGCACTCCAGGCTAACTTCCCTCTCCTTACTCTCTCCCAACCTTTAACCCTTCTTTTTGCCTGAAAACTAACGTCTACCCTGCTTCTCTTCCCTCCTGTCCTCTTATGCTCTGACCTACGTCTACTATCTCTCCCGCCTCATCTTGACTGTCTTTTTTCTTCTCCTCTCTTACTTATGTTTCTGGCCTTGTGCCATTTCTTTTCCTTCCTTCATACTCCTTCTACTTCTCTTCCCTTCGAGCTTTTACTGTAATCTACATGGCTGTTGCTTTACTGCATAACCATATGTATTAGGTAAACTTGCTTTGAAATCGACAGAACATTGTGTATGAGTTTAAATTTTTGAGTTCCTTTAATGTATGCTGATTTTTGATTACTAGTTGATTTAAATGTATATTTTTATGTGTAAGTCTTTATTAACAATTTGTCTATCTGTCTTGCTTATGTTATGTGTGGAGCTTTTCTCCCCGGGCCTCTACTGAAAATGGACATATATCCAGCTAGACTAGCCCGGTCAACAAATGTAAAATAAATAATAAAATAAATAAAATAAATAAATTTAAATGGCATGATGGCACCAGGGTTACTATGAGGATCAGGGAGTGAGGGGTGCCACAAGTACTAGAGAATATTCCTTAAAGTGTCTGAAGGCACAAAACGGAATAACAGGGAAGGGGTAACCATTGGGCACACTCTAAAATGCTGTAATGGTACCAACAGTAGTACAGGCATAGGGGAGGAGGAATCACTGGACACCACAGATAAAGTGAAGTGCTGTAATGGAACAGACTTCATAAGGTTGATGGGGGTGGAGCGAACCACTAGACCACCAGAAGGATTCTTTAAAGTGCAATAATGGCAATGACACAACATTGTAATGGGGATCAGGGTTGGGCATATTCCTCTCAATCTGCAGATATTGAATATTGTAAGAAAAGCCCTTAAAGGTAGGAGCATACAACAAAATAATCTGGACATCTAATCAGCATAACATTTCAATACCAAATACCATATAACTCTTCCCACTTTAGGTAGGATTGTGGGGAACTACTCAGAAACACACTTAAAAATAGAGAGTGGCAAAAATGTTGCAAAAATATAAGCACATTCTCAAACAGATAGTGTAAAATCTGTAGATCTTAATGAACTGCATTGCAAAATTTTACTACACAAGGTTATTTATTTTTGCTTCAGAAAAAGGGAGATGCAAGATGTGTGTCATATTTCTTTAAATTGTTATGGCTACTAGTTTACTGGTCATGTATTGTGGTTTTCTGTATACTAGACACCTTCAAAAATTGCACATGATGAGGGGGGATTCACAGAACTGTGTGAAAGGGTAAATCAAGCCTGAAAGTAAGGAAATCCTATGCAAGGATAATGTCTGAAAACAGGAACATTCCTTCAAAATAAGGAATACTGAAAGGTCTGGTGGGGGGATACACTAGATCATCAAGGCCTAATATATACATGCCATAATGGCACTAAAGTAGTACAGGTGTGTGTGAGGGGGCACAGGAGGGTAGGAAGAAGTACGGGCACTGAGGTGTTTGTGTGTGTTCGTGTCTGTGTACATGTGTGTGAGAGAGTGACTTGATAGGGGATTCTTCTGCCTACATGAGCAGCATGTTCCAACCATAATGTGCAAATTAGCCAAGATCTGCACACAGTGGCAGTAACTGCATTTCAGAAAACATACAGATTAGCCAGTAATGAGGTCATCCTTCATTGCAGCTAGTGTGTTAATGATTTGCAAATGGGCACACTGGGCTGGAAGCCCTTTCTAGCAATAGCTGTATTGCGGGTGCTAGGAACGCTAATGAATTCCTTGGAATGTAACTTTTCCAGTGAATGAAGCAGGACTGTACTTGGATAATTTTTTGGAGCTTCCCAGTGAAGGTTCAGTAAGATAATAGTGGACAACAGGTGATTAAACTCTATGCTCCTCTCCTGAATTAGCAACCAATAGGATTAAGAAGGCATAGGATGGGAAGAGGCCAAGGCAAGAGGAACATAAACTTATGACTGTTGAAAATATGGTTGGTGCATTAAAGTTTTTACCATAACAATTTCAATATTTTCAACTACAGTTCTTTATAAATTCTCCATTATATTTGAAGATATTCAAGTGTGGATTCACGTTCATACTAATATCCAAAATAAATACAAATGATCTCCTTTTGGATTTAAAATTGTTTGTGCGCAAACTTGAGTTTATTTCTGATGGACATTGTAACACTGTTTATCAAGGACCTGCGAGAGGAAGCACAGTGAATCCACCCTTAAATGTGACATTGGCAGTATTTGAGAGACGTACTTGCAATGTATTAAACACAAAGAGGTTCTATAACTTGACTAAGGAGGGAAAGGAGAGAAAACCTTCTGCGACTTGAACTGATAACCATCAAATTACTACATACAGTAAAGCCAGATAAAGGGGTGGGGGGTCATTATTATGGACTATATTGATTATAAGAGCCATATGGACTGTACAGAACCTGATATAATGTTTTGCCAAAGTACTTCAAAAAATTAAATCAGCATATCAAATAGAAGTATAAATATGAAGTTTGAAGACCTTTTATTTCAGAAGGTTATAGATGTTTTTAACAGTAAAATGCCCTTTTGTGCCCATTATATATGGAATGCCAAATATGACAAAATTCATTTTTAGCAAACTAAAATTATTCCTCACTCAAAGAAGTGAGTACATTCTAAGAGACTCATGCCCAGTTTTTACAGCTTATTGCTAAGATCAGTTTTGATAAGGACATTTACGGTGGAGACATTTTTTAATTAGTGTACCTTTTCATGCGACATGTTGAGCAGATCAGATACCATAGATTCTTCCTTCTTGTGCCATATGGTACAGACTCTTGGCCATTAACCCCTCCCTCTAAGTTTTTTGTAGACTCATGACTATATCATTAGTCTTTCTCTCTCTTAATGTGAGTTATGGTGCAGATTCTATGTTATCAGTCTCTCTTGTCACTTAAATTATGTTGCAAACACTGTTCCATTAGTTTCTGTCTTCCTGTAGCTTATGGTGTAGATAGAGTTCCAATAGTCTTTTATTTCCAGTCACTTATGGAAGATTTATATCACTAGTCGTTCTCTTCATATGCTGTGCAGACCATATACTGTTAGTCTTCATCTGTCTTCATGTGATTTATGGTGCAGAGCCTGTATCATTAATCATCTGTTCCTTATGACTTGTTGTGCAAACAGTGTATCATTAGCCTCTTCTCTATGTGGTTAATCATGCAGACCCTATGCTGTTTGTCTCTCTCTTCATCTAATTTGTAGTGTAGAGTATATATCATTAGTCTTTCCTTCATGTGACCCGTGGTACAGACCCAATGAGTTTAGTCGCTCTCGCTGTTTTTCTTCATGTGAATTATGGTACAGACCCTACACCAGTAGTATCCTCTTCATATGGCTTATAGGACAGACCCTACATCAGTAGTATCCTCTTCATATGACTTATAGTAGAGACCGTACACCAGTAGTATCCTCTTCATATGACTTGTAGTAGAGACCGTACACCAGTAGTATCCTCTTCATATGACTTATGGTACAGACCCTACACCAGTAGTATCCTCTTCATATGACTTATTGTACAGACCTTACACCAGTAGTATCCTCTTCATATGACTTATGGTACAGACCCTACACCAGTAGTATCCTCTTCATATGACTTATGGTACAGACCCTACACCAGTAGTATCCTCTTCATATGACTTATGGTACAGACCCTACACCAGTAGTATCCTCTTCATATGACTTATGATACAGACCTTACACCAGTAGTATCCTCTTCATATGACTTATGGTATAGACCTTACACCAGTAGTATCCTCTTCATATGACTTATGGTACAGACCCTACACTAGTAGTATCCTCTTCATATGACTTATGATACAGACCTTACACCAGTAGTATCCTCTTCACATGACTTATGGTACAGACCTTACACCAGTAGTATCCTCGTCATATGACTTATGGTACAGACCCTACACCAGTAGTATCCTCTTCATATGACTTATGATACAGACCTTACACCAGTAGTATCCTCTTCATATGACTTATGGTACAGACCTTACACCAGTAGTATCCTCTTCATATGACTTATGGTACAGACCCTACATCAGTAGTATCCTCTTCATAAGGCTTATAGGACAGACCATACACCAGTAGTATCCTCTTCATATGACTTATGGTACAGACACTACACCAGTAGTATCCTCTTCATATGGTTTATAGGACAGACCCTACATCAGTAGTATCCTCTTCATAAGGCTTATAGGACAGACCCTACACCAGTAGTATCCTCTTCATATGACTTATGGTACAGACCCTACATCAGTAGTATCCTCTTCATAAGGCTTATAGGACAGACCCTACACCAGTAGTATCCTCTTCATATGACTTATGGTACAGACCTTACACCAGTAGTATCCTCTTCATATGACTTATGGTACAGACTTTACACCAGTAGTATCCTCTTCATATGACTTATGATACAGACCCTACACCAGTAGTATCCTCTTCATATGACTTATGGTACAGACCTTATACCAGTAGAATCCTCTTCATATGACTTATGGTACAGACCTTACACCAGTAGTATCCTCTTCATATGACTTATGATACAGACCCTACACCAGTATTATCCTCTTCATATGGTTTATAGGACAGACCCTACATCAGTAGTATCCTCTTCATATGACTTATGGTACAGACCCTACACCAGTAGTATCCTCTTCATATCCTCTTCATAGGACTTATAGGATAGACCCTACAACAAGTAGTATACTCTTCATGACAGATCCTACACAAGTAGTATCCTCTTCGTATGACTTATGGTACAGACTTTACACCAGTAGTATCCTCCTCATATGACTTATGGTACAGACCCTACACCAGTAGTATTCTCTTCATATGACTTATTGTGCAGACCCTACACCAGTAGTATCCTCTTCATATGACTTATGGTACAGACCTTACACCAGTAGAATCCTCTTCATATGACTTATGGTACAGACCTTACACCAGTAGTATCCTCTTCATATGACTTATGGTACAGACCCTACACCAGTAGTATCCTCTTCATATCCTCTTCATAGGACTTGTAGGATAGACCCTACAACAAGTAGTATACTCTTCATGACAGATCCTACACCAGTAGTATCCTCTTCATATGACTTATGGTACAGACCCTACACCAGTAGTATCCTCTTCATATGACTTATGGTACAGACCCTACACCAGTAGTATCCTCTTCATATGACTTATGGTACAGACCTTACACCAGTAGCATCCTCTTCATATGACTTATGGTACAGACCCTACACCAGTAGTATCCTCTTCATATGACTTATGATACAGACCCTACACCAGTAGTATCCTTTTCATATGACTTATGATACAGACGCTACACCAGTAGTATCCTCTTCATATGACTTATGGTATAGACCCTACACCAGTAGTATCCTCTTCATATGACTTATGGTACAGACCCTACACCAGTAGTATCCTCTTCATATGACTTATGGTATAGACCTTACACCAGTAGTATCCTCTTCATATGACTTATGGTACAGACCCTACACCAGTAGTATCCTCTTCATATGACTTATGGTACAGACCGTACACCAGTAGTATCCTCTTCATATCCTCTTCATAGGACTTATAGGATAGACCCTACAACAAGTAGTATACTCTTCATGACAGGTCCTACACCAGTAGTATCCTCTTCATATGACTTATGGTACAGACCTTACACCAGTAGTATCCTCTTCATATGACTTATGGTACAGACCCTACACCAGTAGTATCCACTTCATATGACTTATTGTGCAGACCCTACACCAGTAGTATCCTCTTCATATGACTTATGGTACAGACCTTACACCAGTAGAATCCTCTTCATATGACTTATGGCACAGACCTTACACCAGTAGTATCCTCTTCATATGACTTATGGTACAGACCTTACACCAGTAGTATCCTCTTCATATGACTTATGGTACAGACCCTACACCAGTAGTATCCTCTTCATATGACTTATGGTACAGACCCTACGCCAGTAGTATCCTCTTCATATCCCCTTCATAGGACATATAGGATAGACCCTACAACAAGTAGTATACTCTTCATGACAGATCCTACACCAGTAGTATCCTCTTCATATGACTTATGGTACAGACCTTACACCAGTAGTATCCTCTTCATATGACTTATGGTACAGACCCTACACCAGTAGTATCCTCTTCATATGACTTATTGTGCAGACCCTACACAAGTAGTATCCTCTTCATATGACTTATGGTACAGACCTTACACCAGTAGAATCCTCTTCATATGACTTATGGTACAGACCTTACACCAGTAGTATCCTCTTCATATGACTTATGGTACAGACCCTACACCAGTAGTATCCTCTTCATATCCTCTTCATAGGACTTATAGGATAGACCCTACAACAAGTAGTATACTCTTCATGACAGATCCTACACCAGTAGTATCCTCTTCATATGACTTATGGTATAGACCCTACACCAGTAGTATCCTCTTCATATGACTTATGGTACAGACCCTACACCAGTAGTATCCTCTTCATATGACTTATGGTACAGACCTTACACCAGTAGTATCCTCTTCATATGACTTATGGTACAGACCCTACACCAGTAGTATCCTCTTCATATGACTTATTGTACAGACCTTGCACCAGTAGTATCCTCTTCATATGACTTATGGTACAGACCTTACACCAGTAGTATCCTCTTCATATGACTTATGATACAGACCCTACACCAGTAGTATCCTCTTCATATGACTTATGATACAGACCCTACACCAGTAGTATCCTCTTCATATGACTTATGATACAGACCCTACACCAGTAGTATCCTCTTCATATGACTTATGGTACAGACCCTACACCAGTAGTATCCTCTTCATATGACTTTTGGTACAGACCCTACACCAGTAGTATCCTCTTCATATGACTTTTGGTACAGACCTTACACCAGTAGTATCCTCTTCATATGACTTATGATACAGACCCTACACCAGTAGTATCCTCTTCATATGACTTATGGTACAGACCTTACACCAGTAGTATCCTCTTCATATGACTTATAATACAGACCCTACACCAGTAGTATCCTCTTCATATGACTTATGGTACAGACCCTACACCAGTAGTATCCTCTTCATATGACTTATGGTACAGACCTTACACCAGTAGTATCCTCTTCATATGACTTATGGTACAGACCCTACACCAGTAGTATCCTCTTCATATGACTTATAGTACAGACCTTACACCAGTAGTATCCTCTTCATATGACTTATTGTGCAGACCCTACACCAGTAGTATCCTCTTCATATGACTTATGATACAGACCTTACACCAGTAGTATCCTCTTCATATGACTTATGGTACAGACCCTATACCAGTAGTATCCTCTTCATATGACTTATTGTACAGACCCTACACCAGTAGTATCCTCTTCATTTGACTTATGGTACAGTCCCTACACCAGTAGTATCCTCTTCATATGACTTATGGTACAGACCTTACACCAGTAGTATCCTCTTCATATGACTTATGGTACAGACCTTACACCAGTAGAATCCTCTTCATATGACTTATGGTACAGACCAGTAGTATCCTCTTCATATCCTCTTCATAGGACTTATAGGATAGACCCTACAACAAGTAGTATACCCTTCATGACAGATCCTACACCAGTAGTATCCTCTTCATTTGACATATTGTACAGATTCAACCCCAAGGGTCCAGTCTCAGAACCCTTTAATATTTTCATAAACAATTTACATCCAGTGTCCCCTCAAACCACACTCATCCAATATGTGGACAACTCCACAATCATATCCTCCTCCATCATCTTTCAAGACCTCCTTAAGATAACCCAAAAAGCATTTGAATCCATAGAAACTTGGCTTAATAACTCTCAATTACATCTAAATTCAAAATAAAAAAAAAAATTAAACTACTTATTTTCTCCACCAAACCAATCCCACAAGACTTTAAAATTTACTCCCAAGATAAAACAGAAATTCAGGTTGTTCATTCTGAAAAACTATGTCACTATGTCATTAGATACCCTCTTCATTTGACATATATGGCATGAAATATACAATTTGTCCCTCCTTTCATGTGGTATATGATGCAGGATAAGTACCATTAGTTTCTGTCCTCATGTGTCTAGTGGACGTGTTCTATTTCTCTCCTTTCATGTGCATGTGGTGGAGAACCTATACCCTTACCCTCTCTCTGTTCATGTAACTTGTTATGTAGGCCATATAACATTATTTTTCCCTTCCTGTGACTTACTGTGCAGGTCCTATGTCATTAGTCCCACTCATCATGTGGCTTAAGGTGCAGACACTGCACCATTAGTGCTTCCCTACATGTGTTATATGTTTATGTTGTATATGGTGCAGTCCCTATAACATTAGTCTCTTCATTTATGTGACTTGTGGTACAGGCTCTCTTTATGTGAAATATAGTTAAAACCCTTTATCATTAATCTCTCTTTTCATGTGACTTGTGGTAGAAATCCTATACCATTGATCTCTTCCTTCAGCTGTCTTTCATTACAGCCACTATACTATTACTCTGTCCCTCTGTATAATATGTGGTGCAGGCACTACACCATTCATATATTCCTTAAATTGAATTATAGTACAGATGCTGTGCCAACAACATTGCCTTTCATGTAATTAATGTTACATATTCTATATCATTAGTTTATCTCTCTTTATTTCACCTGTATTGCAGACAATATTCCATTCAATTTCTCTCTCTTCCATTTGTCTTGCAGTGAAGACCATATCCCAGTATTTTTCATCTTAATGTGACTTCTGTTGGAAACCCGATATTTTTAGTCTTTCTCCCCATGTGACATAATGTGGTAGCCCCATTGCCATTAGTCTCTTTGTTCATTTAAATTGTTGTGGACAGCCTATATGATTAGGCTTCCTTTTCATGTATGTTGTGGTGCAGACCATGCACTATTAGCTGCTACATTTTAATGACCTGCAGTACAGATACTGAGACATTGGTGTATCTCTTCATGTAGCTTATGTAGCAGATCATATATCATTAGTTTCTCTCTTCATGTGACATATGGTGCACAACCTGTGTTATTAGTTGACCAGGTGGCATAACAGTTAAGGTCTTCACCTCCTATGCACAAGGTACAAGGTTTGACCCTGATCCCTGGCCAATGCTATCCCTGTTTCTCTGTGCGGTTCCTCCCACCTCTGAAAAACATGCTGAATGTTTCCATCTCAAACTTACCAAGGAATGGAGCTGTGGGCAGCAGCACAGACTCTACATGGTGCTTAATAGGGTGAAGAGTTGCATAGCACTTTGGCATCTACTCTGGTACACAGTATCCTCATGATAGGAGAACATGGATTACAGACTGTGCACTTGTGGTAGGGCTAGCCACTTGACAGTATAAAATATGGCCCTAGGTGATTCAATTGTGCTGACTAATGTCACCAAATGGGCATAGGTATTTGCCAGTGATAAGTTAGGTGAGGACCCGGCCTACTCCAGCCTAAGACAGGGACCCATGTTAATGGTGGGAGGGGTGTATGTGCTCCATTGGCCAGTGTGTGCCTGCTATAAAGCCCAGAAGCCTTGGGTCAGTATGCTACTGGCTGGCCGGTGTCCAGTGGCCCAGCTTGTGTTACCTGGGTCAGCTCTACGTGAAAGCTGGATGTAAAACCAATCAACCTGCTTATCATGAACTAAGAATTGCTACACTTAGTGCAGGTTCACTGACAGGATACAGCTTGGAAGTGGATAACATGATGGCAAGGAGGATGCTGGGTATACTCTGTATCCAGGTAACAAGACGGAAGGGTAGTGCAGGAAAGCCACTTGGCTTGGGATCCAGAGTCTACTACTCAGTATGAGGACAGGCTTGAAATGTTGTGGGAAATGATGTGAGGGAAAGGCTTCAGAAGCCCATGAGGATGTCATCAGAATTAATGACAGACTCATTGACATCAAACTTCCGCCTAATGATAGAGCAGTAATCATAACCTCAGCCTATACCCCACAGCAGGGTTCTAATAGTGAGGAGAAGAATGTATTCAGACAGCATTTGCAGGACCTACTAGATAAGGCACAACAACTTGAATTGGTATTAATACTGGGTGACATAAATTCACATATTGGGACAGACTGAACAGGATATGAGGACTGCCTGGGTCCACATGAGTAAGGCAACAGGAATAAAGTGGGAGAGGCCATTCTAGACTTCTGTCTGGTAAATGCCTTGATAATGGCACATGGTTCAGAAAGAGAAACAGTCAGAAGATCACGTACAAGAGTGACCAACATGCAACTCAGGTAGACTTCATCCTAGTAAGGAAAGGGCACAGGGATAGAATCAGAAATTGCAAAGTCATCCCCAGTGAAAGAGTTGGCCCACAGCATAAACCACCGGTTGCCACAGTCAGCAGCAAGCAGTGGTCAGAGAAGGCTCTAAGGTCAACAGAGACCAAGTTAAAAACCTGGAAGTTAATTGGACAGAAAGCACAACAGTTCAAGGAATTACTCAGGGCTCTAACACCATGAGAAGAAGAGGAAGAGGAAATAGGTGGAGTTGAAGAAGAGTGGCAGCACCTCAAAACAACATGTGAGAGGACAATAGAACAGATATGTGGTCGAGTCAAGTATGGAAATAAGGTACATAAGAAAAGCTGGTGGTATAATACAGAAGTCCAGGAAGAAAGGAGTACAGGCAAAAGTAGGAAACAGTAAAGATGGACCAGGTTAGGAAGGAATACTGGTTGGCTGACAAAGAAGCTAAAAAAATAGTTGCATCAGAGGCACTCAACCAGCTTCTGGAAAGAAAGTCAGTAGATAGTACAAAGAAACTATATGAAGTTGCAAGGCAAAGACAAAAAGATAAAGAAGATAGTCAGATATCATTCATAAGGGAAGCCAGCAACCTCCTCAGCAGTCCACAGGACAAAAGCACAGGACATGGAAGCAGTACTTTCAGCAGCTTCTGAATAAAGAAAATCCCACAGAAGATATACTGCCCTAGACACAGCCACTGATGAGAGAAGAGGAGGAGTCTGACATAGAAGAAGTAAGAACAGCACTAAAGAAAGTCAGGGACAGCAGTATGCTCAGATGAGGTCATGGCAGATATGATAAAGATGCTGGATGAGCTAGAGGAGAAATAGCTCCTAAGAGTACTCATAACAGCGTGAAGAGAACGGCATATCCCAGATGACTGGAGAATAAGCATACTCATGCCAGTGTATAAGAACAAAGGGGATTCCACAACTGTGGCCAGTACAGAGGTATCAAACTCCTGGTAAATTGCATGAAAGTTCTGGAGAGGGTGATTGGTAAATGAATACACAGAACAGTAGACAGTAAGATGGGAGGTGAACAGTTCAGATTCAGATCAAGATGCAGCACAATTGACCCCATGTTTGCAGTGAGACAGATAGTTGAAAAGAAGTTACAGATGAGGAAAGAATCCAACTGGGCATTTCTAGAGTTGGATAAAGCATATGACAAGGTTCTAAGAAAGTAGATGTAGGCAGTTTTGTGGTGGTTCAAATCCCAGAAAAATTGATACAACTAGTGCAAGCTATATACAAGTCTCAATGACTCAAGTACAGAAAGTATTCAGTCTCGCAGAGGGGTTCCCTGGGTGTGCAATAGAATTCAACTCCGAGCCCCCTTCTGTTCATACTAGTGATGGACTATATTAGCAAACAGGTTGGATGGGACAGATCAACAGAGTTTCTGCATGCAGATAATGTGGCATTACATGCAGACTCTGAGCAAAAACGTCAGCAAAAAAGGGAAATGGAATGTTTAAGTGAAAGCACATGGGGTAAAACTGAGTACAGTTAAGACAATTGTAATGGAGCAAATGGTGGAGTTCAGAAGAAGCTGACAATTGAAATAGAAGGAAAAACATGAAACAGGTTAACAGCTTCAAGTATCTGGGAGGAGTAGTTGAGGAGAAGGGTAGCCTGAATGAACAGGTCAAAGCTAGAATCAGAGTGGCTGCAGCCAACTGGCATAGAGTATTAGGTGTGGTCTATGACAGAAGAATGCCAAAGAAGCTGAAAAGTAAGGTGTACAAAACAGTGGCATGGCCGGTACCACTATATGATACAGAAACTTGGGCAGTAAAGGCAGAGCAGTTGAAGAAGTTAGAGGTGATGAAGAAGATTTGGGACAGATAAGAAGATGGCAAGAGTAAACGTGGGTGTCCAGCAAAAAGGTGGATGGACTGTGTGAGTGAAGACCTGTGAGAGTCAGGCATAAGTGTCAAAGAAGCTAAAAGAGTGGCATTGAAAAGACAGAGAAAGATGGCGACAGTTGACAAGAACCACAACCCCAAGTAAAATGAGAAAAAGGGGAGTTGATGATGATGATTCTCTCTCTCTCTCTCTCTCTCTCTCTCCCTCAATCTCCCTCTGTTGAGGTCACTTGTTGTGGAGACTTGAGGCCATTGAGTTCTCCCTTTGTCTGACTTGTGGTGCAGACGCTCTATCATTTGTTTGATATTTATGACTTTTGTTCACTGACAGGATGCAGCTTGGAAGTGGATAACATGATGGCAAGGAGGAGGCTGGGCATCCTCTGTATCCAGGTAACAAGATGAAAGGGCAGTGCAGCAAAGCCACTTGGCTTGGGATCCAGAGTCTACTACTCAGTAGGAGGACAGGCTTGAAATGTTGTGGGAAATGATGTGAGGGAAAGGCTTCAGAAGCCCATGAGGATGTCATCAGAATTAATGACAGACTCATTGACATCAAACTTTCGCCTAATGATAGAGCAGTAATCATAATCTCAGCCTATACCCCAAAGCAGGGTTCTAATAGTGAGGAGAAGAATGTATTCAGACAGCATTTGCAGGACCTACTAGATAAGGCACAACAACTTGAATTGGTATTAATACTGGGTGACATGAATTCACATATTGGGACAGACTGAACAGGATATGAGGACTGCCTGGGTCCACATGAGTAAGGCAACAGGAATAAAGTGGGAGAGGCCATTCTAGACTTCTGTCTGGTAAATGCCTTGATAATGGCACATGGTTCAGAAATAGAGACAGTCAGAAGATCACGTACAAGAATGACCAACATACAACTCAGGTAGACTTCATCCTAGTAAGGAAAGGGCACTGGGATAGAATCAGAAATTGCAAAGTCATCCCCAGTGAAAGAGTCAGCCCACAGCATAAACCACCGGTTGCCATAGTCAGCTGCAAGCAGTGGTCAGAGAAGGCTCTAAGGTCAAAAGAGACCAGGTTAAAGACCTGGAAGTTGACTGGATGGAAAGCACAACCGCTCAAGGAATTACTCAGGGCTCTAACACCATGAGAAGAAGAGGATGAGGAAATAGGTGGAGTTGAAGAAAAGTGGCAGCACCTCAAAACAATATGTGAAAGGACAACAGAACAGATATGTGGTCAAGTCAAGTATGGAAATAAGGTACATAAGAAAAGCTGGTGGTATAATACAGAAGTCCAGGAAGAAAGGAGTATAGGCAAAAGTAGGAAATAGTAAAGATGGACCAGGTTAGGAAGGAATACTGGTTGGCTGACAAAGAAGCTAAAAAAATAGTTGCATCAGAGGCACTCAACCAGCTTCAGGAAAGTAAGTCAGTAGATAGTACAAAGAAACTATGTCAAGTTGTAAGGCAAAGACAAAAAGATAAAGAAGATAGTCAGATACTATTCATAAGGGAAGCCAGCAATCTTCTCAGCAGTCCACAGGATAAAAGCACAGGACATGGAAGCAGTACTTTCAGCAGCTTCTGAATAAAGAAAATCCCACAGAAGATATACTGCCCTAGACACAGCCACTGATGAGAGAAGAGGAGGAGTCTGACATAGAAGAAGTAAGAACAGCACTAAAGAAAGTCAGGGACAGCAGTATGCTCAGATGAGGTCACGGCAGATATGATAAAGATGCTGGATGAGCTAGAGGAGAAATAGCTCCTAAGAGTACTCATAACAGCGTGAAGAGAATGGCATATCCCAGATGACTGGAGAATAAGCATACTCATGCCAGTGTATAAGAACAAAGGGGATTCCACAACTGTGGCCAGTACAGAGGTATCAAACTCCTGTCAAACTGCATGAAAGTTCTGGAGAGGGTGATTGATAAATGAATACACAGAACAGTAGACAGTAAGATGGGAGGTGAACAGTTCAGATTCAGATCAAGATGCAGCACAATTGACCCCATGTTTGCAGTGAGACAGATAGTTGAAAAGAAGTTAGAGATGAGGAAAGAATCCAACTGGGCATTTCTAGACTTGGATAAAGCATATGACAAGGTCCTAAGAAAGCAGATGTAGGCAGTTTTGTGGTGGTTCAAATCCCAGAAAAATTGATACAACTAGTGCAAGCTATATACAACAATGACTCAAGTACAGACAGTATTCAGTCTCGCAGAGGGGTTCCCTGGGTGTGCAATAGAATTCAACTCCGAGCCCCCTTCTGTTCATACTGGTGATGGACTATATTAGCAAACAGGTTGGATGGGACAGATCAACAGAGTTTCTGCATGCAGATGATGTGGCATTACATGCAGACTCTGAGCAAAAACTTCAGCAAAAAAGTTAGGGAAATGGAATGTTTAAGTGAAAGCACATGGGGTAAAACTGAGTACAGTTAAGACAATTGTAATGGAGCAAATGGTGGAGTTCAGAAGAAGCTGACAATTGAAATAGAAGGAAAAACATGAAACAGGTTAACAGCTTCAAGTATCTGGGAGGAGTAGCTGAGGAGAAGGGTAGCCTGAATGAACAGGTCAAAGCTAGAATCAGAGGGGCAGCAGCCAACTGGCATGGAGTATTAGGTGTAGTCTATGACAGAAGAATGCCAAAGAAGCTGAAAAGTAAGGTGTACAAAACAGTGGCATGGTCGGTACCACTATATGATATAGAAACTTGGGCAGTAAAGGAAGAGCAGTTTAAGAAGTTAGAGGTGATGAAGAAGATTTGGGACAGACAAGAAGATGGCAAGAGTAAACGTGGGTGTCCAGCAAAAAGGTGGATGGACTGTGTGAGTGAAGACCTGTGAGAGTCAGGCATAAGTGTCAAAGAAGCTAAAAGAGTGGCATTGAAAAGACAAAGAAAGATGGCGACAGTTGACAAGAACCACAACCCCAAGTAAAATGAGAAAAAGGGGAGTTGATGATGAGATTCTCTCTCTCTCTCCCTCTCCCCCTGTTGAGGACACTTGTTGTGGAGACTTGAGGCCATTGAGTTCTCCCTTTGTCTGACTTGTGGTGCAGACGCTCTATCATTAGTTTGATATTTATGACTTTTGTTATCGACCCTTTACTATTGCTCTCTCCCATCCTGTGACTTGTGATGCAGATGCTGTGTCAGTAGTCTTTCTCGCTCTCTCTCTTCTTGTGATATGTTGTGCAAACACTATGTTGTTAGTCTTTCCTTACCTGAGACTTATGTTTTAGACCTTATAACATTAATTTCTCTTTTCATATGACTTGTGAAGCAGATGTTATACCATTTTACTTGCCCTGTTTTAACCATTTTCAGCCCTGTATATGTTTAGATAAGTATCTCCTAAACAAAACAAGGGATAATCAAAATTGTGTCACTTGAATTTCTTTTTGCAGATGAATAATTATTTTTTCTCTGCCACAGCTGCCTCTTCTTAGTCATCCTGGAGTCCCACCAAGATCCCATGCTGCCTTTTAAAACATTTACTTATCTGATCATTGAAACTGCTTCATGACACAGCATATACTCTTTTTGGAGTACTTTCGAGGGTTCTCTGTTTTATAATTTTTATAGAAGTGGAAGAAACCATATTTTTGATCATTCTTCCAACTTTGGCAAGTTACATTCCGCCTTCTCTACACCATCTTACACAAGAGCTGTATTTCACATTATCCTTTGACCTGTAAAGAGTCATAATCCCTTTGTTTGGTTACATATGAGACAATAAAGGCAACTCACCCATAAAGTGAGATAGACAAATTTCCCCTGAAAACTGACCCAGTATTGAGGGACCTGGGAACATATGTAGACAATAAGCTGTTGTTGTAGACAATAAGCTGTTGTTCAACCACTACATGTTGACTATTGTTAGTAAGTCCTTATTTACACTACAGCTTATTAGCAAGGGTATGAGATCCACATTTAGAGAGGTAAAAATTCTACTGTACACTGCCAGCCATTGAAAATAAGGGTCTATATTAGATGATCGAACTTTCAAAGGTTCGACCATCATATGGTCGACACCATATGATCAAACTTTCAGAAGTTTGAACATCTAAAAAAAAATAATAAACTACACAAATAACTTACCTGAACATTTTAAGATGGGGGGCAAGCTCCCCTGCACCCCCACACCCCCTGCTCTTTAAATATATCAACTCCAAGATCGCACTACAGTGCAGAAAAGGGAAATCTTCCCATTCTGCGCTTTATGGAGATCTCTTTTAAAACGTTCCAACTTTCAAAAGTTCGATCATATGGTGTCGACCATATGACAGTCGAACTTTTGGAAGTTCGATCATCTAACATAAACCTGAAAATAATGCTCGATTCAGCATCTACCTGTCTAAGCATCTGACCCAACCAGAGTCATCACAACATTTTCTCATCAATAAAATCTAGACACCAAATCACAAAAGCTACTCTGACTGCAACAAAGCCTAGCCCCTCTTATCAGTATCCTATAGGCTGCTAAGAGGAAATCTCTGTCTCACATACATGCCGTCCTCATTCTTTCAGACCTTCTACACATCTGCAAGTCTAATAGTAGCAGACATACCCACTCTAGAGATCTTAATGTCTATTGCAACTTAAATAGAACATGCTGTGCTGAAGGGATAGATATGTCTGAAAGAAAATACCACTTCTCTAGAATTGCCTTTCTCTTCATGCAAAGTTAAATACTTTATTCAACAAAGCATGACTGCATGGATGAAAAGCCATATGCTCACATCTGGTTTGGCACCCTTGTCCCTTATGGCTGGGGAGAACTTGATACTGCTGAGCTAATCTTAGCCCTCCTACAGATAAATAAACACAAAAACATCTGTATTGCTGCCCTATATATTCCTCCCGGCAACAACATCCCTATTCTTGAGGATATCCTCTCTTGGCTTTCTTCTTATGGAACCATAATTCTGGGCGATGTTAACATTATTTGGGCTACCATCCAAACACCCACAACCTTCCAAAATCTAAACCTATATAACTTCTCCCAGCTAATTAACTGACCTACTAGACCCTCTAAAGACAGCTCCTCTGGTACCACTCTAGACTGGATTTTAGTTTCTCACTCCTATACTATCTCTGACAGTTGCACCCTTTCAGACTCTCTTAGTGATCATCTTCATGCATTCGCCTATCACTCTCCTTCCCCTCTACTTCTATATCACAATTATATTTCCACTCACTCCATGAAAAACTTCAATCCACAAACATTCTCCAACTCTCTAAAACATATCAACTGGAACCCACTAAAATCCCTTCCCTTGGATAATGCTTTTACTTACTTTAATACCACATTCATTAACCTGTTAAACAACTCTACTCCCCCTGCATCTAAAAGAGTTAAGTACAATACCACCCCCTGGATAACCAAACAGACCATAACCCTCATGCACCTCTGGGACAAAGCAATGAAACATTACGAAAATATGAAACATCCTCCTCCTCGACAAATTATAAGCAACTCTGTAACAAAGTCAAACAACACATAACCTCTGGCCAGAAATCTTACTTCTTTCCACTTCAAAATAATCACAATACTAAGCCTAAAAAGTTTTGGAATAGTATCTCTACCCTCCTCCATCCTGGGAAAGAAGAAAACCCATGGGTAGATCCTAATGCTTCTGATCTCTCCTTAGCCACCCAGTTTGACTCCTTCTTCATAGAGTCAATAGCCAAACTCATCACATCTTTTACAAATAATATACCTTCACCACATTCTCCTACCTCCCCCAACACACCCTTCACTACCACCAGTACTTCTCAAACCCCCTCCCCCACTTTTTCTCTCAAACCTATTCCTATCTATACCATAGTGAAACTCCTACAAAAATTGAAACCATGCTCAAATGCCCCAGATAACCTTCCACCTAATTTCCTCAAGCTTGCTGATGATGGCCCAGCCTTCCCCATCTCCATACTAATAAACTTCTCAGTTCAAGAATCCTATGTACCACTACTCTGGAAAAAAAGCTTTCATCACTCCCCTTCACAAAGGGGGTAACAATATATCAACATCTCTAATTTCCATCCCATTGCCATCCTCTCCCCTATTTCTAAAATCTTAGAAAAATGTATTCATCTACAACTACTACCCTACCTGCTAGATAACCTCATCCTAACCACAACACAACATGGTTTTAAACCTGGACACAGCACCACCACCGCTCTCCTCTCTTTCCTTGAAGCTGTTAATATCGCACATGACACCGGTAATATCGTATCTACCCTCCTGCTAGACTTATCCAAAGCTGTTGATACTGTCATAGCTTACTCTTGTCTAAACTCTCTCACCTTAATCTGTCCACCTCCACTATCAACCAGTTCTCCAGTTACCTCTCTGATAGGCAACAAGCCATCAAGTGGAAAAATTGTACATCCTCTTTCCTAAATACTCCAACAGGTGTGCCACAAGGCTCTATATTAAGCCTGGGAGAGAAGGTTGGATGATGTGGGGATAGTGAATCAGGAAGTGCAACGGATTAGCAAGGAGGAAGTAAGGATAACAATGAAGAGGATGAAGAATGGAAAGGCTGTTGGTCCAGATGACGTACCTGTGGAAGCATGGAGGTGTTTAGGTGAAATGGCAGTGGAATTTTTAACCAGATTATTTAATAAAATCTTGGAAAGTGTGAGGATGCCTGAGGAGTGGAGAAAAAGTGTTTTGGTACCGATTTTTAAGAAAAAGGGTGATGTGCAGAGCTGTAGTAACTACAGAAGGATAAAATTGATCAGTCATAGCAGGAAATGATGGTAAAGAGTAGTAAAAGCTAGGTTAAGAAAGGAGGTGATGATTAGTGATCAGCAGTATGGTTTCATGCCAGGAAAGAGCACTACAGATGCGATGTTTGTTCTGAAAGTGTTGATGGAGAAGTACAGAGAAGGTCAGAAGGAGTTGCATTGTGTCTTTGGGGACTTAGACAAAGCATATGATAGGGTTCCTAGAGAGGAGTTGTGGTATTGTATGAGGAAGTCGGGAGTGGCAGAGAAGTATGTAAGAGTGATACAGGATATGTACAAGGGTAGTGTGACAGTGGTGAGATCTGCAGTGGGAGTGACAGATGCTTTTAAGGTGGAGGTGGGATTACATCAAGGATCAGCTCTAAGCCCTTTCTTATTTGTAGTGGTTAAGGAAAGATTGACAGACAAGATCAGGCAGGAGTCCCCGTGGACTATGATGTTTAGAGATGACACTGGGATATGTAGTTAGAGTAGGGAACACGTTGAGAAGATCCTGGAGAGGTGGAGATATGCTCTAGAGAGGAGAGGAATGAAGGTCAGCAGGACTAAGACAGAATATATGTGTGTGAATGAGAGGGAGGATAGAGGAATGGTGAGGATGCAGGGAGTAGAACTGGTGAAGGTGGATGAGTTTAAATACTTGGGATCGACAGTTCAGAGTAATGGTGAGTGTAGAAGAGAGGAGAAGAAGAGAGTACAGGCAGGATGGAGAAGAGTGTCAGGAGTGATTTCTGACAGACGAGTACCAGGAAGAGTGAAAGGGAAGGTCTACAAAAGGGTAGTGAGACCAGCTATGTTATATGGGTTGGAGACAGTGGAATTGACAAAAAGGCACAAGTCAAAGTTGGATGTGGCAGAGTTAAAGATGTTAAGATTTGCACTGGGTGTGACGAGGGTAGACAGGATTAGGAATAAGTATATTAGAGGGTCAGCCCAGGTTGGAAGGTTTGGAGACAAAGCCAGAGAGGCGAGATTGTGTTGGTTTGGACATGTGCTGAGGAGGGATGCTGGGTATATTGGGAAAAGGATGCTAAGGATGAAGCTGCCAGGTAAGAGGAAAAGTGGAAGGCCTAAGATAAGGTTTATGGATGTGGTGAGAGAGGACATGCAGGTGGTTGGTGTGACAGAGCAAGATGCAGAGGACAGAAGGAAATGAAAACAGATGATCTGCTGTGGCGACTCCTAATGGGAACAGCCAAAAGAAAAAGAAGATAAATGACTTCCACCAGTGTATTCCTAAAGCCAAACTTATCCAATATGCTGATGATTCTACTATTATCTAGTCTGTTGAATCCCTCCCCAAACTGCTGACAGTAACTCAAGACGCCTTTTCTTCAACCGAGTGCTGGATGCTAAATAATCACCTAGCACTAAATGCTTCCAAAACTAAAGTCATGATAGTCACCCCGACAAAATGTACCACAATTGACAAGAAATCCTTTCTCATAACCAATCAAAATAATACACCAATTAAAATCATGCCCCACACAAAGCTTTTCGGCATTCTTATTGATGATCAATTAAAATTTGACATTCATCTTCAAGCAAACATAAGGAAAACCCACCAAAAACTAGGCGTACTTTATCGTCAAAACTGCTATCTTACTCCGTCAACAAGAAATGTCTTGTCTACTGCCTTCCTTATTCCCTTCCTCTTGTATGGTGCCCCCTCCTTACTAATCTTCAATCCATTGTAAAGACAAAACCAACTTCCTGCTATAACAAAATCACTAAATTTGCCACTGGAACCAGATCCTCCACCCACCACTGTAATGCCCTCCACATACTAAATTGGCTCAAACTGCCTAACCATCTCTCCTACATCCAACTTACCTATGCACATAAACTCATCTTTAAACCCTGTCTCTGCACCCCTCTCATGCCTACACTCTCAAAATGCACCAACCAAATAGATTACTCAGGCCCAACAATCAGAACCTGCTTGAACTGTACAAACCTATACGTACTCCAGGCAAGTATCTGCTATCCTTCTCCCTAGCAAGACTTTGGAATTCCCTTCCTCCACAAATTCATACCACCAATAACCACTCTTCCTTCAAGACCCTACTCCATTCCCACCTCTTATCTCAATTGGAATGTTCATGCTCCCACCCCTCCTGACTTCCCTCTATCTCTCCTCACTTTCTTCCTACTTCTCTTCTTTATCTCCCACTCTCTCACTTACTACAACGTTGATCCCCCCCCAAAAAAAAAGTTTTTTTTTTGTTTTTAAAACTATGTAATATCTTTTGTTGTTATATTGTCTAATTTCTAAACTAGGTAGGAGCTGTTTACTACTATGTTTTATAACGAGTCTATATTAAATCATCAAATGCTTAGAAAAGTGAGCGATGATTTATCAACCCCATGTTAAAAGCGAAAGCTTACAAACTCGAATGCTTAGAACAGTGATTTTTTTCCAAGGGAAAAAAAATCGCTGTTCCAAAATAAATAAATAAATAAATAAATAAATAAATTAATTAATTAAAAAAAAAACACCCAAAAGACACCCACATGCAAGTTCGACCAAGATGCATTTGAAAGAATATGGGCAGGATTCACGATGGCTTGCACAGAGTCTAAGAGTCGTGTAAGACTCCATGCGGCTATAGCGATCCAGGAACAGCCCGAAATACCGTGTAAGAGACCAGCTAAAACGTCTCTTACACGGGCAGGGAGTGGATATGCTAATTATCTCACTTGCAGCCGAAAGGCATGCAAATGAGGTAGATTAGCGATCCACGAAGCTGAAACCAGCCCGTGTAAGAGTCGTGTTAGGTGCAGAAATGTACTCAGTTGACAACTGAGTACGTTTCTGCAAATAACACCATGGAGCCATGTCAGCTCCAAATAAAGTGTGCATATGTGTCAGGCAGCATGCCCATGGCCAAATATGTGGCCATTGGCAAGGTAACCTGATGCAAACATGAAAAGTAAAGATTTTTTTTCTGGCGATCGGCGCGGTTTAAACGCAGCGCAGCCCCGCTCAAATGGGCTGCGCTATATAAAACATAAAAATAAAGGTTTTAAACCCACAAATGTGGGTTTTATGCAATGCATGGATTTACAATGCAAGGACTAGCAGACCGAAAACAACATGGCCACCGTTTAGTGGTTGCTAAGGTGGGAAGCTGAGTGTAAGACACGTAACTAAGCATTAGTGGGCAATCCTATGTAAATGAGTGGTAGGATAGTGAATCTCACTGTCACATAGCAAATGAGCACAGTCCGTGTAGTGTAAGAGTTAGATAAGGGGGAGTAACAGAGTAGGAGATAGGTGACATCACAGGGGGGAATGTTAGAAAGAAATCAAGCTCATTGGAGCATCACAGGGGGGAATGTTAGAAAGAAATCAAGCTCATTGGAGCAAAGTGGTATGTGAAAGATGTCCGTCACACAGCATAGAAAGAGGAGTGTAAACAGATAAGCATGGGAAAGTCAAGAAATGGAAGGTGTACACTGTGGCTAATACCAAAGTATCTTGCTGCGTGTGCATGCACGCGTGTGCGTGCTGGGAGGCGCGAGTAAGACAGAGTGCACGCGTGTAAGGCAGAGTAAGCAAGTAGGAGCCTGTTTAAAGATCTGTAAACCTGTTTGCGCTGGTGTGCACGTGTTATAACCCAAATAAGCAGATTCTGGTCCGTGTAAGCATGTGTGCGCATGTGGTAGCCACTGTGAGTATGTTTTCGCTGGTATGCGTGCTGCTCCCCCCTGAGGAAACAGAGAGAAAAAGGAAGCAGAAGAAATAGTAGGAAGCTAGCAGGGAATACTGGTAGAGCTAGCAGGTGAAAACAATTAGAAGCAGGCAATTACACAGGCAGAATACTAGCCCAGCCCAGCACTTAAAACACTGCAAATAGCATTGCAGTATGTTTCTCTCAAGAGACACTGCAAGACAGGAGTAAGCTATTAGAAGTGAAAACTGAAAAAGCTGCACTCAGACCAAACATGCTAGGGGCTGCCATAGCTGTTATAAGGAGACATAGGAGACTTGCTGAGGGTGGTGACAATGCAAATGCTGCCGGACAACCCACAGTGAGGAGACGGAGAAGAGTGTACAGGCCCAGGGTCACCTACCAGGGGTTACATGAGCTGGAGATACTGGAGTGCTATAGAGTGGACAGAGACCTCCTGCAGCAAATTGTTGAGCTGTGCAGGCCACGCCTCACACACAGAACCAATACAGGGGAACTCATCCCAGTGGAAACCAAGGTATGTGTTGGCCTAAGAATACTAGCAACAGGTACCTTCCAGAGACCAACTGGTGATATGATGGGGATCTCACAGGCATCTGCATCCAGGGTACTGCACCAGTTCCTGGATGCCATGTCGGCACATGTCGGAGATCATGTATATTTCCCCAATTCCCATGAGGCATTGGCCAGCAATATGCGACTCTTCCAGCAAATAGCAGAATACCCTGAGGTAGTGGGTGCAATAGACTGCACGCATATATGCATCAAGGCACCAGCTGGTAAGCGGGGTAGGGCCGACATCAACCACAAAGGCTTCCCCTCCATCAACTGCCAGGTCGTGAGTGATGCCCAGGGCATAATAACGAATGTGTGTGCTGGCTGCTCTGGAAGCTACCATCATTCCCATATCTGGCATTTGACGCAGCTCTACCAGACATTTGCCAATGGGGACATCTCACATGGTCACTTAGTGGGGGATGCTGGATATGCACTGGAGCCGTGGCTGATGACACCCATCAGAAACGCACACACACCTGAACAAGAACGCCATAATGAGGCACACGCACAAACACAAAATGTAATAGAGCGTGTGTTTGGGCTGCTCAAGTCACAGTTCCAGTGCCTGGACACATCTGGTGGAGCCTTGCGGTACTCACCAACTACATGTACCCAAATTGTCATGGTATGTGCTATGCTACATAATATGATTCTGTGAAAACAGCTGCAGCAGGACCAGTATAGGCCGGGACAAACAGTCCCCCACCATTGCCAAGGCCATCACAGGCAGAGCGTGACTCAGAGGAGGAACAACCTGAGCCTGCCCCAGTAGGCAGAAGGAGGCGTGCCCAGTATGCCCTGGCCTTGGCAAAGAGGCAATGCATAGCACATACACTGGCTCAGTAGGAACCCTGGGAATGATACCCCTCTCTGACTCACTCATATAGTAAAAGGGGCACCTAACATGACACAACCTGCTTTCAAACATGTACAGGGAGTGTAGTATGTGCATCCGACATAGGCAGCCCTGCAGCACCACCTGAGGCATGATTGCCATGTGTTAAGCAATGTAACACCATCTAGTATATTGAAACATGATGGACCCTGCCTAACATCTCACCCTCACCAAGCATGATGCCACACTATGAAAAAAACAAGATCAAGTAGAATAATTGGCCGAAGTATTGCTGTTAGCAAAGGGGAACAAATGGCTGACAGCCTGGGATGACATGCCGAGCAAGACATGATGCTCCACCTGCTAGGGATGGCACACACCCAGCACACCTGGCTGTGTGGATACTGGCAAAGGCTGTTGTCACCCCCACTATGCCTTGAATAGGTAAGGATGGAAACACAAACCCACCACCATAGGTAGCACAAGAGATAAAAACTGGACGTAATGCTACCCAATGCCAGAAGTCTAGACTGCAAGATGCACGCAGACCAAACCCACCTCAGCATGGAGAATGGTAATATCTGTTCTGTAACAGAAACCTGGGTCAAGGCCCAGAAGAGCACCCTAACACTACCAGGTTATGCCTTATACCATGCTCTACAGCCCCAAAACATGGAACAAACTACAATAGGAGTGTGGCTATCAATAATTGTCACGGATTACCACACCCCCAGGTTGGTACCACAGCAAGAAGCAGCATGGACTATCCACAGGCAAGTAACAGTGGCTCAAACTGCGTCCCTGTTTGCAGCCTGCTACAGACCACCCTCACAAACCCAGGAACCCCAGCCAGCCTTCCTGAAGACACTGCAGAGTACGAATGTCTCACCAAATACCAAACAAGGCACACGCAAAGTATGACATAGGTGGTAATCCATTATGTACGGAAGAAGTAATCAGGGACCTAGGGACACAAGTGGACAGTAACCCGTCATGTGACACTCACATTGCCAAGGTGGCCAGGAAGACCTGCTATATTGCCCACCTTAATATGAAAGGATGCACATGTAGATCAAGAGAGGTCACTGTGCCCCCATACTCTTCCCTTATCAGGCCCATACTTGAGAACAATGCCCCAGTTTGGATGTACCTTACTTGACACCTGCAGCAGTTAGAAAGACCCCAAGTGTACCTCACCAAGAGGATAAAGGGTCCAAACATTTGTCATCTGCTGCTTGGCTGAAGAAACCACAGCCCAATTCACATGCATACTTCCCAGTCAGAGGCGATGTATGCCTGATGTACAAGGCCATGTCCAATCCAGAATGAATGGACATGCTCCACTGCAGAAACTCCAAATCCAGCAGAGACACCACAGTGAGATATCTGAACCTCCACACATAGATAAATAGGATGTGCTGGAGGGACAGATTCATAACTCAGAGGCTCCTTACACTCTGGAACAGAATCCCAGTCCATGATAGGCTGAGCTGCACACTCATACTCAACAAGAGAAATCCGGTCAAGTGCATGGGAGATAGAAGGTGTACACTGGGGGCCATCCCTGTGTCACATCTAGTAAAGTAAACCCTAAATGGGCATAATATGCACATTACAAGGGGTGCCGAAAGCCACACACAGTTTGTCTATGCTCAAACATGGCCAGGGCAGATAGCCTAGTATGAATCTATGAACCTATGATGATACAAATTGTGCAGGACACAAAGGATAATCACACAGCTGTCCTAACGGATGGTAGGAACCATGGTGATAATACACAGATATGCTCTGAATTACTCAAATATCACAAAAAATACACCAAACCCACACACATTGCCAACATCCAACCTAACAGATTCTTTGCAAACTTCCCACCAGCACCAAACTGCCAAATATCTATCCCAGCAGAGTGCTGGCCCCCTAACATTGCAGATGCTGAGGTAACAGCCAGCATCTACAAAACAAACCACACAGCATCAATAGTACCAGATGGTGTCCTGGGTTGTGTCCAACAAGTACTGTAAGAAGAATGGAATACCAAATAGCACTACTGTGCACTCTCAGTCTTACCACAGGATATGTACCCAAAGAGCAGTGTACAGCAACAGTGGTCCCTCACCACAAAGGTGGTGCCTGAATGGATACTGCAAACTATCACCCCTCAACCCTGACTATCTTGGTTGGCAAAGTAATGGAGAGGACAATCATGGATCCCAGGAATAACGAGATTGGGTACCTACAGACAATGGACCCTACCCAGTGTGGCTGTCATAGGGCAGATCCTGCCCCTTAAACATGTCTGACTCATGTGAAACACGCACCAAGGCCATTGATGAGGGGAATGTGGTTCACACAGCCTATCTGCACCTTGCTAAACCCTTCCATACAATACCCCAAGTTGTTCAGTACAGATAAGCTCACCAGCCTAACTATAAACCCCCTATCCAAGTAGATGGATTGCAA
The DNA here is from genome assembly GCF_019279795.1 of Protopterus annectens. Classification (NCBI taxonomy): domain Eukaryota; kingdom Metazoa; phylum Chordata; order Ceratodontiformes; family Protopteridae; genus Protopterus; species Protopterus annectens. The sequence continues at coordinate 1,418,995,228 of NC_056729.1, forward strand.
ACCAGCTCAAGGACAGAACTGACCTGGTCAGAAATGCTGCAGCCATGGCAGACTACAAACCAGGTACAACTGGCATCCTTCAAGGCACGGTCCTGGGACCTCTCTTGTATGCTATATATGTCACATAGGTACAGGCCAACATGGAAGGACTCTGTATGAACAGGTTCGCAGATGACTACAAACTGCCCATCATATCGGACCCTCCAGCTGACACAAGCATCCTACAAAAGGCACACATAGAAACAGACAAGTGGTGCCACAGCCATGTCAACAAGCTAAATGCAGAATAGTGTATAGTCATCCCCTGTGGAAACACAGTACGTGGCCACAAATTACCACATAGGTGTTAACCCATTAATTACATCAGGAGCAATAAGAGACCTGGGGACACAAGGTGATAGATATCCTGCATGTGACAACCATGTGTCTGTAGTGGTTACAGAAACATATCATATACCCACCTAATCATGAAGGTAAGCACAGCTAGGTCAGGGTAGGTCATTGTGCTTCTCCAGTCATCCATCAGCAGCCTCACAATTGCGTACAATGGCCCTTGTGGGATGTACCTTAGCAGACACCTGCATCAACTGGAAAGACCCCACAAATACCCCACCAGGATGATCTCAAAGCTGTAACAGATGCCATGTGTTGCCTGATTAAACAAACTGCAGCTCCACACAGTGCCATACCGCCTGGCTGGAGGTGATCTGTGCCTGATGTAGAAAGCCATGACCAAGTTGGAATCAATGGACATTTGGCACCATGTAAAATCTGAATGCTGGTGACCTATGCACATGACAGGTCTGAACCCCAGCACAGACATAAACAGGACATGCTGTACCAATTGGTCCATAACCCAGAAGCTCACTCCACTCATGACTAAACTCCCAGTACAGGTTATCCAGGGAGTCCCTCATTGACTGTCATCCAGAGGAATCATGATGACTGGATGGGAGATGGTAGGTGTATCCTGGATATCACCTGTATGTCATGGGTAGACAGAGGCACAGCACACTAACCTTGACATATGTCATGGCAAACACCAGTAAATATGTGTGTTGAAGAACAAACACTCTCTGACTAGCATTACAAATGGCCTAGGGCACATGGCCATTGTTTGTCACTGTCCACACAAGTTGCGGAATACATTAACAATGTCGGACAATCTTGTTCTATGCTGTCCATATCTGAACAAACACCAACATGGTCATATCTGCACAACTGGCCCTCAACCAGTCTGGTGTGCTCACTATAAATATTACAAGCAGTGATAGGACTGAAACCGATGATACTGTCCACCACAGTGAAAGTACTGAACCAGTACACTATACGACAATACACTTTTTGGTCAGTATGAAAGGATGTTGACAACTGTATGCAAACTATCCCATGGCAACCCTGCAGGCACAGCATAATGCCTGTTAGGTTCAGACACAAAGCAGTTGGGCAGTAAGAACACAACCTGACGTCCAACACTCAACTGTACATGTGAAATATAGATGAAGTCCACACACAAACACAAATGTGGTGAACCACAGATCCCAACATATGGAAAGTTCACACTGGGCATGCTCGCACACTTAGATAAATGAGACGTGTCAGTCAAGAAGCCATATAAACTGTGAACTGGGCATGCTCACACACTTAGGCCATGTCACAGTTCAGCAGTTGCACACACATATCTGGCATTTGTATGTGTTAACACAGGAACCTCCCATAATACAGAAATCTGCCCAGTGCACACAGTGAAATTACAACAGAGACATAAGTAAAGTACTAGATCCCACTCATATGCAAACATCTGCCACAGTACACAAATTGTTCATAGAGATAGGGAAAGCTATGGCAATAAAGACCCACAAACAGTATATGAGCAACAGATACTTGCATCTGACAGGTAAACATATGGCCGTAGATTGCAATACTAGGCTGTTGTCCCTAGGGAATACAGAAGGCTATCCACAGTGTATTTGGCGACTGCCTCCGCAGTACAGTAGGCCACTGTGCCTCTGCAAAGTTAATGCATATATGTGCTCTCCCCCTTACTGATGGATAGTAACAGATGTACATACCTCTTCATAAATAATGATGTCAGCACACTATACATATGTCAGGAGCACAAATGATACCAAGTAATTTGAATAGTGCGCTCAGCTACTGCGTCTCTCACAAGTGTTATAACATAGTTAGGTAGGGGTTTGAATCCTGCAAGTACTCAGTGTATGTGTGAATGTGTGGGGGGAGTAGTGTGTGTGCAATTCTATGTGTAAGAGAAATGTCCCTTTTGGCAACTAGTACAACACACCATATGCTGCATATTCCACTGTCTAAACACTGATGATGTCAGTACCCTATAAGTACAGCAAGAGAAAGCAAGCTTCCCAGTAATACAAATAGCGTGCTCTGCTACTGCGTCTCTCACATGTGTCATAACACAGTTAGGTAGGGGTTTGTATCCTACAAACACCATGTGTGTTTTTGTCACACAGTTTGTCCATGTGTGTGGGGTGTTGTTCCCAATATTGCACAACATAGATTATATCAGTAATGTCAATGCACACATGATGTATGCGTGTGCCACATACACATATGTACCTGTGACCTTCAATAGTTCCCATGTCTGAAGCCTGCCTCATGTGAATACATGGAATTTGCATTAAACAACTGTATGACTGTGATGTTCTGTGCAGGGGCTGCATGTGGTATTTGAATATACAGTGTGAGTTGTATATGGTGTCATCCTACCAGCGAGGGATACACGCCTGGTCTGGAGCATATAGTCCACATGTTGTTGATGAACAGGTGCAGCATGTTTTCACCTCTTGTGGGAGTGGTAACAAGTTGTTCCATAGCAATTCAGTGAATAAATGCTAGGAACCTTTCAGCTAGGGGCTTGGAGCTCGAGTAATGCTCACACTCTATGTTTGGGTAGTTGCATTCCACCCATATAATGGTGTTTGTAGAGACCATCATATTCCCAGTGTTGTCAGGAAGGCCAAGTGGGTTTCCTGGGTATGGGAGGGTGGTGTGTGCCAGGCTATGAACCTGAAGGCAGTCTAACCCACTGTTAGTTGCACATGGATAGGTCTGATGCTTTGTGCTGTGCCACCAACCTGGATGTGTGTGTATCTGTGGTGCCTTTGGATACATCCCCCCTGTTCTGGTTTGGTGCAAGTTTAGGGGATGACAAGCATGGTATGAGGTATAACCTGGCAGTGATAGGGTGCACCTGGGAGCCTTGTACCAGGATTCTGTTACTGCACGGATATTGCTGTTCTCCATGCTAAGGACAGTTTCCACTGCATGCATCTTGAGGTTTACACTGTCCTATCCCTTGTGATACCTGTGTAGGTGGCTATGTAATTTGAGCCTTGCATAAAAAGGCACTATGTTTGTAGCAAGAGCCTTTGCCAATATACAATGGCCCATGGGTGACAGGTGCAAGCTGTCCCTAGCAAAGCAACATGGCTTGTCTAGCATGTAATCCCACGCTGACAGGCATTGGATCCCCTTTGAATGTCACCGAAACATAAGGCAATTGTAGAAATTGATCATCCTGTCTACATATTGTGGCAGCATTCTTGGTGAGGGTAAGATGCTACTCAAGGTCAGGGTCATACCAGCCTGTGCCACATACTCAGAGATCCCCTCTATGTCCCCTATCATGTAGTCCAGGGAGGTATGTCACAGGTCATTCACACTGGCATGGAAAATGACTGAGTCATATTTGTAAATGCCTTGGAGTGACCTGTATGCTTGTGTTATGTGGTGGATCATAGTGCCCGACGGGCATCTCACCATGGCCTTCTCCTTGTTCAGCCTGGTGAGCAGGACCTCAGTGTACCTGACGATAGAGGTACCTATTACAACTGTAGCAGGTGTGTTGTTAAGCCGTACGGGTTGTGACTGTTCAGCACACAGGCTTTGTGAACTATGTGTTGCACATGCTCTGTTCTGGCATAACGTTTGCTTGTGTGTCTACTTCGCAGGTGTCTGCTACTCAGGCAGGATGCTATTCTGAGAATCCAAGAATGTTCCTGTGTGTTTATGTGTTTGGATTGCTGTCGTGGCAGGTCTATGTGAGACTGGTATTGTATTCACTGCAGTATCCCACTCCACCAGACAGTACTGAGTTAAGAGAGCTTAGCCCCCAGTTTGGCTATGTGGTTGCATCTCTCACATGTGTTGTAAGTTTATGGGAAGGGGAGAGGGTTGTCTGTGTACATGAGGCAGCTGTAACATTGCCACATGACTCACAGATTCACCAACTGGACCAGAGAGGAGACTGACAAGTGACCTTTGCACATGCTGCCATAGTATTGTGAATCCCATAATAATTAACAACACATAGGGTCAATGGGGAACAAGGTACTCAAGGTGAGTATGTGAGGGTGTAGTGCTCCTGATTTGTTAGTGCTGGCATATATAAATGCTTTCATGAGCAAATGCCAGGTAAGTCATATGCAATGTGTTACAGGCAACTTACTTGCAAACAGGACAAACAGTGATGTTCTGTCAAGTGAGACATGGACATCAGTACAGTAAGCAATACAGATGTCACTAGGGATCCACAGAGGCACTGTAAATCTGCATTGCAGGTGGAATCAGTGTTTCAGGGACATAACAAGCAAACATGCATACAAACAAAGCTACAGTCAGCAGGCCTGGATCTAGACTATGCTACAACAAACAAGGTGTACGACTTCCAGTAGGTAACAGTGCAAATATGCAGGCACTATAAGCCTGTACCCAGAAATTCACAGTTCAGACGGGCAGGGTCCAGCCTCACCTCCCACAAGTGTACAGACCATGTACCTTCATAATGTAGAATAACTGGCCTGAAACCCAAGTGCTCATACCTGAACTAATACACATTTCAAACAACAGACACTGAGCCCTCACTCAGCAGTTCCAAACTTAGTAGGATGTATGCTACCTGTCCTGGCACCACAGTATCCTTGACATGTATGGAGACTCTCCCTCCTGTCATAGTTACTTCTGTGTTTTGGGGCTGTCATGCATGGTATGAGGTGTGACCTTGTAGTGCTAGGGTGCTGTTGTGAGTCTTGAACCTGTTGTGTATTACTGCACAGATATCAACATCCTCAAACATCCTCATTGCAGAGTCGAGTGTGGACAGCATGCAACTTGCAGTTGACATGTCCATCACTGAGTATCAATACTTATATTTTCTTATCCCCTGTGCTACCTATGTAGGTGGCCTTCTGTTGACAGCTTCACCACCAGTATGCAAAGATGTGCAGACTTTACACTATGGTAATTACTATGGGTGTACAAAACAATACAATGACATTCATACTGTAACTGCATCAGGCATGCTGGGATATAACCACAATGATATCATTACACTGTACTGTTGACAACATGATACTATTACTACACTTCTATGTAGTCACCCTGTGCATCAGCATCATGTTAACCTGTTCCTGCACCGATGTTACAGATTGCAGGAGGTGGCACAGTTTCATCATATGCACAGGGTGTGTACTTGGTATGCCTGAGTCTGCCACTGATACAACCAATTGACATATCTGTGTGTGTGTGTGTGTGTTGGTGAGGGACAGCAGTACAAGATGGGGCAATGTTGATGCAATGTGTGCGTGTATGTGGTAGCCCTAGGTGTTATCAATTCGCATGTGTGTATGCATGTACACAGTTCCACCTCATGGCTGCCATATACAGGTGTTTGTGGACAGCCACAGACTGTACCTGCCAGGTCATACAGATCACTGTCTCTGGCCACGGACGCTGTAACTGTGCCTGGCAGGGATGCTACAGACTGTATCAGGTACTAAGCCAGACTGGGTACTGTCATCAGAAGCAGGTGGTTGGTGACTGGAGACAGGTCCCTGTTGGGACTGTCCAGAGCCACGTGCACGTGGTCTCCTGGGGTGGTCTGATGACAGCACAGACCCAGCATTGCTGGGGCTGCTGCTGGCACTATGGGAGTGGCCGTGGGCCTGTTGTCATCTGCGACGACTGCCAGCTGCTGCTGTTGCTGGCATACGCCCACGTCGACGCCTCAACCACCCACCATTGCCCTGGCTCATGGACATGTAGTTGTGAAACAGATCTAATGTGTCCCCCCAATGTCTGTCAATGACCTCAGTGAAATTACGAATGGCAGCCGCAACATCACGCATACTGTCATTCATAGCTGTGCAACATGCTCTCAGTTCCCTCAGACCCTGTCTGGTGTACCGTTCCATACGTGACTGTGCCTGCATTACAGCCCGAAATATAGCTGAGGTTGAAAGACCTCTGTGGGCACGTCTGACAGGGGCAGTATGCCCACGGATGCTCCCACGAGAACCCCGGGACATGTGCCTGTGTGTTACCATGTCAGGACCCTGGCCATGGCTGCTGTGTGGGGATGCATGTGCCACCAATACCACATTACCCTGGTCAATGCTCACTGTATCCTGTCCATCACCTAGGGACATTGGTGATAAAGGATGTATTGGCAAGATGACTGTGCACATTGATGGGGTCGACAGCTGTGTACTGTCAATTGGCTGACCAACGATGGACCCTGGCACACCTCCCTGTGCCATTACACAGGTATCATCATTATCACTATCCACGGCAGCTGATTCAGGTTCCCTGCTGCACAACACCAGAGCAGCACCAGAACCTGTGGGAGTAAGACAGGAAATACAGTTTACAATGTGTACATAATGTCACCACTGATACACACAGGCACACATGCACACATGCACACATGCACACAGGTGCACATGCACACATGCACACAGGTGCACATGCACACATGCACACAGGTGCACATACACACATGCACACATGCACACATGCACACATGCACACAGGTGCACATGCACACATGCACACAGGCGCACATGCACACATGCACACAGGTACACATGCACACATGCACACATGCACACAGGTGCACATGCACACAGGTGCACATGCACACATGCACACTCCTCAGTATATGAGATATCAACACACAGACACAAACACACCTGCAATCAAACACATAGCACTACTGCTTCAGCCTATTAGTACTATTAGTATAAAGACTATTGAAGGTATTGTTATTACACACTCACCAGCATGGATAGGCTGCCTTGCTGTTACACCAGAGGGACCTGCAGAAATGAGACATTTATTGTCAGTGGGCACAACTGTGCCATTGATACTGTGAGTATGATACAGTTCAGTAGTACAACAGTTGGCTTCCACAGGTCTACTGCTGATATTGAGAATATCACTCTTTCACAATAATTACCAAGATAATAGCTACAAACCGAGGACACACCTCACACATGCATAAACTAACAGTGTACAGAACAGTCAACTATACATATGGCATGTTACCTGCACGCTCCGAGTCCTGCTACTGGGTGGCTCCAGCCTCCATCATTACACATGTATGCTGCTGCTGCAGCAAAATATGGCACACATAATACACATAATACTCGACTGTAGTGATATAACTTAACCCCCATATATAGCATCAGTCTGTCTATTGGGGGATACACATGTAAATGACCAGATATCAGTGCTCAGCCGACAACTGTGCAACAGTACCTGGCATACTCCATACGACAGACTAGTATACTCCAGCAGTCAGCACACTGGTTCAGGTCCAATGCACAACCTCACACTGGGGGTTTGTATCAAGGTACTGTATGGGGAACATTATCAACCCATGCACTGGGTGATCATGATCAACACACAGACACAAACACACCTGCAATCAAACACATAGCACTACTGCTTCAGCCTATTAGTACTATTAGTATAAAGAGTATTGAAGGTATTGTTATTACACACTCACCAGCATGGATAGGCTGCCTTGCTGTTACACCAGAGGGACCTGCAGAAATGAGACATTTATTGTCAGTGGGCACAACTGTGCCATTGATACTGTGAGTATGATACAGTTCAGTAGTACAACAGTTGGCTTCCACAGGTCTACTGCTGATATTGAGAATATCACTCTTTCACAATAATTACCAAGATAATAGCTACAAACCAAGGACACACCTCACACATGCATAAACTAACAGCGTACAGAACAGTCAACTATACATATGGCATGTTACCTGCATGCTCCGAGTCCTGCTACTGGGTGGCTCCAGCCTCCATCATTACACATGTATGCTGCTGCTGTTGTTGCTGTTGGGCTGCAGCCACAACACTTAGGAGTAGTCCCTCCAGTCTGGTGAGGGGGGGATGTATAGCCGCCCCACCACCTGTGGCAAGCTGTTGCCTGTGGATATCCGACGCACGCTGATGGACATTTCTAATTAAATCACTGCAGTGATGGCGTACCTGCTCATATGTCCGGTTATGTGTGCCTATGTCATTTACCCGATGGACCAGGTCTTGCCACAGTGCAGCCCTCTCCTGCTGGTTCTGGCTGGTGCAGGAAAAGAGTATTGCAAAATCCTGCACCAGGCTCTGGTGTATCTCCTCATCCTCTGCAGTGGAGTACGCAGGGTTTCGCTGGTGAACCATAACCCTGAAAAGGAAAAGAAAAATATGTCAGCAATATATGTCAGCAAAATATGGCACACATAATACACATAATACTCGACTGTAGTGATATAACTTAACCCCCATATATAGCATCAGTCTGTCTATTGGGGGATACACATGTAAATGACCAGATATCAGTGCTCAGCCGACAACTGTGCAACAGTACCTGGCACACTCCATACGACAGACTAGTATACTCCAGCAGTCAGCACACTGGTTCAGGTCCAATGCACAACCTCACACTGGGGGTTTGTATCAAGGTACTGTATGGGGAACATTATCAACCCATGCACTGCATGCAATGCACGTTACATATTTCACTGGTAATGCACACTACTCTTACTTGCCATAACCCTGCCTACACCACAATCACATCCAGGGTAACACAGCACAACATATGGCAATGTAGTATGCTTTGATCACAATACCTCACACATCTGTCTCTGGCATCACACCAAGGACACACACTACCATGACAGACAGACAGTCATGGTGAGCAATCACACCAGTACATAACATGCACCCAGTCACTGGCACACTCATTCCACCTCACATAGTTCATTTGCAATGGGTTCGTGGGTGTGCATTGTGTCTTAGGTAGGTAGTATGCTATTGGCCCTGGGCCTACAGCAGCATACTGTTATGCTACCCTGCCCCTTGTGACACCTGTGATGTGATCGTACCTGCTCCTGTCAAACAGTTACACAGGGTGACTCATATGGCATATTACCTATCTGCATAACATTCAGCAGGGGTATGTCTGACACCTACTCATGGGGAGCCTTGCTTCTTAATGCTGTGTGGTTTACTCCAGGGTATGTCTTATCTGTGGGTAGGGACCTGTACCTCCGCCATGTGCTCTTTACTGCAGTGACAAGGACGACAGACATAGGTAATTTGGGTTGTGGATGTTGTGAGGTGTTACCATGGTTGTTGGACAACTGTCATGGGTGTGACTTAACTATGTATATCCAGCAGTGGTAACCTCTATGTAGGTAGTCTATGTGCGCTCTGTGGTCTTGTCAGTCACTCTGCATAGGTAATGTGTTTGAGTGCATTGACACAGTTACTTACGTATGACTGTGTCCTTCTCCATATCTGTAGCTGTCATGGGAGGTACATACCGTGTAGGACATTGTGGGGTGTAGAGGGGTACAGTGACCTACATGTCCATAGCTGACACATACCATTTACAGGTATTACAGGACGAGTGTGCCACTGTGTATATCAATGGGGAGCCTATTGTACACTTGTTGCCCCTGTTCCCCCCTGACACATGCAGTGGTGGGCAGGCATGCACATATGTGGTGGTTACTGGTGTCAGTGTTTTGGAATGGGGTATGGTACTCCAGTATCCACACTGGTGTTCACTCCATGCCTTTGTCACCAGGCACCTGTTGCAATACATCTGCACACATGCACACATGTACTTCACTCAGTATATATATATATATATATATATATATATATATATATATATATGTACATATATATATATATATGTATGTGTATATATATATATATATACATATATATATATATATATATATATATATATATATATATGTATATATATATATATATATATATATATATATATATATATATATATATATATATATATATATAGATATAGATATATAGATATAGATATGGAGAGAGAGAGACAGAGGGAGAGAGAGAGTGAGAGGGGGTGGGACAGAGAGAGAGCTAGTCATATACAGACATATCTGTAGACAGTCAGATCTGTCTGTATATGTATATGTATCTACATATATCTATATATGTATGTGTGTATTACATATATCTGTACGTACATATTCTATCTATATATCTCTATGTAGTTCTACATCCCTCTCTGTCTATGTATACATATATGCATATTATATATATATATATATATATATATATATATATATATATATATATATATATATATATATATATATATATATATATATATATACATACATATCTCGATATACATACATATACATATGATAGATATATACATAATCCTTTTTATTTACACATATGTATACACACACTAACGTACTGATGAACATCCATTACTGTACAACTTATATTGTACATTGCACTACAACCTACATTGATATGTGCACATATCTACCTTTACATACATATGTATGTACAGCCTTCAGTGACAGTTGCAGTATGTCCCCTGCCCTATGCACATCTTCATATACATAGATACAGACCAATAACACATATGGAGGGTTCACAGTATGTAGACTATTATATTAGTACTTTACATTACCTGTGTTTGTTACATCTGTTTGCATTGGCTTCCTGATAGTTGGCCTGCTGCTGCTTCTCTTGCCAGCTTTAGTTTGCTTTGGCAGTGTCAGGTTGTGATGACAACTTGTTTGTTTTGTTGTTATATATATTTTTTCTTTCTTTCTTTCCTTTCTCTCTCTCTCTCTCTCTCTCTCTCTCTCTCTCTCTCTCTCTCTCTCTGTCTCTGTCTCTACCTCTAGAGGGTGCAATGAAAGTATTGCATGTGGACTGGGAGTATAGGATGCTTTTGTAGGTATCTGCACATGTCCATATGATGGCCTCTGCACCAATTGTTAGCCAGCATTTACTAATTACATGCAGCCTGTTGTGTAGTGATTGCAGTTCTCACTGTGATTTCAGGACAGTGCTATAAAAATGTCTATTAGGTAGGCATAGCCCTTTCAGATTATCATGGTGGGGACCATGCTGGTATGCTGTGGACACTGTTCTGTGAGTGTAAGGGTTGGTATGTCTCTCATATTTCAGGCTGTGTTGTAGACACTGCAATGCATGTTGTTCTGTAAGCTGAGTATTCCTTCCTCCAGTGTCCTCTTCTCCGTGTGTATGTAGACTGACACCTGCGACTAGTAATACTGTGTATATGGGTGTGTGTGCGTTCCTGTGGGGATTGTGGTGTAACTGGTATATAGCAGTGGCTCTTGCAATTTGTTGCTATGGCTTCAATATTTGCACTTTACATTCACTCCTTGTATGCCTGCTAGGTGTCTTTACTGTAATGTGTTGCTATGGCTTTCCTATTTTCCATTTACATTCACAGCTTGTAATGCTTGCTATATCTGTTTTTAGCAGCAATTCCCTATGTGTTTATTGTGGTAGGGTGGTACTGCATGCAGTGTGGTCTGGCCATGGTGTGGGCCTTGACAGTTAGAAGTGTATTTGATTATGCTGCTGAGCAGGCCTCAGATACTCTCAGGTGCATCTTTTATCAGCCTCATGGAATGGTACATATCAGTGGGATACACCCATGAAATATTGTGATATTCTGTAGTTGTGATTGTGGGTTATTTTGAGCATATGTATTACTACACCATTTGTGATGTGCAAGTGGTGCATACTTTCAGTAATTCATAGTTACCATTGCATGTGTTGTAATGCCTTTCTGCCTACTGTTAGTACATTTCACAGGGAGTCAGTGGGGCACAGTTGACATTTGTTTCCAAATCAGGGACATCCCTGTAACTCAGTCACACTTGCTATGTCTGGGCTCTTAACTATTCAACTATGGCAGTGTTTATCCTGCTCTGAGTATGTGTGTGGCTTGCCAGGTGCTACTGTGACATTATTACCTACTAGCTACCAACTAGCATGGCTGTTTCTCTTCACACAGTAATATTTTACAAATCCACTAGATTTGACAGTAAATATACATGACATGCTTTGTGTACTAGACTTGCTATGTTCCCTTTACATTAATTCCTACTATTTCATGATATATTTCTTTCAGCACAATGTTCTTGTATAGCAGTCATGGCTTAGTGGTAAGTCATACAGACTACTGTTTCCAAGGTCCTGGGTTCGGGACTGACAGTGGGATTTTATTTTGCTTCTGATCAGACTACAGGCCTTGTCATTCAGAGTGACTAAGGCAGTTGTAAGCGGGTTAGTGCTGGTTTGCGCGGAGCTCACGCATGCGCACTGTTGCTTAGCTTCACGCACACATGCTTAGCTAAGTGCACACAAGCGCACACCCACTTATAACTGCTTAAAAGTGCTTACTCTCATGCACACCCGCACTAATTTCTTTGAAAGAAAAGAAAATGGGGAGATAGGAAAGTGGTGAAAAAGGGGGCACAAAGAGGGTAGGACAGTAGGAAAACAAGTTCAGGATTTGCAGGAGGGATGTAGGAAAGGCCCATAGCTGCCCATTTCTTTATCAGCAACAGCTGTGCATATGTTTGTAATTTGGTGTGAAATTTGAAACCTTCCACCCCTGAGAGAGGGGTGAGGACAACAATATTTCTTGTACAGCCAATTGTAATTGCCAGTTTACATGTCCAGCAGACATGTGTGCGAAATGAGCAGCTATGTATGGGGCGTAATTTTTGTGTGGGAACAGAGTGCCCTTTTTTTTTTTTTCAGGTGAGAGTGGAATGTCAGGTACAGGAAGAAGGTATAGCTGGGGAGGTAGGTAGGGGAGGTTAACAGACAAGACAAACAAGATGCATACAGGGGTGGTGTATGACACATGTGGGGGGATACACAATTGACGGGGACGGATGTTTGGATATCTCGAGCCCATGAGCCCACAGATGGCAACAGTGGAACTGAGATCCCCACCCATGGGCAGTTGCCACTGTGTCTTCCCTGCCCAGGAAGGGGCTGTGCTGGGGGCTGTGTAGGATGGGCAGCAGGCACGCCCATGAGTTGTGCCACCTGTGCCTCAAGCTGGCATAGGGGAGCAAGCACAGAATGCCTGATCTCCCTACGCACCACAGTCCTGACACTACGGAGGGTGAGTGGATGGTCTACTCCAGCCACGCTTGCAGAGAGGGGGTGAGCCCCATCCCCTGCAGCGCTTCCACCCGCAGGTGGCACAGGGCCACCGGAGGAGGGTCTGGCCTGGGCACTACTGCCAGCTGCACTCGCCAGCTGAAGTGGGAGAGGTGGGTCTGCTGGAACCCGCTTTCCCTGTCGTCCTATATTTTGCCTTATTTTATGACAGTTTGGATTAGTAACGAACAATACCATTCACAATTAGTTGTAACAGCATGCATTAGTATTTCCATTAACCAAACACCCATAAATTCAAGCCATTGAACAGCAAGCATAACACATGCATAATTTGAATAACAATACACAATCCAACAACATGCAGGGTTGATTGATGGCAACAGGCCATCAGGTTTGGATGTATGAACAGGGCACATGCATCAACGTACGTGCAAATATGTATGAACCAACAGGACAAATGTCCAGGGGAGTTAATTGTAAATACACATACCCATTTCATGTGGAATGGATTATTTGTGGTTATAGGGTAGGGTGAAGAAATATTTCATTAACAACTTCAAATAACTATACATATGCTGTACATTTCTACTAGCTGCAGATATATACACCGACAGGTCTAACTACAGTTTCCTATGTGTAAACTTACGCATGTTGGTGATGGGAATGTTACTGCTACATTAATATACATTGCATTTTTATTCATACACATTCATATCTGGCTCTGTTCAGCTACAACATCCTGCTACATTTGATTTATATGGCTCTAGACAACTGTGGATGTTTGGCATTTCATACAACCATACTGTCTGCATATTGCAAAGGTACAGCAACATATCCAAATTGTGGGACACACATTCCAGCTTCAGTACTTTATTGCACACATTTCACTCTTTGGTTGTGCCTGTCACATTCATTTCATTCTGTACTGACTGCAGTATACTTTATTCAGGAGTTATTACAACTTTATTGGTGGATTCATACCTCTTTCTCACACTCTCACTTGTTTTATTTTTACAATTCAGGATGGTACTCAATTCTAGGCTTTACTGACATGTTTTACTTGGTTACAACAATCCTTTCCAAAAGTCTCACTTGTGTCATGTTTCAGATTTTAAACGGGGATATATTTCACACATGTGTTGTACTCAGCTTGTGTAGCTGTAATTTACAGCCTGCTGCAGGTTATGTACTATTACATTACAGGTGGAACATCTTTATTTCAGACTTGTTTCATTTTTATTTTTGGATTACAGGCTGCATCACACTTATGTAATCACACAGTACTAGCAGAATCTCTCTTACACTGTTACTTGCACTTTTTATTAATAAGTGACTACACTGCACTCTTTTGCAAGCTGTCATACTTATATTTTTTGACAGTTACAGGGAGAGAATTACTAATCTGCCTGGTGGCGCAACCGCACAAGCCTATCGGCATAGGCTTGACGATTCGTGGAATGGACACCTGCAGCTGTAATATAAATGAAGTAATATTGGAATACACATCTCCATAATATTAGCTAGGTTAATTTCTTACATAAATAATTACATGTAACTTACTCAGTAGTGGGGCATTGGGCATTTGCCAGGCCTCCTGGATCCAATGGTTCAGTTGGTCCTGCTTCCATCTCTTCAGGTCCGCATGGTGGTGACAGACCTGCTCACCAGTCCTTGGTATTCCTGTGGCACTGGTGAGATCATGTGCCAACCGGTCCCATGCCTCAGCCTTGTATGCTCCTCACAGGACCTGGCCCTGCATGAGTTGGGCCTCATGATCATGGACGAGGAGCCAAACCATATATTTGGACTCCTCAATGCCCCACCTCTGTGCTCGGAAGCAACTACCCTCTCCTACACCTGCCATCCTGACTGCAAATCGATTCCACAGTCAGTTATGCTGTGTATTCCCGCCTATGGGGCTTATATATGCCATTTTTCCCACACTTATCTGTGATTGGCCCTTTTGGATATGTATCAGCTTTGCAAAACCTGCTTCGTCATGCTTCTCTTTCCATTCATTCCTATATATATGCTAATACTGCATTTCTAAGAGCAACTGTCATGGCTTAGTGGTTCAGTACTTTAACTATGGTGCATGATTTCGTGAGTTCGAGCCTGGCCATTGCTTTTTTTTTTTTTTTTATGACTGTCTACACAAGCTAGGAAGTGTGTCTGTGTGAAGGCAGTTTTGATACAGCTTGCTCAACATTGCCCGCCGGTTATCTTGGCGCGGTGCGCAGCTCTGTGCAAATGGGTTATGCTGGTTTACGTGTCATTTGGCTGTCAGCATGCATATTACGCTCAGCTCAGCTACAGGCACACAGTTTCAGCGTGTTACAACACTGCTCAACCCCGGGCACTCATTTTACACCTGTTAAACCACTGCTCACCTACGGGCAGATATACTCAGCTTGTTAGAGCGTAGCTCAGCTATAGGCACTTCTGACATTTTATTTTTTTTTATTATCTCACATTTCTTCAAAATACATGGCCCATTTCATTACATTTTACATAACATATAATTTTATATATGTACATATATGTCAGGGAATTGTTTTGTGCTTATTTCACTAGAAATAAAAATTTATGTTGTGGGGGCTCGAACCGTGACTGCCTCGTCTTCAGCTGATGTCTCTACCGCTACGCTATTGCTTCTTGGCTTGCTTTGCGTATTTAGATCTTATATGCTTTTCCACTGACTGCTAACTGTGGCTAAGCGACAGGCATGCCCGTGCAAACTTGTGCAATTACGGGCAAACATCTTTAGAACTTATAAAAAAATATATAACATGTTCATTCTTACTTTTTATGTTTATAGTCTGTGGGGCCATGTGTTGTGTTGTGTTTGTTGACATTTACGCAGAATCTCTCATGGGGGTTTACTTTCGGGACTGTTCCTCTTCTGGGGGCGTGTCCGTTTGCAGGACTTGCCCTGCGGACACGCCCCCTACTTTCTTACATGGACCATGTTAGCCTTGGGTGTGAGTCAGCATGCCCTCATGAATATGCACGGCATGCTGACGTCTCACCGTTTAACTGCAGCCTCCATGTAAGACTTGTAACTCTTACACGGAGGCTTCATGAATCCTGCCCTATGTCTTTGGTCATCTAATAGGAACCCTTTATAACTATGTAATATATATTTGCTGTTATATTGTTTAATCTTTAACCATGTTGGAGCTTTTCTCCCCAAGACTCCAATGAAAATGGGTTCTTCTGGCCCAATGGACTATTCTGATAAACAAACTGCAAATAAATATATAAATAAATTATATTTGCTTAGAAAAATATAAGTTATAATCTTATTCATTAAATCCTACTAATTTAAGTAGATTAGCAGTTAGAGCAAAATGTATAAATCCAATTATTTTAAAATGCATTACTTGTGAAAATAGTAATAAAAGTAGAAAAGTGACTGATATAGTGAAATCATAGACTGTTTTAAGAATTATTATAAAGATATAAATATAATGAGTAATGTTTCAGTACACCATAATATGGCAAATGCATTATTAAAACAAATATATATTATAAACTGATGAAAGAACAAATAAAAAATAGAAAAGAAAATCAATCTCTATAGTGAAATTAAGGTGCAGACTAACAATCTAAAAAGCAATAAAGCACTGGGTAATGATGACATCATTCCAGAATTATATAAATTAATTTCTGATAAGTTAGTGAAAGTGTTATTAAAAGTCTTTCTAGAAGTTAAAACTACATCCAATCTACCACCTTCTTGGAAATACACATTAATTTCCCATATTAAAACAAGATAAAAATCCATCTTTATGCTCTTCTTATAGACCTATATCTATTAAATATTGATTATAAATATTCACATCTTTTTTGAAAACAGAATTAAACCAATACTACCTGACAGAATTGATGATGCCCTATGCTGACTACCTTAAAAAACTCCAGCTATACTCTGTCACATATTGTCTACTCCGAGGCAATCTCTGCTTAACATACAAGGCCATGTCAAACCCAGAGCTGTTGGACATGCTACACTTAAAGAAATCCCAATCCCTCAGAGCCACATGCTCCAGGAATCTAAACCTTGTCATCACAATAAACAAAACATGCCTGTGTGATAGGTTCCTGACCCAGAAACTCCCCAGACTCTGGAACAGACTGCCCACACATGTCAAGCAGAACGCCTCTTTTGCCCTCATCAAAAGGAACCTTGATGATGAGATGGGAGAAAGGAAATTCACCCCGGGGATCACGTCAGTCGCCCTGCTAGACAGGGATCCAGGGAAGTAAATAGTGTGGGAAGAAATAGCCAGGTAATTGTTATGGCTAGGCTTGTATAGGCCCTAGGGACGATGGCCTAGTACCAACCTATGAACCTATGATTATCAAACAAAATTTGTACTAAACTGACAAACTCATGAAATTATTATGAGAATAATCACAGGTAACACACTTGTCTTTCATGCAAAAGACTGTGGGTTCAA
Organism: Protopterus annectens; assembly: GCF_019279795.1. Classification (NCBI taxonomy): domain Eukaryota; kingdom Metazoa; phylum Chordata; order Ceratodontiformes; family Protopteridae; genus Protopterus; species Protopterus annectens. The sequence continues at coordinate 1,419,012,990 of NC_056729.1, forward strand.
TTCCCACAGCAAACAGATGAAATGCTGATACTGCAATGCAGAATAAGGATGATGATGTACTTCTGAGTGTGCCATCCTTTGGGTGAGATGTTAAACCAAGGTCCCATATGTTTGAGTTGGTGGTAGCTTAGGTGAATGTAAAATATCCTACAGTGCCTAAAGAAAAAAAGAGTACGGATCCTTTATTTAAATACAAAAATAATTATTTATAATATATTTCTATATTTATAAATATACAACTATATAGATATAGAAATATTTACATATGTTCAAAATATATAAATATACTAATCTGTTTACATGTATTCATAATTTCCTTTACAATCATACTAAATTTTCAGCCCTATTAGACCCCCCACTCCTTTTTCCATAACAACAATCTGGTGTTACTTATTATTGTTGTTAAAATCCATTTACCATTAAACATAATTTCATGCATTCCTTCATTCTATATAACCCATATGACATAAAATAACTTTTATCTATTCTTTTAACATATAGATTCACAGGATGATACTAGGCTATTGACCCAGAGGCCCTTATAAGCCTAACCAAGAATTACGCCCATGTTCCCTCAAAGTCAGCACCTGTTTCCCCTGTCCAGGAGGGACACAGGTGGGATCCTAGGGGTGTATTTTCTGTTTCCCATCCAGTCATCCGGGTTCCTCTTAAAGAGGGCTAGAGAGGTACTCTGCTTTACATGGAGAGGGAGCCTATTCCACAGATGGGGGAGTCTTTGGGACACAAATCTATCCCACTAAGTCCTATTAATGTCACAGACCAGGGTCAAGGCATTGCATGTGGATTGCATGAGTGGAGTTTGGCTTATGGATATGCAGCAAAACCATCAAGGCTGGGTCTGAGATGGCCTTGTATGCCAAACATAGTTCACCTCTGAGCAGTCTGTATGAGATGGAGTAGAGGGACAGGGCTTTTAGCCTATCTGAATAGGATAGGTGCTTGAGACCCTGGATTTTCATGGTCAGGAACCTCTGTGGTCTCTCCAGCTGCCTCATGTGCTTAGCAAGCTACATGCTGCAGGAAGCATTGTACTCAATAATGGGTCTGATAAGAGAGGAGTACAGGGATGTTATAACCTCCGTGTTCCTGGATGAAAAACCTTTATTTATGAGGTGGGCCATATAGAAAGCCTTATGTACAATGGAGGTAACGTGGTGGTCAAAAGTCAGGTTGCTATCAACCTGGGTGCCCAAGTCCCTCACGACTGATTGAGTGTTTAGTACATTGTTATTACTGTTATTAGTTGGGAAGCCATTTTTCTCAAAGGTGATAATGATGCATTTCTTGGCAATCAGTTTGAGGCCATGCTTCTGGCACCAGTCACTGGGTAAAGCCCTCTTGGAGGATGTTCATATCACCAGGGGAATTTAAGACAGCACCCAGCTTGCAGTAATCTGCAAACTTGGTTAGCTGCATACCACTGGTTTTGGCTTGCACCTCAGAAAAGTATATCCCAAACAGTAGAGGCCCCAAGACCGGTCACATGGGTATATCGCTCATTACAGGTCTACCACTAGAGGTGGCTTCCCCTATTTTGACTGAGTGGGTTTTATCAGCCAGTTACCTCCCTATCTGGTAATATATGAGTTGATGCCTAGCTAGGAGAGTTTATCTATTATGCCCAAGTGAGGAATTGTGTCAAAGGCTTTGGCTAGGTCAAGGTAGGCAGTGTGCACCATCTTCCCCTCGTCCATGACTTTGATGACTGTTTTGAAGATGTCGACCAAGTTTAACAGGCATGATCTCCCTTTGACAAAACAAAACTGTGTGGGGTCAAGCATTTGGAGGTTGCCAATGTCCTTGTTTATAAGGTCTATGATAATGCATTCCATGGTCCTGCAGATCAGGCTAGTTAGGCTGATGGGCCTATAAGTGCCTGGGTCAGTAGATGCTCCACCTTTGTGTAGAGGGATGACAGTAGCTGTCCTCCATTCAGCTGGGATGAAGTCAGTGCTCAGGCTTTGATTGAATAGGGTACCTAATGGAGATGAGAGCTCATGCCTGAGTTCATGTAGGATACAGCCAGGGATGTTATTGGGTCCCATGGAGACTGTATTTTTTTGCCTTTGAGAGGGCATTAAAGATCTGCTTACTCGTGATGAAGAGAAGGGGGCAGGTGCTGGGGATATCCTGGTTAACTGATGGGGGACAGGGGGGTAAAGTTTTCACTGAACCTGTCTGCCAGCAGGTTGGCTATGTCTATGGTGTTTGTGTATGTGGTGTTATTGACCATCAGTTCAGAGCAGATTTGGGTGCTACCTTTGAAATTGCAGACATATGTGAAGAAGGCCTTGTGGTTGTCATTAGTGGATGTGGCCAATTTGGACTTGAAGTTAGCCTTATTGAATTTCACCAGTGACCTTATTTTCTTGTTCACACAAAGGAGAGATCACTTCCAATTTGGCACCTGCTCCTTCTTGGTCCTGGACAGCATTTGTTTTCTTTTATTATAGAGTTTGTTTATTGTTGCTGTCCACCATACAGGTTTACTGTTCCTTGAGGAAGATGATTTTTTTCCCGTCAGGTATTGCTGAGTCCATACAGCTATGTAGGTGCTCATATAGTTTTTGGTGTAGGCTTGGACATTAGTGTAAGTTCTATCTGAAGGGACAGTGGCTGTGAAGCTGCTTATACCTGCTCTGAGGATACTGTGGTCAGCTTTGGAAATGTTTGTTTGACCCTGACAAAGGGGGGGGGGTCAGAAGACATGGTGAATTCAAAAGGGATCACTTTATGATTGGATCTTACCAAAGAGGATGACATTGTAGGGGTACTGCAGTTGCTACTCACATTGGTTAGGACCAGGTCCAGGATATTTTCACCTCTCATAGGGGTGTCAACTAACTGATCCAATGCATTGTCATTGACAAAGTCGAAGAATCTCTGGGCATTCATGTTTGGCTAGACTAGGTCTTCCACTGTATGGTTTGGTAGTTAAAGTTATCCAGGATCATGGATGAGGGTTGAATCTTGATGGATTCAAGTAAGTCCAGATAGGTGGAGTGGGTGTCTTGAGTCATAGTTGGGGGTCTGTAGCTAGCTATGATTTGAATGGGTGTTTTTTCAACAGTTAACTGCACTTGGAGTGTCTCTTATGCATCATACCATTTGACCAGCCTGGAGGTGTGTATGTCTTTGATTAATTTTGAAACTCCACCTCCTTTGGCTTTGTAGCCCTCCATTTGGAGTCTGAAAGTATGGTAGGATGAGTAATCTGGTAAGGCTAGGGTGATCTCCACAGCTTTGAGCCAGGTTTCAGTGACTCCACAAATGTCAGCATCCTCCAGGGTAAGGAATGCTTGAAATGAGTGCAGTTTCATGCTAAGACTCCTAACATTTAGCAGCATAACCTTTTAAATTTCATTTAGAATAATTTTTCATGTTGGTAATTTTGTGCTTATGACTTTGCCTAAAAAAGGCAGTATGGGGGAGGCAACAGCTTTTGCCAGAAGACTGAAGTCCAAGGGAGACAGATGAAGGCCATCTCTGGCAAAGCATCGTGGTCTGTGAATCATATCCTCCCAGGCTTTCAGGTAGCGAATCTCCTTGGAATGACACCAGAAACTAAGGCAATTGTTAAAGGCAATAATTTTCTGTTTGGATTGAGGCATAATTCTGGGTGATAGTAGGATGCTGCTTAAGGCTAGAGACATACCTGCCTGGGACACATATTCAGCAAGCTCAATCATGTCTCTCTTCACATAGTCCAGAGAGGTACATCTCAACTCATTCACACCCACATGGACTATGACAGAGTCATAAGAGTACCTGTTGTTTAAAGACTTGAGTACATGCATGATATGGTGGATTCTAGCACCTGACAAGCAACTTACTGAGACTTCTAGTCTGGTGAGGGGCACATCTGTGTGTCTCATGATAAAGTCTTCTATGACAAGTAAATTGGGTTTGTGGCTGGGCCTTAGAGGTTGTGAGACACAGATGTATGTACTATGTGTGATGCTTGATGCTGTGGGTTATGATGTGCATGTGTGTTTTTTGCTTCACAGGTCTCTTTTGTTTGGGTATGTTTTTGTTGAGAACCCCCGCATATGTAGGATACTGTTGTACAGATGTGGGTGGTGTTAGACATGTGGTGTTCGTAGTGTTTATGCAGACAACCTTCTCAGTGCCAGATGTACTGGATCGTGACTGAGAAAGCAAAGATTCTAGGTTCTTATTGTAATTGCATCTCTCGCATATTGTGTTCCTAGGTGGTAGTAGCAGAGGGGTTTCTGTGTACATAAGGCAGTTGCTACACTGTCTCAGGCTGCCTATATCAACCAGACTAGAAGGAGAAACCGTAGGAAATTCTGTGGAAGGGAGATCAGAGATAGTAGACCCTATCTGAGGAGAGTACCTATAGGTGTGAGTAGGGCTGGATAAAATCAATACCGTAGATGCAGGTGAGGGCCTCACTTACACAGGAGTGCGGGTAAGGGAAAAATGCAACTGAGATATCTCTCAAAAGGTTAAAACTGTGCAGCGGAAGTGCACTATGGGAAAACAAGGACAAACCCACACAAATGCTGGGTTTAAATACCACAAAAACAAAAGTAAAATAGAAACACTAGAACTGACCAATTAATCCTTGTCCCTGAGCTCTTAGCTCAACACCCTATTCCAGTCCAGTTCCAACCAGTTCCCTTACTCCCACTAAGTGCAGGTAGGCCCCTGCCAACACAAGATGGTGTAGCAGGAAACACAGGAATCACACAAACAGATCTGGATACAACAAAAGCTGTATCCAGACTATGCTAAAGATATTTACTTCTGTTTTTATAATATCCATATTTAATCATATCCATGTTTATTTTATCCCCTTCTTTTATATCTTTGCAAAAAAATCTTCTTTACATAATTCCCTGTAACTTACTGCTTTATAGTTCAAAAACATATTTTCAGTAGTTTCTTCCACTTTACGATGTAAACATATTCTATCACTTTTCTTTTTATATGGTAGATTTCTATTTACTGGTAATTTATCTATTACCAGTATCCACTAACAATGTTGGTATTCCACTTTCTGATAACACCATTTGTTTCTTATTTTTATAGGGTTAATTTTTTCATTTGTTAGAATTTTCCATAGTTTTAAACAGAAATGTTTTATCATTGCATTTGTATACCATACTTTTCTTTCTTTTTCTATATCATCAATTTTATTTTCCTTGGTGAAGTGAGACGTTGGCTCATGAGAATTTCACCAAGATTACCCAGGATGGGTGTGTGGAGGGTATATGTATGTCTAGTGAGATATATGTATGTTCTGACCTTACCGATGAGGGTTATATCGCTGGTGTGGAACATAGAGTCCCCATGTTGGTGATGATCATGTCCAATATGTATTCTCCCTTGTGGCTGTGGTGACTGGTTGTGCCATAGCATATGAATTTACAAATAGTAGTGACTGTAGGGCGAGGGTGTTGGGGCTTGAGTAGTATCCCCAGTCAATATTTGTGTATTTGAAGTCACCCAATATAATGGTGTTTGTGGAGACCTTCATATTCTCCACTGTTCCCAGGAATGCCGAGTGTTTTTCCTGAGTATGGGAGGGTGGTCTGTAGCAGGCAACAAACTGAAAGGCAGTTTTGCACAATGGTAGTTGTATATGTATGGTCTGTGATGCTTTGTGCAGTGCTACTAACCCGGAGTTGTGTGTATCTGCGATGTATATGGATACTCCCCCTGGTTGTGTTGTCCGTTCCAAGTTCTGTGGTCAGAAAGCATGGTATGAAACATAACCTGGTAGTGCTGGTGTGCATATGTGAGCCTGAACTAGGTGTCTGTTAGTGCACAGATATTGCTATCCTCCATACTGAGGAGAGTCCTGAGTGGCCGCAATATGAGGGTAACACATCTGGTGTTGAGCAGCATTACCCTTAGTATAATTTAACCTGTAATATCTATGGAGGTGGGTTTGTCTTTTGAACCCTGCTCAACAAATGCACTATGGTGGTAGCAAGAGTCTTAGCCAGGATTCGAAGGTCCAAGGGTGACAGGTGCAAGCTGTCCATAGTGAAGCTACGTGGCATATCGAGCATGTCACCACAGGCTGACAGACACTGTATCCCCTATGAATGACACCAATTTGTTAGCCAACTGTTAAACGTGATATGTTTGTCTGTATACTGTGACATCATAATTGGTGGGTGTAAGATGCTAGACAAGGTCAGGGTCATTCTGGCCTGAGCTACATGATCAGAGTGTTCCTCCATGTACCATGTCATGTGGTCCAGGGAGTAACGTCTGAGGTTTTACACACCAGCATGGGCAATGATGGTGCCAGTCCTGTACTTACTTTGGAGTGACCTGACTGCATGTGTTATGTGGCAGATCCTGGCACCTGACAGACAGCCCAAAGTGACTATTCCCATGTTTGGGCTGGTGAGTGGTACGTCAGTGTGTCTGACAATAAGTGTTGCCTATTACAAGTGTATTAGGTGTGTTGTTTAGCCTGAAGGGCAGTGACTGTGTGGCACACTGACATTGTGAACTATGTGATATGTGGGTATTGTAGTGGGGTAGCAGTTCTGTGTGTGCCTGCTGTGGAGGTCTCTGCTGCTTAGGCAGAGTTAATTGACAGCATCCGAGTATGTCTATGTGTGATAATGTGGTTTGAGTGCTGTCGCCAGAGGATATGTGAGACTGATATGTGGTGTATGTGGTTACCTTCACCACCTGATAGACTGTGCCAGTCATGGGTCAAGAGACTTCAGCACCTTGTATGTCTCTATAGGTGCATCTCACACATATATCTGAGTTTGTCGGGAGGAGGAGAGGGTTATCTGTGTACATGAGGCAGATGTGACATTGTGTCAACATCACAATATTCACCAGCTGGATTGGAGAGTACACATGAAACCGACCCCTGGACATGCTGGGATATTATGATGACATACACTGTAGCCACATCACAAAGGATCAGTAGGGTGTTAAGTGTGTAAAAGAGTATAACAGGGATTAGTGCTCAGGTTCGTTGGTGTTCTGTAAAGAGTAGCTGAGAAGGAGTCCAGACTGAATCATGACACCTCCGACAGCTACGTCATATATAGCAATGTACACCCATATATGTCCTGAGTCAGGGACAACTGTATCTGAATGACAATGCCGACATCCTGACAGACAGGCCCATATATACAGACCCACCTCCCACTGACGATAGTCCATATCATCATGCCTGGAGATATCACATGTAGAATGGATGAACAGCTACCCCCAATGCCAAAAGCATGGCAGCAAGTGGAATACATTGATTCCCAATATGTGTCATGCATAAACTACAGAACAAACAGATCCTGCACCTGAACAGTCAGCTGAGCCTCCCCCCCTATACAGAATGTGGAACCATTGAATGTGTTACAGCAACATATGGCACTCCACACAAGTGTTGGTGCACAACACATCATAGGAAGTACAATCCAGTATGCCTATGACGTCTGATCTGCAAGGCCATGAAGTCCATCATGGTTGAAGTCATAAACAGAGCTATTGGAAGCTGACATACACACAACCCTACTAACTGTGGTATGTTCATGTGCGGATCATGGTTCCCAAACATGCTAGACTGTTTGCAAGGCAGCCACCCAGGACATACATCACTGAACACAGCTACACATGTCTCACATAGACTTTGAACAGCCCTTTATCAACATCCCAGACACATGTAGTAACCACAAAACCAACAAGCTGTGCATAAATATGTGTTGACATATGATGGAATGTCAATGTGTCCACAGATAGATCACACAAGGTAAGGATTATGAGTTCCTGTTCAAGCTGTTGACAGCCAACGACCCACATGGACCATTCCTGGAATGGCATAAAACAAAGCGTACACACATTACCATGTCCAGTCTGATGATGTTACCATCCTATAGATACAGCACGAGAAGGGAAATAGCCAGTAAAGCAAATGGCGTGCCATGTTAATGCGTCTCTCTCTAGTATCATAACATAGTTAGGTAGAGGCTTGAATCCTGCAAACACTGAGTGTGTGTGTGTGGGGTGTGTGTGTGTATGTGCGCAAATGTCTTTGAAAGGAGTGCCATTTTTGGAGACTGGGAAAACACACTAAAAGAGGTACATTCCTCTTTGGAAAGACTGATGATGTCACCATCCTACAAATACAGACGGAGAAGGGAAACCACTCAGTAAAGCAAATCGTGCGGCGTGTTAATGCATCTTGCTCGAGTATCATAACATAGTTAGGTAGGGGTTTGAATCCTGCAAACGCTGACTGTGTGGGGTGTGTGTGTATGTGTGTATGTGTGCAATTGTCTTTGAAAGGAGTGCCCTTTTTGGAGACTGGGAAAACACACTAAAAGAGGTACATTCCGCTTTGGAAAGACTGATGATGTCACCATCCTACAAATACAGACGGAGAAGGGAAACCACCCAATAAAGCAAATAGCGCACCGTGTTAATGCATCTCTCTCTAGTAACATAACATAGTTCGGTAGGGGTTTGAATCCTGCAGACATTGACTGCAGGGGGTGTGTGTATGTGTGCAATTGTCTTTGAAAACACACTAAAAGTGATACATTTCTCTTTGGAAAGACTGGTGATGTCACCATCCTACAAATACAGACAGAGAAGGGAAATGACCCAGTAAAGCAAATAGCGCACCGTGTTAATACATCTCTCTCTAGTATCATAACATAGTTAAGTAGGGGTTTGAATCCTGCAAACACTGACTCTGTGTTGGGGGGGGGGGTGTGTATGTGTACAATTGTCTTTGAAAGGAGTGCCCTTTTTGGAGACTGGGAAAATGCACTAAAAGAGGTACATTCCTCTTTGGAAAGACTGATGATGTCACCATCCTACAAATACAAATGGAGAAGGAAAACAACCCAGTAAAGCAAGTAGTGCACCGTGTTAATACATTTCTCTCTAGTATCATAACATAGTGAGGCAGGGCTTTGAATCCTACAAACACTGACTTTGTGTGTGTCAATGCGGTGTGGGTTTTGCTTTTACTATGGTATGACATATGATTACAACAGTAAGTGCATTGCACACATCAGGTATCTTTGTGGCAAATATATATGTGTACATGTCCTCTCAATCAGTACATAGGTGTGAAGCCTGCATACTACACAAATGCATTTGTTTCCATTGACAGGTTGTGCCGCTGCTTCTCAGATCGTAGGTCACATATGTATGTATGTGACAAGGCCGTCCACTGTCGTGATCTGTGGCCAAGGTCATCTGTGCCACACACACCCATGACAGTTACTTAAGAGTAGTGTGAGTGAGGGTATATGCCTGGGGTATATGTCAGACATGTTCATACACAGCAACGACTGCCAATAATGGACAGTCTTTATAGGTGTACAACTGCCTTGTGGATATGCATTCAGGCCTCTTATGTCTTATGTGATACACCTTGGGACTCCACAATACCTATGGATATGTGGATACCAAGGGACACATGACATAACATGGGGCTGTATGTGCACATTGGTACCCAACATACATGTTGAGGGCTACCACCTATGTGGTACTGATGGGATAGTATGTATAGTGCATGTGGATGACTATGCCATAGTCGGCTTACTGCTATACAGCATGTATCAGACAACAGGTATCTGTCTGTATGATACCCTTGTGTAGGATATGCGTCCCATCCAGGGAATGCATTGTAGGCCAATGCATGCATTTCCAGATTTGGATGGACACATCCCTAATGTGTCTGCATGTACCTAAGAGGACTATATGCCAAACAGGTGTGGTCACAGGAATGGGTGGCGGTCATTACCACTGGTTAGTGTTATAGTGTAGCACCGGAAGGATCCAACTGTTATTGAGTTCCCTATGACTGTGTGTCATTTGTCAGGACATCATCCAATGATTGTTTATAGTCATGCTGTTGAGGTTGTGTATACTACCAGACCGCAAATCATTTACAGATGTTAACGGTATCACCCACAGCATAGTGTCAACCCATGTCATACACACATGTCTACCCATGTTAGTACATAACTGTAGCAGAATGCATACTGGCCATTGAAAGATACTATGAGATGTTAATGTGTACAGCAGGGTATGCCACACGTCCCATGTGTCCACTATGCACGTACATACAGACAGTGTGCACCCACCATGTTCACAGATGTACACTTGCTAATCTGTACTGCACACATCACACACATACTGTCCACTCACTAACACATGCTGGCAACACATTACATTTCAGCCAAGTGGCACATGGGTGGACAATACATACTCAGACCTGACAGTGGTGTAAACAATGCTACATTGACAATCAGAGCTTTGATACCTACAAGGATGTCATTACACTTTCCTGTTGACAACTTGCTAATATTGCTACACTGCTATAATGTCACCCTGTGCCTCAATACCATGTTAGCCTGTTCCTCCATCAATGTTACAGATGACAGGAGGTGACACAGGTATCATCATATGCACAGGACATTTTGTTGTTTGCCAGAGCCTGACATTGACCCATCCAATCGACATGTCTGTGTGTGTGTGTGTGTGTGTGTGTGTGTGTGTGTGTGTGTGTGTGTGTGTGTGTGAGGGACAACAGTACAGCATGGGCCAATGTTGAAGTAATGTGTGTGTGTGTGTGTATGTGTGAGCCCTAGTTGTTTGGTTAATGTGCATGAGTCTGCATGCACACAGCTCCACAATGTGGCTGCCATATATGGTAGTTTGTGGGACAGCCACAGACTGTACCTGCTAGGCTGTACAGATCGCTGTCTTCGGCCATGGACACAGTACCTGTGCCTGGCAGGGTGCTACAGACAGTATCGGGTACCAACCCTGACTGGGTACTATCATCAGAGGCAGAGGTATGATGACTGGACCCATGTCCCTGCTGGGACTGGCCAGAGCCATGTGCACGTGGTCTACTGGGACAGTCAATGGACAGGCCAACCCCAGCATTGCTGGGGCTGGTACTGCCACTACGAGAGCGGCTGTGAACTGTGGGCCGTCTGCAACCACTGCCAGCTGATGCTGTTGCTGGCATGCATCTGCATCGACGTCACAACCATCATGCACGGTCCTGCCTCATGGAAGACATATTGTGGCATCTAATGTCTCCCACCAACATCTATCAATGACCTCGGTGTAAGTCCAGATGGCACCGTCAAGATCACGGATGCTGTCATTGATAGCACTGTAATGTGCCCTAAGTCCCTGCCTGGTGTACCATTCCATATGTGCCTGAGCCTGCATTACAGCCTGGAACATACTGGACATCATAAGACCTGTGAGGGCACACCTGCCAGGGGCAATACAACCAGTGGTGCTCCCCCGAGAACTCCTGGACCTCCGCTTATGTGGTACCATTCCAGAAATACAGCTATGGCTGCTGTGAGGGGATGCAAGTGCCATGGGTACCACGCTCTCCTGGTCAATGCCAACTGTATGCTGTCCCTCGCCTATGGCCATTGGTGGTGAGGGATGTATTGACAGTATGAGTGTGCACATAGATGGGGTTGAACACTGTGTACTGTTGATTGGCAGACCAACGACAGACCCTGTCAAACCTTCCTGTGCCAAAATACATGTCTCATCGTCACCACTATCCGTGGCAGTGGCTTCAGGTTCCCTGCTGCTTTCAGCCACCTCTAACTCAGCACCTGTGAGAGGAAGACAGGAAACACACTTTACGGTCTGCACATGAACACATGCACACATGAACACATGCACACATGCACACATGAACACATGCACACATGAACACATGCATACATGAACACATGAACACATGCACACATGAACACATGAATACTAATACACTAATACACTCCTCACTACAGCACACACACACACACACACACACACACACACACACACACACACACACACACACACACACACACACACACACTAGCAATCCAACACATACTCTATAGTGGGTGAAGGTGGGTGTCAGTATCACAAGGTAAACAGTCACCACACACGTGTCAGCATGCAGAATATGTGTTGCACAAGACCATGCAGTGCAAGTGTAGATGCCCCTATTTAATGGCAGTATACATGGCTTTGATGCAACTGTGTAGTTGTTCAGTGATTGGATACACCCTGGAACACAATGTGTACATGGACACAACATTGCTGTGCAGGTATTATTAGCTCTGCAATGCCCTGTGCATCATCACTCACAAATATACATGCCATGGTTGCATGTGTTATCTGTGTGACACATAGATATCCATGTCTGAGTACAGTGTCTGTGTCCATAGCAGATAATAGTGGGCACGGATGTAGAACATGCATGCTATGTACACACAGGGGATGAGTGGTGCATGTTGACATGAAGGAATCCCAATGCTCGACATGGCCAGTGTACAGTGGTTATGGTGAGTGTGGGACATATTGCAGATATGTCGGTGCCAGACATGGCATGGCATGCTACACGACTGCAACATTATACACCACACATACCCAATGTGTTTCAAGTGACCTATACACCCACTAGCATTCCAGGACATATATGTGACACTTTGTTTGGATGGTGACTGCTGTGCATATTGTGTATACTGGCATATGTAAGCACACGCACAACATGCTATGCATATTGTGTATAGGTGCATATGTTTGCACACACACAACATTGAGGTGCAAAGCAATGACTGCTATGAGTAGTACTGTGGTCACTGCAACTGGATGGGGTGTAGTACCCTGTGCCATCATCAACATGCATCTTGTGGTCACTCACAGCTACTAATGTGTGCAAGTCCACCGCCTAGCATGCTCTACTTGAACTGTAGTGCCGTGGCTACATTCACAATTACACAGCAACCTTGTACATGGGTGTGTGAGGTGCCCAATTGGGAGCATTGCCTAACATGACTGTGTTATGTGTTGCAGAGTGTTGCACAGCCCCATGATAGGCCTCTACCCCTGAGGTACATCATGTGTGTGTGCATGACATGTGGGATACTGAAGTGTGACCTTACAGCGGGTGTGTGGTAATGCCAAATGTAGCATGTTTTCATGTACTGTGTATGATGAATGTGTTCTGTTGTGTACAGCTGTAGCAACTATGCATATCCAATGTGCAGTACAGTGTTGCCACAATTGTGTCTGCTGCACTGTGCATTGCATGTGATTGAGGCAGCTACTGACTTTACTGAGATGATTGATGTCTCACAGCAAACATGCACAGCATGCATTATGCATAGGTGTGTTACGTGTACATGGCCTACACCTCACCTATGACATGCACATTTCATTACCAATATTAAAGTGTTAACACACTCACCAGCATGTATCGCCTGCCCTGCTGTCACACCAGAGGGACCTACAAGAATATGACACAGTTTGTCAGTGGCCCCTTGCAGGGGCATGGACATTTAGACTGCTCGGCAGTTGGACACGCCCCTTGCTTTCCTTCTCAGTCCATGTAAGAGTTATGGTTGAGTCAGTGTGCCCTCATGAATATTCATGGCACACTGACGTCATACCGTTCAACTGCAGCCTCCGAGTAAGACATATTACGTCTTACATGGAGGTTTCATGAATCCGGGGGCCAATGAATTAATTTTTTATAGATTTCTTACCCTAGTCTATCTGATTCTGCAGAACTTACTTACTTACTTGCCGTAATATTTTATCTGTCTCACATAAAGAAATCTCCTTTTCCAACTCCTTGTTTTCTTTTTCTGTTAACTTTATTTTCCATGTTGTTTATACTACCTTCTTTTGTTCTTTAAACATTTCATGCACATATTTTACTACACTATTTATAATATTCTCCTGAGTTCTTTCTATTTCCCCTTTTATATTTTTTCTTTCATTACACTACTATCTTCCTTTGCTAATTTGCATAAGTAACTGGATACTTCTCTTTTCCTTGTAAAAATATATTTGCTTATATAACAATTCTTGTATTTTTTCTTGATTTTTTTTTATATAATTATTTTTCTTTGTTAAAGTATTTTCCAGCATTATGTTCAAAATATTTCAAGGCATCATTATATGTTATTTTATATTTTCCTTTCTCTACTTTTTGCACATCATATTGCCACTGTAAAAATCATTTTTATATTTTTTTCTTAGCTGTCATCAACCATTCTTGCTAATTTTATAAAATGTTCTCATAGTAATATGACCTTTTCATAACTGTATTACTAACCACTTTCTTTCTTTATTCCATGGTTGCTGATTTATCCTTTTTATTCTTTTTTCCTATTTTTTGTATTCTTTGTTTTCCTTTATCTCTAGCCATACTGCAAGATGATCAGAAACTCCTGCTTCAACTACCAATCAGAAAATGGTGTTTCAGCTCCTTCCCCTTCTCCTATAATTAAACGTTCTGATACTATAAAATAATTTATTTCAAGTTCTATACATACCCTTTTGTAAGTCCATGAATTTTTGTCCCATAATTTTAACCTACCACATCTTATAACTTATAACATTGTTCTGATATAATTTTTTTTCTTTTTATGCTTGCCTCTTAAATCACAATTAAAGTCTCTTGTTATTATAATATTCATATTCATCACAATATAATCAACAATCTGGTGCAATAAGCTTTCCATTTCTTCACAATTAGTGTAAGAATATAATGTTATACTTCTATGTACTTGTTCTTTCATTTTAAATGTATAGGGGTTAATCTTCCATTTTACTGTATTTCTACAGATTGTGGCTATTCCAGTACATCTCTCATTTTCCAAGTCCCACATTATCTTTCTTCTCCATAGTTTCTGTTTGTAATCTTCCTTCATTTAACGATCTTGTGTTTTTTAATATAATTACATGTACATCACATGTATTACAGCATTTCCAAAATTCCTATTCTTCTTACTATATTCTTAATAATATTCACATTTACAGAAAGCACTTTAAAATGTTCATGTTACTTTAATTCATGGTTTCATAAATTCATAGCTAATTACTGGATGAGCTGCCTTAATAGATCATTCCAAGTCTAACCAATTTCCATTGCAAAGGTGAGAATCAAACACTATACCTTGTATCTGTGAGTCAAACATCTTAATCATTATACCAATACCTAATCATTAGCTGTATATATTTTTCATTTATTTCCTTTCCTTTAAATGTTCTTTTTCTGTCTTTTCACAATTGAATTATTTTTTTCTTTTACTGTCTCCCAATTTATGTCTTCTTCATCACGTTTTTCAGAGTCTTCTTCTATGTCTTCTTTATTATTTTTTATCTAGCTTTTTTATTTCTACTACTTCTAAAATGTCTTCTCTTTGCTCATTTTCTTCCCTTTCTTTTTCTTTTTCTTTACTCTTATTTTAATTGTTATAATCCATCTATAAACATTCAATTTTGTGACATTTATGACATTATGACATTCAATTCACATTGTTTGCATCATGTCCCATTTCCCCACAAATGTAACATTTTCTTTTATCACAGTTATTTATCAAATGTCTTTCTGTTCCACACACACACACACACACACACACACACAAAAACAGGTTTGGGTTGATCCCAGTATTTTACAACACCCTTATTCCCCTCCACGTTTATTGTGTTTGGCATATGTACATTTTTTCTCTTTCTCTTTTTAACAGAATTATATCAATACCATCTACCAGTCCATAAACCCTTTATATCATAAACTTTTAAAATGACTAGTACTTCTTTACATAAAGTTTTGAATATCCTTTCATAGTCTCTCTGTCTACCTCTGTTGGAAATTGTACATGGATTTTCTTTTTTATTTACCTGTTAAATCCTTTTATCACATAAAGATTCCATTAGTTACAGTCCTTCTTTTTTTATATTCTCTAAGAAAGGTTTCCATTGAAAAAAAAACAGTCTCAAATATGAGACAAAATGTTAATTGTTAGTAAGAATAAATGCTCTTACCTCATGTGCTTTTGCACCCAAATGAGCTATCAAATTGTCTCACACTTCATACCTGTCCATTTTTTGTCCTCTTTACTTTGAATCCTTACCACGTACTTCTGTTTTTCATTTTCTCCTGCCTCTTTCTCTTCTGCTACTGTACTTTTGCCTTCTTTTGCTTTCTCTGCATATGTTTTAGTTTCCATCTTACTGCAATTCTTCATAATTGTCTCTGCATCCTCCTTTTGTATTTTCTCCATAACGTTCCCCCAGGAAACATCTCCTTCAATTTTCTGTCTCAATCTGCATCACCATTTCTTTAAGTAAATCATCCTGCAACTCTCTTGACTGGAGGGTTGGATTTATATATCCATCATTTACAAACTCATCTCCATCAAACAGATTTCTTTGAAACAACTCCTCAGAATCCTGCATTCTCCGTCCTGATATTGCCTTCACCTCCATTACTCTCACCGATCCATTATCCTTCTCTCTCCCATCTGTCTCCCTGTTCCTCAGGGTTCACCTTCACACCTGGAATGGAAACAGGAAGTGGTCATGCACACTGGACCCACTTGCAACAGTGAT
Organism: Protopterus annectens; assembly: GCF_019279795.1. Classification (NCBI taxonomy): domain Eukaryota; kingdom Metazoa; phylum Chordata; order Ceratodontiformes; family Protopteridae; genus Protopterus; species Protopterus annectens. The sequence goes on from NC_056729.1 coordinate 1,419,029,403, forward strand.
GAGTATGGGATTGTTCCTGATGCCCTGGCCAAATTTCTCCTAGTAGTATAAATGCCACATCAGGTCTCACCTGAAAACAGGCTAATGGGGCTAACTCAGTTAACAAAGGATAAATAAATAAAAAGTAAATTTAGGATTTTTTTATAAGCCTGTGCATAAATATTCACAACAAATCTAGGTATTGCCTCCAGGCCTTTTCATTGTTGTGAGATACCTTAATTTCAAATCATTTAAGTATTTTTCCAATTAATAATATATTAAATGTTCAACCAATAAGCATGCAGACAACTAATAATAATAATAAAAAAACTGCCATAATCATTTATATGGAAATACATTGATTAGTTTTGAAAAAAAATCAATCTTTATTCTCAATAAACCACAAAATTAACAAAATTAAAAGCATTTTATAAATTATAAATTTAAAAACAAATACTTTATATATGTTGATACTGTCATCTGGGAGGAAACAACTAACTATAGAATATGCTGTGTCCTCTGACTTAAATGGGAGCAAACATTGTCACTATAATACTTCAAACAACAATACATACAGATTCAGTAATACAAACATGGAAGTAGTATTTTAAATTGTATCACATTTTTTCTTTTCTAATTTTTTTGCCAATGAGGTTAAGAATGAAGGTGGAAACACAAGTTACAGTTCAAGGAAAATATTCTAATCCCTGAGAAAAATAATGAAAAGACCTGCATGCAGGTGGTAAGCCTGTGAAAAAGGCACATGAACTCTAAACAAGGGAAACTGATCAGGTTTGTAGCTCTGAATATCATAGGTTCATAGGTGTGTACTAGGCTAATGGCCCTGGAGCCTTTATAAGCCTAGCCCATAGGATTACCCTGGCATCATGCCACCTGACCTTAGTTCCCAGTGCCTCTGTCAAGAAGAGCCACTGAAGTGATGGGAAGTCTATTCCATAGCATGGGCAGTCTCTGAATTATGAACCTGTCCCTCCAGCACATTCTGTTGATTGTGGTAATGAGGCTGTGGTCTCTGGAGCGTGTGGTCCAGAGGGATTGGGATTTCTTTAGATGCAGCATTTCTAACAGAGGTGGGTCAAACATGGCTTTGTAAGTCAAGCAGAGATTGCCTCTAAGCAGGCAATATGAGGCAGAGAATAGCTGGAGTCTGAGTCTGTCCATATAGGGAAAGTGTTTAAGGCATAGGATCCTCTTTGTGAGGTACTTTTGCAGACTCTGCGGTTGTTGCAGGTGTCTAGTGAGGTACATGCCAAATGGGGCATTGTGCTTGATGATTAGCCTAATGAGGGAAGAGTAGAGGGAGACAATGACCTCTTTCTTCCTGGATGCAAAACTCTTAGTAATGAAATGTGCCGCATAGAAGGACTTTCTGACCACAATGAGAATGTGGAGGTCAAAAAAGAGGCTGCTGTCAACCTGTGTTCCCAGATCTCTTATAACAACTTCTGTGTTCAGTAGACTACCATCAGTGTGGTAATTCATGGGAACTAGGTTTTTCCCAAAGGGGATGATGACACATTTTTTGGCATTGAGCCATGGTTCTGACACCAGTCGTTGGTCTCAGTGAGGCCTTTCTGTATGATGTCAACATCACTTGGAGAGTTAATAATAGCTCCCAACTTGCAATCGTCTGTGAACTTTGTCAGCCAGAGTCCCTTCATGTTGGCCTGGACTTCAGAGAAGTAGATACCAAGGAGGAGAGGACCCAGGACTGAATCCTGTGGGACTCCACTCATGACTGGTTGTCAGTCTGATTTGGAGTCAGCTACTTTCACACTGTGAGCCAGTTTGCAACCCACCTAGTGATATAGGAGTTGATGCCTAGCTTAGTGAGTTTTTCTATGATTCCTGAGTGTGGTATGGTATCAAAGGCCTTGGCCAGATCAAGGTATGGCTGTATGAACCACCTTGCCTTCATCCACAGTTCTGGTGACTGACTCAAAGAAGTCGACCAAGTTGAGCAGGCATGATCTAATCTTCACAAAACCAAACTGTGTGGGATCCAGAGTTTGGAGATTCCCTATACCCTTGTTTATTAGGTGCATGATGATGCATTCCATACCTTTGCATATCAGACTTGTCAGGCTAATGGGGTGATAGTTCCCAGGGTCTGTAGTTGCTTCTCCTTCGTGGAGAGGGATGATCATAGCAGTGCACCATTCAGTATGGACAAAGCCTAAGGTGAGGCTGTGATTGAACAGGGCACACAGGTGAGGTGTCAGTTCACTCTATAGTTCATGTAGAGCACAGCCAGAGATATTGTCAGGTTCCATAGAAGCTATATTCTTGCCTTGGGCAGTGCTGTTTTAACCTGTGCAGCAATAATACTGGGTGCCTGGCAATCTACTGGTATTGTAATTGGTCCTTTGGGGGGGTAAAGTTGGCACTGCATCTGTTGGCCAGTATATTGGCAATATCTGTTGGCTCGGTATAGGAAGTACCATTGTGCAGTAGTTCAGACCAAATCAGGGTATTGCCATGAAGATTCTTTACATAACTATAGAAGGCCTTGTGGTTGTCTTTACTATCCACTGCAATTCTGTTTTCACAGAGGATTTGATGTGGGATCTCACCTTTTTGTTGAAGCTAATAAGGGAGTTTTTCCAGTCTTAGGACTTCACCTTATTCCACATCATTTTCCTCCTTCTGTTGTAGAGTTTGTTTATGGCCGGAAACCACCAGATTGGCTTCCTTTTTTTGGAGGAGAGCATCTTGGTTCTGTTGGGTATGGCAAGAAACATGCACTTGTGTACATGTTTGTACAGTGCATTGGTGTATGATTCGGTGGTCAAACAACTATTCTCCATTTGTATGGGTGCCGTGAAGTTAGCCACCTCTGTTTTTAGAAACCCAGAATTAGCTTTGGAGAAGTTTTTCATGGTGGTTACCTTTGCAGGAGGGGTGGGGGTGAGAGGGACATGGATTTCCAAGGTGATTAGCTTATGGTCGAATCTAACCAGGAAGGAGATGACTATTTGTGCAGAGCAGTGGTTGCCCATGTTAATAATGACCAGGTCAAGGATGTTGCTACTTCTAGTGGTGGTAAAAATGAGCTGGTCCAGGACATTGGAATTAATGAATTCCAGGAAACGTTGGACAAGTGTATTAGTACATGCGTAGTTTTCCCAGTTAATGGAGGGGTAGTTAAGGTTACCCAGTATGAGAGTGGTAGGTTGGACCCTAATATTCTCCAGGTTGCTTAGGAATGTGGAGTGTGAGTCTTGGATATGGCTGGGGACCTATAGCAGGCTACGACCTGAATCGCTGTCTTACACAATGTTAGCTGCACCTGAAGTATCTCTGATGCATTATGTTGGGCTACCAGTCTGAAGGCATGTGCATCCTTTATGAATATGGAAACACCTTTGCCTTTGGAGTTTCGGTCCAAGTTCTGGGGCCAAAAGGTGTGGAATGAGTTATAGCTTGGTAGTGTAGGGGTGCTTTCTGCTGCCTTGAACCAGGTCTTTGTTACAGCACAAATGTCGATGTTCTCCATTTTAAGGAGTGCTTTGAGTGACTGCATTTTGAGATTTAGACTTCTAGCATTGAGCAGCATGACCCTCAGATTGCATTTGTCTGTAGCTGTTATTTGGTCTTTGGAGCACCACCTAAAAAAAGGCACTATAGGGGTGGCAAGAGCCTTTGCCAATATCTGGAAGCCCAGGGGTGACAGATGCAGACCATCTCTGGCAAAGCAATTATGTCATCCCAGGCAGACAGATACTGGATCCCCTTAGAATGACACCAGAAACTTAGCCAGTTGTTGAAATCAATAATTTTCTGCTTGTACTGTGGTATCATACTGGGTGATGGTAGGATGCTGCTCAGGGCTAGAGTCATACCTGCCTGGGCTACATAATCTGAGAGTTCCTCCATGTCTCTTTTCATGTAGTCCGAGGAGGTATGTCTCAGGTCATTCACACACACATGTACAATAACATTGTCATATTTGTACCTGTTTTTGTGGGACCTGAGTGCATGCATTATGTGGTGGATCTTGGCACCTGACAGATGCTTGAAGTATCTGTGTCTTGGTGTATTTCTCAGCTGAAAGAATTAGCAAAGGCTGTAGCTATCTAAGGACCAGATTCCTTAACAACTGCAGTCAAGTTCTGCTGATCTGCCAACATGATATTGTGTGTATTCACTAAACAGCTCTAAATGTAGTCTAGAGCTACAAGGCAAAGGGGAATGGTAGATATGCTGATGACAGAATAAAGAGCCAAAGTAAATGCTAGTTATCCAATCCAACATAGTGGAGATGTTCAGGAAGCTATAAAGCAATTGTGTGCACTCTTTGTTGCCATTTGCCCTTAACATCAAAATATAGGCATGATTACACTTGACAAAACATTATAAGGGTTACTGTTGCTATCATTATGCTGAATGTGCAACAGGCTTTAAATCAAGGTGCTACTGCTGTTGCTGACAGACCTCAGGCAAGAATAAGAAGGGTGTTTAGACCCCATTTGACTTATCATGGATTGTACGACACTGAAACTGTTGAGCAGGGCAGACAGGGAAACACTAGAGAAGCTATGCAGCCTCTAAGCCTCACCTCAGGTCCCAAGGAAATCATGGAGAACCCATGACAGTGGAAATAAAAGTATGTGTAGCATTCTGTATGCTAGCTACTGGCACTTTCCAAAGACCAACAGGGGACTTATCATGGCTGACATAGGCATCAGCCCCTAAAATATTGCATATGTTTTTAAATGAAATGCTACAATGTGTAAGGGATCTTATCTATTTCCCATGGACCCCAAAGCAGAGAGCAAAAAACATGCAGGAATCTTAAGCAGTAACACACTACCCTGAAGAGTTGGGGTTATAGATTGTACACACATAGAGATAAAAGCCCCACCTGGTGAACAGGCAAGGAGATACATTAACAGAAGAGGATGTCATTCTATAAACTGTCCAAGGGATTATCTATAAACTTTGTACAAGTAATCTAGGCAATTTTCACAATGCACACATATGACACACTTCCAAGCTGTACACCAGGTTTGCTAGGGGTGACATTCCTCAAGGGTATCTAGTGGGAGATGCAGGTTATGCACTGAAGCCCTGGCTCATGACACAGATAAGAAACCTACAAAACCATACCTCTCAACCTCTTAGCCCAAGAAATCTGAACAAAGCTTGACATAATGGGGGGAAAGCCCCAAAACTAAGGACATATTTTAAATGTTGCTCTTATAATTTAGAAAGTAGCTAGAATAACAGGACGTGTGCTAAAATATATTTTCTAAAGGATGTGAAGTCTGAAAGTCAAATGTATGTTATTAATTAGTGATTTTATTCCTCAGGTAATCCCAGTGATTTGCCCTAAAACAACAAATTTTATGAGGAACAGACTGAAAATTTGAGGCAAAAATCTGGACATTCTGTGAAAATCTAGACAGTTGAGAGGTATGCGCACAACCCCAATAAGCAAGTAAACAACAAGGCCAATGTTCATACTAGGAATATCATGGAACATGTGCTTGGATTGCACAAATCAAGGTTCATGTGTCCAGACAGATCAGGAGGTGCACTGCAGTATGACCCAGGTACCACTGCAAAAATAATTACAGTCCGTGCAATGTTACACAATATCATTCCCAGGAAACAGCTTCAACAAGGACAGCAAGAGGCAGGACCACAGTTTCAAGGACCACTGACAGGGCCAGCAGCAGCAGGTACAGATTAGGAGTATGATGGAGAACCACCAACTGCAGATTGTGCTTGCAGATGGAGGTGTGCACAGTATGCCCTGGCTCTGGCTAAGAGGCAAAGTATAGCACACACACTCACTACCTATGGCAAAGCACAGTCATCAACATTTGCACATGGTGGTTGGGAGGAAGGGTTGCAGGAGGGCAAGGCTGAAACCAAAGAAGTGAGTGTGTGCAAGTAAGAAACACAAGTGGTCACGGCCAGTAACAACATATGTATAGCAGTCAGCAGCACTATTTAGATAGCCTGCGTATATGTAAGGTTTTATGGGAAAGTGAGTTTTTTAAAATGTGTGTGTGTCTGCAGGAACACGATTAATCACTGTGCTAGCACTTTATCCTGGAATCTCAGACAGGTGTGAGCCATGTATGGTAGAGTAGTCAGTTCATTGTTGTTGCTCCCAACTACAAGAAGTACTTCTGCAAGGAGTTGCACTGCTACTTCCATGGCTATGGCAAGAACTTGGTCTGCTCCCTGAATGTAAGTGATGTCTGCTGGACATGATTTTATCATGACTACATCTAGGGCTAGGACTCCGTAGCCTATTATGTCTGGGTCTGGACATCACAATCATTGATGGAGCAGTGGAAGTAGTGTCACTCTGGGAGCAGGCTCTGGCATGGCCACATGTGCTAACACCAGAAGATATAGTATCTCTCTAGCCATGTGGATACTCACCCTCCCCAAGCAGATTTTCCATCACAGACACTGCCCGAGTCAGTGTTTCACTCCTCTTATCCAAGGAGTCACCCACATGGTTAGAGACTCATGCATGTCAAAATGCATTATGTTTAGTACTCACACAATCTCTTCTGAGACCCTGGTGAAACATGCATGTGCCTCCAGTATGGACCTACACATACACCTGGCAGCCCCTAATGACACACTAGCATCAGGAGGAGGGTGGACAGCAGGCCTCCTCTTTGCACCTCTATCACCCCTCCTGTGTGGCACCTCACCCTCATGATGGCTATGGGGAGAATGAACCAGTTATGCAAATGGAGTAACTACACTAACCTAATCAACAATGTCACCCTCAACCTGTCTTATAACAGAGGTCTCCTTGTCATGACTATGTTTAGCAAATTGACTGTGTCAAAAATATGAGCAAGGGATGTGGGAGCCACAAACTCAGTGTCCGACTGACCCTCTGCACTCTCAGACTGTGCCAGTACATTGTCAACATCATCATCAGAGGCTACCAATACTCTGACATCAAGTATTAGGAGTTCCATAGTGCTACTGTCATTATCACATATGATAGCACAATAAACGCAAGAAAGAGAAATAGGGAATTAAATTAATCAAAACTTTTTCTAATATGAAAGGAATGTTAAATTAACAAGTATTAGTCTCAGTTAGACTTGAATCTACCTTATATACAGTAATAACAATAACAAATATGTGCTTAACATATGCAGGTGGTCTAGCAGACTGCAATTTAGATGTCCCTGGATGTATGGAAGGACAAGGAAAGAAAGTTGTTAGTATCACAATGCAAATGAAACACGAAACAGAGAACAATACCCTTTCATGTGCAGAATAAGAATGATCTCATACAAAAATCTACTGACCAGTTGAATCCCCCAAAACACCCTCATCTACCTCTCTATTTCTATGTTGTCTGATTCACACTTATCACTGGCTCTAGATATATCAGACATATAAGATATACACATATAAAGATATATGCAATGACACAATCATTTTTATTTTTATTTTGTACACCTGGAAGCTCATCTTGAGATACTCTGGGTCTGATGTTCATCCCAGCACCAACATTAAGGATTCTGCATGAACCCTCTGCCGAGCTACCTGGATCTCTGGCAGTGGACAGTAACTCCTCAGTTTCAGTTAATGGTGGTTCAGTAGCATGACCACCAGCAGTAGCCACCTGTTTCTGGGCAACTGCAGTCATCATACAGCTGGTAGAGGTTATCATATCACTTGTCCTGTGCCATATCTGAGAGTAACTTCTCCCATGCTCTCTGACAGCATTGATGTCATTGACAACCTACTGTCATATTCTTTCTCAGGCAGATTGGTCACCTCTAACTCTCCCTAAGCAAAAAGCTCCATGATGACAGAAGGCATGGATAATGACTTCTTTTTCTGCATCAGAGAATGATGGCTTCTGAAGTATAGATTTCTTATTGAGTGGAGCTTTTCTCTCCGGGCCTCCGCTGAAAATGGACATGCATCCAGTCGGACTATCCCGGTCAACAAATGTAAAATAAAATAAATAAATAGATTGAGTGCCATATCCCTGTATGAGATGAAACAGAAAACAGACACAAAATTAAATTTAAAATACATAGACACAATGAGTGTGAACTCAGTTATATATGAATCTATGCATCCATCATGCACACAATTTAAAAGATAATTCCACCTATGGCTACACATAAGTTAAGGTACCTCCAAGAAATATATATTAATTAAATAACAACAAATATAACAGTTCTGTAAAGTGGGTAACAGTTGTGTATCTTTGTAATACATCACAGTGTTAGTAATACAAATTCACACTGTACAAGTAGAAATGGAAAAAGCTATTATAGTGTCATCTCCACTAGTGTGGATGACAACCAGGTAGACCTTACAAACTTAACACATTCTTTGGGCTACACATGTAAAATGCCTGACCTTGCTAAGAAGTTATATTATACTACAAAATATATGTCAGGTAGAATTCTTTACCAATCTTTCTAATGCAGACAAATAACTAATGTACATGGGCTATGCTAACAACAAATTATAAGGAAAAAGTAGACAGATAAGTGGTTTGTATTAGGTATTGCAATTAATCCTTAATGGTACAAGAAAAGCATTCTGTAAGACATAGCAACATACCTTGAGAAGAAAGTAGTTTAAAAAGTAGATAAATCTCCAAGTGTGTTTATTTAGCAGTATTGAGCTCCATGGATCCAAACATTTTCCCCACGATGATACAAGTTCATTAGCTAAAGTATTACCTTTATATAGTGAAGAGTCAGCCCTCTGTATACTGTGAGCATGCAAATGAGGTGTTAAATCATTAGCATTCTTGAATACCACAATCTGCACTAAGTGCAGAAGAGGCAAACATGGAATAGAGAGCTACACAATTGCATGCACATGCCACAGCAATGCAAGGACAAGTACTGAGAAGTGTTATCTGCTAATAGCTTGCAGGTGTCTATGATTAGTCTGACTGCAGGAACAATCAATGTGTCTTCCTTCTTTGATGTACACTTACTGAGGGTGTGTCAGGGAGAAGAAACTTAGCAAAAAAGGCTGAAAGTACATTGATTGAGGCAGAAGAGCAACATTCCTAACATTCAAATGCTGTTTTGATGACAACAGTTACTGCTTCTTAGTAAGAAATCTGCATATCTAAGGGAGTACATTAAGTACTCATACAGATACCATATGTAATAAAAGTCAAATAGCATTGCTGGTAGGAAAGCATAGATAAGGGAATGAGACACCATAAGTAAGGGGAAGAATGCACCTGCATTGTTTGCAATCTTTCTTTAATATCATGTGAGTAGATCAGTATCCTAACTGCTGCCAGTATCCCACTCATCCAGACATTCACTGACAAATGAGAAAGGACAACTTTTATAACTTGTTTCTGTTGCACTTTCAATGTGACTTGACACAATCTCAAATATTGAATATATCTAAGCACTTTTACTCTTTGCTAATATATGTTATTGTCTGTGGCAAATATGGGAAGTGATCTTAAATGAATGTTTTAATACCATAGTCTGATGGTTCAAATCTGTATAGGCTCCTGTTGCAAGATAATAAAATTGAGGAAACGTCTTTTAAAGTACTCATTTCAAAATGTGTCTTTTTTCTTGATTGTGAGCATTTTGACATTGTACTCTGTGGACTGGCAGTGGTCAGTAGCACTGAATGGAAGTTCACTAAAACCTGAGAAATTTAATTTGGAATCCCATCAATAGTGCAATTAAGACTTGCATTGTTGTACTTTCCTCAGCACTCTGGTCAGTACTGAGTGAAGAAATTCAAGCTGCCATGCACTGAGAAACAGCAGAGATGATACAGTATTCAAAAATTGTTCACGGATAATTTTACTGAGGGAAGTCAGAATAAATACTGACACTTATTTTGGTGAACAAATGTGTTGTGGTGGGAAACTCAAGTAAGGCTAGTATTGACTAAAACTGAGAGACAGATATATCATTTGAAATTATGTCATTATTAATTATGTGTGCTGTGTGAAAAATAAAAGCATTTCTGATGCTTCCTGTCCCCTTTTCTGTTTCCATGGCATTACCTAAAGTCCTGATATTGTGCAACACAAATGATGGAAGTGATGTGTCAAGGAGATATGAGAATGCGGAATGTGTCATTGTAATGCAGTAGTAGCTCTGCTCATTGGTAGATAAAAAAACTTTTTATCTAACATTTTGTGATATCATTGTTTTGTTGTTTAAAATGCTAACAACATGTGAGCTGTTGTCTGTCCACTTTCACATTATTTGTCAATCACTGTACGTCTGATCATGTATTCCATAAAGTATATTTCTGATGTAGCAAGGAAATATTAGAAGGATGAATGTGTCACTTGAATGTGCTTCTTGCTGTGGTTATTGCTACATATACCCATTGACTGAATTCAGTTTACTGTCAGCTTTTTTTCTCTCTTGCATACTTTTTTCTAATGACTTTTTTATTTGCTCTCCACTTGGCAGTGTGCAAACATGGTCACTGCCTAAGGAAAAAAGTGAAAAATCTAGTTAATGCTGCCTTATGTAGAATGAATAAGCTTGGCACTGTAGACATCACTGAGTGAACAAATTCCATCCATCACTTACTTATATCTATCGTACAAGGTGTAAGTGCAGTGAATTTAGATAGTAAATACTGGTGATTAGTGGTTCAAATCCAACTAAAAGATACTTTCGCAATGGGTATCAGAATCCAATTTCTCATAACATTTTGATTAGGAATGGAAAACCAAAGACGAATGAGAATAATAAACCTGTTTATTGCAAGCAATGTATCAGTAATGCTTGCATAACTAAACTTTTCTATTTAGCATGCATCATTAATACTTCACATATAACATTAAGCTAATGTGTGTACAATTTCTTAGACATGACAATGAGGATATTTAAACTAAAATACATGTGCATGTGTATCATGGGCACAGCAGTTTTGTTATAATCATCATGACTCATTGCATATCCTTACTATGTGTTTAGGACAGTATGTCTTGTGAAGTATGTACATAACATACCCCAGCCTGTATTACTCAGGTCATGATGCAACTATATCCATCTGAAATACATGCTCAAACAGACATTCTGCCTTTTACACAGGAAGATCATTTCCAGGACTATTTAAAGTCACACATCGACACATAATGGCCTCTCTAAAGTAAATTTCCATTCATTCTGAAATTAGTATATTTGTAATTACCATGCTTAAAAGGAAACTCTCCCATATCAATGAGAATTAATATGCTATGTTTCAATTTTTGCATTCTTTATCCCATGGATTTGATTCTCAGCTGGTAGAACACAATTTCAACAGCATGCAAGTCCCAAAATCAAAATATATTGTAATTCATTCTATTTATCTTTCCAAACACCAGGGATTACAGGCCAAGCCATTAAGCATTTCATTGTTGAACACTGGAAAATTTGTCAATAGGATGAGTATCACACATGGCAAATCTCAATGCCATGTTTCACAACTTTAGTGCTGTTCGATGTAAGTAGTTCCAACGCATTTGCCAAGGAATCCATGTTTTTAATTGTGCAAATGCAGTTGGCAAGGCTTGGAATCTTTGCACACAACCTGTTACATTGTCAGATCTGATATTTGCATCAGTTCAGATATATATCGTTAGCTTGACTGCTGCAGACATGGCTGGTGATGAAAGAAAGGTGCTTAATTTAGAGCACAAAGGTGGGATGTTGAGAAGTCCAGGATTTTTATGGCACTCTCCATGAAGCACTACAGCTGTAGGCTGCTGCAGAGATATTATACTGGATCTTAACATAAGGATAAGGTTTGGAAAGGCTTGGCCAAAGCTGTCTCCAGTGCAACTGGCATTTCAAGCACTAGAGAACAATGTTGTCACCACTAGAGTGACCTTAAGTTGCACAAGCAGGACCTCCTAAGCTGATGGAAAGCTGAATTTAGGACTGCACACACCCCTGAATTGTGTAAGTATGCTGACACATAACCTGTGTATGATATGGCATTAATTATCTAGTCAGACAACTTAGTTATTCATTATACTTTTATTTTTTTTTCTTTTGGTATTGCATGATTGCAGGGGAAATAGCCACAAATTGTAAGGCACACCAGAAGAGATTAACTCATCTCAGAGAAGAATGGGGTAATTATGTCTCATGTCCAGACTCAAGACAGATAATGATTTGCAGTCCCTCAGTCACTAGCATTTTGAGCAGGCATGCCTCAATCTTGATATCAAGTATGCATGCCTTTCCCAGTAACTCTTGCTGCTTGCATTAGTCAATGAGAACATCAGAATAACTGCATGTCAGTTCAATATCTAAAAGCAGCAATAACGTTTGACTACAAGAAAGTATTTCTAAAATATTAACAGCAATAGTATGTTAGGAACAATTCAAATGTGATAATTGCAATTATTACATTTTAATGTATATGTCCTATATGGCATAGGGAAATAAGAGTTGCTCTTTCTTATATCCTAGAAGTGAGAGTTATTTATTTTATAATACACTAATATCTTAACATCATGTAATGATGTGGCAAAGGGGTGCAATAATAAATTATCATAATTGTTTTTGTATTGTCAAAAAAATGTACCGATAAAATAAATTAATATGACATGCCATGAATCTAATTATCTCTTTTTTGTTTCCACACCCTAACTCTCTTTTATTATTTTAATTTTTCTTTTTTGGGTTTTAGACTTTATTAACATTCTGCTGTTTGCATAGCCTGATGCTAAAAACAAAATGGCCAACAGTGTGGAGAGGTAGACTGACCACTGTGGCTCAGTCAGCCATACCTCCACAGATGGCAGCACATGTGCCCAGCACTTTGGGTTCATAACCAGTCAGCATTGCCTCAACAACTCCTGCCCTACCTGCTATGTCTGCATCAGACAGCTCTGTCCCATCAGCTGGTGCAGTGGAAACTTCCAAGAGCAGTACCAGTGGAGGAGGCAATTTTGCACCTGGCAGGAGCACACAGAGCTAGAATTGCCTTTGTAGATGTATTGACATGGTTAAAGATGTCCTGCATTGGACTGCAAAAATGATGCTATGTCTTGACCCAGGTGAGGCAGGAGTCAGTTCTGACTGTTCTGAGTGTGAGGACTAGATTCTCATTGTTCTCAAGTTATTCTTGGGTGCACTTCTGATTTCCCCTCTTTATCTTCAATCATGGTGTCCCCCAACCTTTTGTTTCCAACATCTTTCCTATCTGTTTTGTACGTACTGTATATCTACACATGCTTGTCAACCTACCCTGACCACCTGACCCTCTCATTCATATGCACATTCTACAACATTATTCTCTCTCTTAAAAAGAAATGGGCACCTGTCCCACAAAAAATTATGACCCATATATAACTCTCCATTTCACCTATGTGTCATCATGTCATGCTTGATTTTATTAAATTGGCCATACAACATTATTCTGTTGTTGTCACCCATCACTGGAGTGGTGACTATACCACTCAACTACACAGCTTTTCTAGAATATCCAGAATTTTACCTCATATTTTTGGTCAATTTTTCATATTTTTGTGTTTTTTCTGGCAAATTAGTGATAAATCATTATAGATTGCAGTTAGAAAATAATGACAGACATTTAAGTTTCAGATTTCATATCCTTCAGAAAATTCATGCTAATCCAAAATGTGTTATTCTATCAACTTTCTGAGTTTGCAAGAGCAATATTTAAACAATGTCCCTATTTTGGGACTTTTCCCCACTTTTATTTATATCTTTGTCCAGAACCTCTAAGAGGTTGAGAGGTAAGGCGGTGACTCTCAAAAGTCAGGAAATTGTGTGCATAATTGTACATTTATATTGAGAAGAAATGGATAGCTATGGTGCTCTTCCACCATACTTCTGTAAATTCCTGCATTATTTCCCCTGTGTTCTACCTCTGTTTGCCAACCCTATTTTCTCCACTGTTGTATCCTCCCCTTTTTCACATATTTAATCTGGTCAAAAAATAGATTCACACACAACACATGTGGCCAGAAAAGGCCCATGGAAAAGTCTTCACTTTATTTTCAACTTTTGTGCGAAGGTTGACATAGTACAAAAATGCTGAGTGATGGTGAATGCTGTTTAACTTCCTATTGCAAAAGCTAACAATTTCAATTTCAGCCATGTGGTTAAATCCAGTGTGCTATGAGAATGCAGAGTAAAGGCAAACTAAAGGCAGTACTTTGAAACAGTTAATGGAACAGTTGTTAGGCTGCTGGATGTAATGAAAAGGAGTTCCTATGCAGTGTGCCAAGATAATTACCCTGTTTTATACTATTTGTGCACAATGTCATGGGTTGAATTTCAACTGTAAATCAAATTACTAATTCCTGACATTTCATATTCCTATCATATAGTTAACTACAGACATCTGTATTTCTATTTACACAGTTTCATAAATATACCATTTGAATAGTGCAGCAAGACATAATTTTCAAAAACATTATGGCCCCAACAGGGAGACTTATTAAGCCAACCTTATCCTGCTTATGTCTTCATGTTTGTTGCACTCTCCTTCACCTTATTTCTCCCTATAGCAAGCACTTTGTTGTATAAGGAATGACAGCTGAATATGTTTTAATAAATGTTAAATTAAAGTGAGAGTAACATACTATACAGATGTTCCTACATGTTTTATGTCCTTTTCAACAAGCTTAGGAGCTGAACATACAGATTACAGTTGCCAATACAGTAATGAAGATGAATACATACATTCTCATTTTCTGAAATCTGCTTTCATATTGCAACCATGTGAAGTGTGACTTTCTATATGGTGTAGATAATACTCAAGTATTAATTTTTTTCTTGGAATTCTCTAAAAGTTCGAATCCAAATGGATGCAAAAATGTTTTTGACTGTTTTCTATGACTCCTGTGGGTGTAAATGTTGGCTACACCTTACCTTAACACATTGTTATCCTGCTACTATATTAATGTGACTGCTCACTTTTTTGAAGCCTGTCTTGTATAGATCTTGCCTGAATAATTATGTTGATAAAGCAAGAAGTAATACATCACAATTAGGTGCAGAAATGAAACATGCACTTATGTGTTATATCTGTATTGTGCAGTCCTGTCAACAACTGTCCAACTCTTCCAGCCAATTCTGTCATCTAGTTAACCTCATTGATTAAAAACTATTTCAATAAAAAATGCTTCCACCATCAATAACATGCTTAGTCCCTCATGTATTTCATAATATACATGTAGCAAACATATAAGGATTGGCTACATGCAACTATCATGACAAATATGTAAATAAATCAGGGCACCTGAAATGTGCCCATAACACACATCACTTCAGTATTCCATCAGATTTATACATGGTTGCATGTGTATAACGCTTCTTTGCATGACAGTCAGCACAGAGCACCATAGACTACTGTTAAATACTGTTCTAAGTTCAACACCTCAAAATATAATTATGAGTGTGGTAAAACATGGGTCTATATTATAACATCGAAGTCTTAAAACTTTGAATGTTATAATATCAACCCCTATTCAGCGAATGCTTGAAATAGTGAAGCTGCAGAACACCGAATATTTTCCTAGGGAAAGTATTTGGTGGGCCATTTCTACAGCTTTGCTATTTCCTCGACTGTGGTGTGAAGGATTTCGGACCGGGTTAAGGTAAGTGTGTGAACGGACCGAGGTAAGGTGAGTGTGTGATAGTTAGGGACCTTAGGGATAGGGAGCGGGTAAGGTGAGTGTGCAATAGTTAGGGAACTTAGGGTTAGGGAGCAGGTAAGATGAGTGTGCGTTAGTTAGGGACCTTAGGGTTAGGAAGCAGGTAAGGTCAGTGTGCGTTAGTTAGGGACCTTAGGGTTAGGGTTGGGTTAAGGTAAGTGGATAGCTAGTAATGTATCTATGGTTTAGTGTGGGGTATTCTTGGAGCAGCAATTTTTTTTCCGTTGGAAAAAATTCGCTGTTCTGAGCATTCAAGTATATCACATTTTGAGATTCCAAGGTTGAACTTATGGTGTTCGACATTTTGGAATTTCGATAATGTGATATAGACCCATAAAACTTTGCCAGCAGCAGTGCAATTGACCTCGGCAGTGTTCCTCTTCTGTAAAAAATAAACACAGCAAATAATTATTTGGTTAAATTGTAAAACATTTGTATGTCTGTAGTGAATTTTGATAAGTTATCTTGATTTCAGAATAATGTTGACTCAATTAAGTCAGTCAAGTTAATGTATGTCTGCTCTCCGATGGTTACACATACAACTGTGTTACAATGTTGGTTAATCTATTCATACATAATACATCAGTGTTATTCTGCAGTGCACTGTCCTGTGTAGAAGGTGTTTGTTTTGCCAATGCAGATTGTATAAGCATGAGAAAAGATGTGTGCAGTCATTCTGAAATAAAATGGCAGGAACATTTGCTTGATAAGCCACTGGACTTCATCTGTGGATTTCTTTGGCATCCCATACTGTGAAACAAGTGTATGTCCCTCATAGTAACATAATGTACATGAAGGACAGTCTCCTGTGGTCTTTGTGACTGATAGTGTGCTCTGTAGATTGTGTAACTAGATAGGAAGGAAGTTCAATGCTCGATGTGGAAAACTTGTGTGTGTATGTATATGAAGGGGAGTGTATAGAGTCAGGTGAGCATGTCCTCTAACACAGCTGTGCTCAGTCAACTGCTATTCTGCATAAACATTTTAAACTGCTAGATGACTCCACCATCCCCTTATTCTACCTTTCACAAAAACATCTTCTCTGCAACACACTGATGAGGTAATTCTTTCTAAAGTGCACTCTCACACTTTAAAACTCAGATTTCTCCTGTGGCACTTGTGTTTCTTACTTTGTTCTCTAGAATGTGTAACTAGATACATAGGAGGTTCAAATACTGCTGTAAATAACTTCTATGACAGTGTGTATTTGACTGTAGATGAATTCAGGATTGTTTGCACATATATGCAGTGGCAACATTTGCAGTTCCAGGTGGCTGTAAAAGCCATTTCACCATACACATTTCCTTGGCAATACACTGTTGATGTCCTCCCTTCAGAGATACCCTATGCCTCACTTGTAGTCAGAATTCTCATGAGTGCAACAAACATGAATACATAAGCAGGATAAGGTTGGATGCTGATAATATGCTGTATAGATTGTGTAGCTAGATAAGTAGGCAGTTTGCATCCATCCTTGTTTAAACAGTGTGACTGCAATTACTGACATGCTCAGTTGGCTACCTCACAACCACTTTTTTGTACAGTTCAATGTATGAGATGTATTTACAGTAGCACATTGTTAAACTGGCAAATTCTAGCTTCCCCAGGGAAAATAACTTTTTGGCAACACAAAGATTACATAATGCTTTCATAACTGCAGTATCACAGAGTTGCAGTGCAACTTTTCCTCTAATGTGTGACTTTGATATTGTGCTTTGTACATTGTGTGCCTACACAGGTAGGAAGTTTGAGTCCAGCTGTGAATGAGCCTTTTACTCTCATACTTTGTAGACTGTTTTCTGAATACACATATGATGTGTAGTTATACAGTGTTATTGCACCCTTTGAACAGTTTTTAGCATAAACATCCAGGTAATAAACAATGGTGATTTCATCCATTCATCTGTGCACTGTCACACATGTACTATATCATGTTGTGTGGCACTTGTGATTCAGGCACTAATCTGTAGATTTTGGTCTTAGGTAGTTAGTTTAAATCCAGCCATTACTGCTCAGACTACTTTGTATCAGTCTTATTGTGACTGTACATGTCGCTAACAGTTTTGCCAAATGTTATCTGCTGTGTACATGTATAAATGCTGATCCCTCTTGCAAACAGCTATGATAATTTCTCTCATACCATTACTTTTATTCAGAGTAATGATAACATGTGATTACATTTTTCTTGCATAACATTTGTGATACGTGTCTAGCACGAGGGAATGAGACAATATTCTGTAAGTGGTTGCCTTAATACAGCAATTACATGATGTAATGCCTTGAAATACCAACCTATTTTACAATTGTAGTGACACTTCTACTGTGGCAAATTCATTCTCTACAATATCATGTATTTTCTGCAGTGAAATACTCTTGTGTTCAGCATCCACAGTCAGTGACTGTTAGCATTGTCTGGCCTTATACTATAATTCATGAATGGCATCAACTACAGTTATAATGTGTACATTTACAGTGAGAGAGGCTTGCCCCATCCCTTTTATCACAAAGAGATTGTTTGTGACACATACACATTATGTAAGAAGTTAACAATGGTGGAGTGTCACAGTTGTGTTAAGGCTTCCACTGGGCTGCTTGTGATTCATCCACATAGTATTAGTCAGTAGACTTGCATAGTTTGCTGTTCACTTCCCAAATAGGGCAACATTACATGCAAATACTGACTTTACACAAAAAAAAAACATTGTATCTAGTTATTTGCATCCATTTTTATGTTGGACAATAATATATAATCACAGGTTGTGATTACATGGTAGTGAAATGGTTATTCAGGACATGCCATGCTGTGAGTACTTATGTGGCACATGCATTGAGTACTGCATTGTACAGCATGCCTACACAGCTAGAATGTTGTTCAGTTCTGAGACACAGTGTGTACTACATGATGAAGACAGCTTCATTGACAAAGAAGTATTGATTTTGTACTAATGACCATTGTGTGGACATTAACATTTGTAGCTCCTTGTCAGCATACTGACTAAATCAGATTCTTGAAATTATATTTGTAACGCCTTTATTACTGCAAACATTGATTTCAGTTATTTGTGATATCCTTCAATGCTGTCCTCCTATGGCACATGCAGTCAATATTGCTGATCTCTGTCTGCATTTTATTTTCCCACCCACCTGCCCAACTGTTGCTGTATTGTCAAACTTGGTGGCTTCTGAGTTGCCTGCCCCTACTATAAATCTGATTTTGTACACTCTTCCCAGTTCCATCTCATCAGCTCATTCTTGAATAGAGAGACATCATTTGGGAAGGCCCAGCCCCTTAAATTATCTTCTGTTTCCTCCTTTCCCACTTAACTTAAAAATGCACTTTATTCAGCTCCTTTTACTGTATTTGTGTTTTGCTTTTACTGCTTGTTCTTAAAAATGTTCAATTGTATTTATTCTTCTGCATTTACTACTGCTTGTTACTAGCCTGATTAAATTGTAACTGTTATTCTAAGCCTCTTAGTTTTGGTTTAATCATTTGGGTTTCAGGCCAGTTATTTTACATTAAGAAGGTGTGTGGTCTACACTCTTGTGGGAGAGGAGGGTAGCCTCTGCCCTTCTGTGCTGGGAATTGCTGTTTGAAGGCTTATTGTACCTGTTGTGTCCGGTTTAAGCACGTGGGTTCCAAGCCAGTTATTTTACATTAGGAAGATTTGTGGTCTAAACTCTTGTGGCAGGAGAGGATAACCTACACCCTTCTAAGCTGAGAATTGCTGGTTGAATGCTTATTGTCCATGTTATTCAAAGTGTCTTTGTTCTTGTTTAAGCACTTGGGTTCCAGAGCAGTTATTTCACACCGAGAAGGTTTGTGGTCTACACTCTTGTGGGAGTTTTCTACTGAACTGCTGCTTAATTTAAACTGTTTTTTTTTTTTTTTTTTTTTTTTTTTGCTGTTAGAACTGTGATTTTCTGCACTTTGAATTTCTAGTACTGATGCATTTTATAGCATAAACTGGACTCAGGCTTGCTGAATCTAGACTGTTTGGTATCATTTGAGCACTAAAAACAGCCATCTTAAATTAAGAAGGCCACCCTGCATGCTTGTGGCAGACGTGTGCAGCCCAGGATCCATCTGAGCTGGGGATTGCTGGAATAAGGCTCAGTCTTGAGCTGTCCCATTTGTTTAATTTGTTTAAAATCATTTAACTTGGATGAGTGGATGGGGTACCATATATTCCTAACATGGATAGGGCCCACAACCCTCCTGGACATGGGCAGTCATTACTAAATGCAATCTTGGTTATTGATTAGCATTTCTATGGGACTGCATTTGGATGAAACAAGTAGGTTTGAAATGATCTCTGAGTCAATATCCTAGTAAACTCCTCTGATCATATGATCCTATGACATGCTTGCTGACAGGTTCAGTGAAAACTTCACTCCTCTGTCCCTGCCACATATATCCCCAAAATCCCTAACACCTGTCCTGCACCTAGTATTTCAGAGGAGCAGGTCTTAAATGCCCTCGCCAAGGCAAAAACACAGGCTCTATGCAACCAGACAACATCCTGGGCTGCATTCTACATGTGTTAAAACAAGAATTATCATCACCATTGGGCAAGCTTTTCAATCACAGCATAAGCACTGGGTTCATCCAAGTCGAATGGAAAACAGCCACCATCATCCCTTTGCACAAAGAGGATACATTCATGGACCCCGGGAACTATAGAGCCATTAGCCTGACCTGCCTTATCTGCAAAGCCATGGAATGAATCA
Source organism: Protopterus annectens (assembly GCF_019279795.1). NCBI lineage: Eukaryota > Metazoa > Chordata > Ceratodontiformes > Protopteridae > Protopterus > Protopterus annectens. The sequence goes on from NC_056729.1 coordinate 1,419,049,777, forward strand.
TCATGGATCTTATTAACAAAGATATAGGAAATCTCGAAACACTGAACCCCACCGAGTTTGGCTTTGTCAAGGGGAGATCCTGCCTGCTAAACTTGGTGGACTTCTTTGAGACAGTCACCAAAGCCCTAGATGTGGGCAACAAATCTGTGCATATGGCCCTCCTAGACTTATCCAAGACCTTTGACACAATCCCCACTCAGGCATCATTGATAAACTCAAATAAAAAACTCCTTCAGACAACAAATACAAATGATTCATTCCTTATATAATGACTAAAAAGTGACATCACATACTAATTATTCAATTAAACATTAAAAAAAATACTACATTTTTATAAAAATATTAAAATCAAGCTTCTGTAATATAATATAATATAAATTACTACCTCCCAACTCAAATAACATACATCATGAAATGCATTATTAGTTCAGAATACAAACTATCTCTCAAGTGCTTTTAGTTTCAAGATACATTTTAAAAAACACTGCTCATTAAGTCCGGGGTAAACACAGGCATTAAGTCTTAGTTGCCAATATAACTCTCTTTCTTCCAAATACAACTACCATGGGCCACCCCTTTTGTCTTTCATCACTTGCTCAATGACCATATACACAAATGTGTGTCCCTCATTTTCCATGGCATGTCTGGCTCGAACATTAGTAAAATTTCTTTTGCTCATACTGTACTGGTGCTCATAAATTCTTTCTTTGAAGTGCCTTTCAGTCTTTCCAACCCCCGGGCTCTCACAGTTCAATTTACCCTTTAAATAATTAACCCTATTTGCAATGCAAAATCTATTGGAAACCTTTATAAGATGACAAAATCTACAATATCCACATTTATACATGCCAGACTTACCGGTATGTATTTCACTCCTGTTTTCTAATACGTTTTTGATGTTGCAGCCACATCTAAATAACATGCCTGGTTTAGTACCAATCTTTTGTCTAAATGAAAATTCCTTCATAAGTAGTACCCAATTTTTAGCCACAATATTTCTTAAAATTCCAGCATCTAACGCATAGGGGGCACTAAATTTCAATACATGATTAGTATCGCTATCAGAGAGTGAGGTATGTGCCTCATTGGAAACATCTACAATGTTGGTATCAATATGTATCTGTTATCCCTTTAAAAGGGGTTTAAACCAACCAGTCACTCTTTTAGTTACTACTTCATCAATAATAGCTGTTAATAATTCAATGGGATAGGACCTAGCCAAAAACATGTCTTTTAAATGTTCACACAAGTAAGAAATCATTTTCAAGGGTGACCATTCTGGTCGCTCTTACCAGCTGACCATTAACCACCGCCTTCTTCTGATGGAAGGGGTGGTTATTCTCAAAGTGCAAAAAACTGAATACATGGCCTTTCTGAAACTTTTGGCCACATATCTCAAATTAATGGTGTCCTTAAAGAGGGAAACATCCAAATATGAAATATGCTCGGTCCCAAATTCAAAGGTGAAATCTAAAAAGTCAGTTTACTCAGAGATCTCCTCCACAAACCTCAAAGCCTGATGACTGTCACCTTTAAAAATAATAAAAATGTCATCCAAAAATCTGGTGTACCAGACAAAATGTTCCTTATAAATATCACATTTAAATAAATGTTCCTCTTCCCAAAAGGCCATTACGCATTTGGCAAAACTCTCCCCACAAGGGGAGCTCATTGCTACCCCATATTTCTGAAGGTAATAACTATCATTGAAAAAGATGAAATTATTTGAAAGAATGATATCAAGCAAATACTCGATCAAATCAATTTCATCTCCAGGGGCACCCTTTTTGAGTAGGAATTCCCTTACCCATTCAATGCCTAAAATCTGTGGAATTACAGTGTACAAATTCCTAATGTCAGTTGTTAGAAAATTGTGTACAGCATCAAAAGTCAAGGAATTTAAACAATTTAAAAAGTCCCATGAGTCATGGCATATCTGGGGTACAACTTTTAGGTATTTCTTCAATAAGCTGTCAACATACTTGGCACAGCCATATGTCATGCATTTTTCCCCCTTCACAATAGGATGAAAAGTTGGATTTAATTAATTTTTGTGAATTTTTGGGAGTCCAGACATAGTCGGGGTTACAGAGGCTAATATATTCATGCAATTAAAAACATCAATTTCAACTCTAGAATCAATAAATTAATCATTAATGTATGATCTAATACTCTGACAAGCCCCATTATATTCATTCAAAGAAACCTCAACATAAACATCAGAATTAAGTATATCCAAAATCTTGTTGTCATAATCACTTTCATTCATGAAGACTAAACCCCCACCCTTATCAGGCATTAAAACTTTAATATCAGCATATCTAAGCTCATTCAAAGCATCTAATTCAGTACTTGAAATATTAAAATCAGAAGAATATTTTCTTATTTTTACTCAATGCATTCCTAATGTCTATTTCACATAATCTTTCGAATACAGCAACATTGTTCTGTGAAATAGGGTTAAACACACTTGATACACATAAATCATGAGGCATAGAACAATTATTTCCAAAAAAGACATTAGATTTAGTTTTCAGGTGAAAAGTTTAAGGTCCAATAAAGTAGCTGCTAAGTCAGATCTTTTAGATGGCACAGGCACCCATTTAGCCAAAGGTTCAACAAGTACAGGAGAAATTTCATACATTGAAAAATTATAGATTTTAAAGTCACCTGTTGAGTTTCTTAAAATCTGTAATCCAGGCAATGTATTATCTGCATCAACACCAGGACCGAATAAATCTTCTCCCTGAGTCACTACCTCCTCCGCCTGTTCTTCTTCTGTCGTTTGTTGTTGGGGTAACGGACATTCGACTGCTGTGCCTTCTGTCGCCCTCCATTCTGAAAACCCTGTTCCCTGGTTTCATTAGTGTTGATGTTAACATTTGTATTAGTTGCATGGTCCTGTAGCCATTTGCTACGTCTCACGTCAATACTGACATCCTCATGAATATTCATGTTCTGCTCTGTTTCGGGAGATACCAATGACCCATCAAGAGAGTTCAGTGTGTTATTATTAGTCACAGAAGCACGGAAATTAGTTGGAGGGGGATAAGCTTTCCAATGCAAATAATCTAACCTAGCCCTTTCCAATTTTCTGATTTTAGTGTCTTTAAGTTTACTCAAAGCACTTTCAATACTGCAGAATATGCGTTGGTAGTCAAATTTTTTCAGGCTATTGTTTTACAAGATAGGGCATCCATACTCTTTATGATCAAAAGTTCTGCAAGCCCTTCATGGATATTTTACATGACACAACCAGTATCCATATTTCTGTGGTGTCCAGGATTAATATCAGTTTTTCTGATATTTGTCCTGGCATGTGTTTGAAAATGACATGATGCAAATGTTTATTTAGTAATTCATTGCTCACAGACATTACCTGTTTTCAAGATAATTATGCTCTGTATTGCATGTCTTTATCTAAGACATTCATTATTACTGCAATTGTTTCTGTCACACTATAAAGCTCAATGGTAGAGGAGAGCTTCCATAAAACATTCCTTACTGTATGGCATGCTGCCAGATCATCAGCAAGTGTGACTGGCCCTCAGTTATGACACTTTTGTAGATGTTGGTGCTGTTGAGTTGCTGTTATGTTACTTTTCCCTGTAATCCCATCTGAGCATGCCAAGTATGATGATGTTTGATGTGTGCAAATTATCAATGGAAAACCTGAAACTGTAAAATGTCATCCAAACTGTGTTGTCATTTGTCAGTTATATATACTGAGTATTATTATATTACCATTTAATATTTACATGATTGTCTATTACAGATTTACAGGTGATACACCTCTTGTCTATGGGGGCCAGTAACAGTTACTTGCATAAATATGTCCCTTTTTGATTTGCATGACACAAAAGCTGAAAGGTTAATTTGGTCTTGTGTATACATGTTGAGGCAGAGAATACAGCAATGGTGTCAGCTTGTATTCAGAAATTTCCTATATACACATTTCATATGCAATAACTACAGTCTATGTATTTATCCCATAATGTAACTTATGTCCTTTCTAACTGTTATCTAAACTTAGCATTTTATTAGCATGTATATCACATTAACTCCCTTTTGTTACACTGCAGCTTTATGTCCATCTTACATCCTTTTCTAACTTTTCCATTTTTATTTATCTGCATAAGTCAGGTATTATCATAGGCATTAATTAAAATTACATTAAAACTGCAGGATTTATTTTAGAAATGCTTCTTTGACACTTCAGCATATTTGCCTGCTGTATCTGTATACAATTTCCCTTCCCCTCTTAATTACTTATGCAGTGCAAACAATGCATTTGTGTACAATTCCCCCATTTCACTAAATATCCTTCAGAATTCTTTCACTGTACTTGCCCTTAATATTTATAGGCCACATAGTGCTCTCATATATTAGATTTGCCTGCAGACAAGCTGTTTTGTTTGCATTCTGTGCTCATGATTTCAAGGACCTTTCTATGGTCACAGACACTATTACTGGCCACAGACAGGATCTTGCAAATGTGTAGACATGATGAACAGCATGCATATTCAATTAGCGCTTGAGTTCATAGTGCTAACATGCTTAAATTGAATAGGCTTAGTGTGAAACCTACATGATAGTTAGTGAATCAAGGGTTTATCTTTTGTTGATTTGTTTGGTCCTACTAGGCCAGTGGTCACTTTTCAGTGGAGACCCAAGGTGATATTTATACTATTATGGGAAATTTGGTCAGGACACTAAGGAACTTCCAGAGCTCCTTATGAGTGAAGGTATCACTGTAAAATGCTGCATCACTTCTACTCCATTTCCTAGGTCACTGGAAGAGGAGGCATGGAGGAAGGAAGGCCAGCTGAGTGTAAAGCATGGCAAAGAAAATTAAAACATTAGGGAAAGTGATTTGGAGAAGAAAGATGGTTTTCTAGGTTTAGAAAGTGTAGTGAAAGCAATATTGGAGGTGAATAGTATGGATTGTACAAATGTAAAGTGTTTAACTGTTTCTGTGGATAAAACACATTATGAAGAGGTTTGCATTATGGAACTAGAAGGAGATGGTTAGAGAAATGAGGAACTGCTGTGAATGCTACAGAAGGATGACCTACAGGAGGATCCTGCAATTTTCTGAGGAGAGATGGCAGATCAGGTTTTTGGAGAGACAAAGGATAAAAATAAGGCAATAGCAGAGATTGAGAACATTTCTGAAGGAAGGGAAATGAAAAGGACATGCACTAGAGTAGTGTATGGAGAAGTAAAGAAAAAACAGATACTGTAAGGTAATGTAAAATTTAAAATAAGACCAACATGCATGTAAAGAGAAAAATACTTATCCTTAGAATTACTAATTTTTATGGCTCAAGGGATGACTTTAAGAAAGAAAGTATATCTACAATTTAGGAAAAATAATATCATGAAAGAATAAGACATAAAGAGCTATATAAAGAATGTGTAGAAAAAGTTTAAAATAATGGAAAAATAAGAGACAAAGAAATGAACAGACTGGTGGATAGGAAATGAATGTTATTTTGCATGTAAAAGATAATGCTGTATATTACATTTACCCAGTCTTATTTTTTGTTGAAGATACATTAGAGACTTCAAGGTAACAAGTACAACCAAAAACACCTTATTTTTGTGGAAGCATCTCACATTTAGTACATGACTTTGGAAAAGTAAAATATAACCAAAGTGGGAAGAGGGAACACACTATAAATAAATGCAATACGGAATGTAGGATATACAAGATGAAGGATATTTCTGGTTTGAATGTATGGAACAAAGGGAGATACAGTAGACTACAGAAGAAATGTATGAGGCTGACAAAGAAATATGAAATGCAGAATGAAGAGGCAAATATAGATGAAGGCATGGCATCGTTTTAAATTCAGGATGAAGATGAAGAGGTTTAAATTGGATTACAAAAGTGTAAACTGAAAATGGAAATATTTTTGAATGTTTTGTGAAGGATTGTATGGATGAGGAAGATGAAGAAGAAGGAAATGTAATGTGGGAGGGAAGAAAGATTACATTGGACAAAGTATAAAAGTTAGAGAGTAAAAGTTTAAAAGCATTCCATCATAAGTTAAAAAGAAAGGAAAAAATAATTCCATGAGTGTATTAGTTAATGAGAATGGCATTTCAAATAAAGCCCAAAGATAAAACATATTGCAGTAGTGTTCTAATTTAGATGAAGATGCTATATATATTTACATGATCCCTGGGGATCATATCAGTCGCCCTGCTAGACAGGGGCCCGGAGAAGTAAATATTGTGGGAAGAAATATCCAGGGAATTGTTATGGCTAAGCTTGCATAGGCCCTAGGGCCGATAGCCTAGTATCAACCTATGAACCTATGATTAAAAGATTTATTTCAGAAATTGATAGGTTGCAAACAGAAAGGCTATGGGGAGTGATATTATATGGAATTAATAGAATGATAGATTTTGTTTGTGGTGTTTATTTTTAATGAAAATGTGAAGGTGTTAGATAAGTGGAAAGTTTGTACAGGGGCAGTAGCTACTGCATTAGGTAGGTTGTAAAGCATTGTATTTAGAATGATAGGATTGTATGCAAATATTGATCTTAAGATCAGAGAAGAGTTATTCTGGAACTTCTTATCATTTGCAGTAGTTGTGATGAAAATATTAATAATGGCAAAGAATATGGGTAGTGATGTTAAAAGAATGAGATAAATAATACATTGGGTTAATTTTGACAGGAGGGAAAGAAATAGATGGACATTTAGATTAGATCAAAAGAAGGAAGAGAGGAAACTGCTTCTCGATATAAAAAGGACATTATAGAGGGGAGTTATAATTCCAGAATGTACTGATAATGCAGCAATTTAGATAGAGTTAGCGTGAAATGAGGATGTTATCATGGATGGAAAAGAAATCAAGACATTGGCAGCCAATAAATAAATAAATAAATAAATACAAGTAGACTAAAATGGAGATTGAGAAATTGTGGAAGGATCATATTACTATGAGGGATTATTGCATGACATGGATGGAGTGGTAGGTAATATTTAAATGAAAAAATGTAGGAAAGTATATTTAATTTGCAGAATTACAGCAAAGCAAAAGAGAAAAAAATAGAGTAAAATGCATGTAAATATGATATATATAATTTAAAGCATGATCATAGGGTTCTTGTTTCATCAAGTAAAGGAAATATATGAAAGAAATAAAAAGGGAATTGAAGAGACATTTAATAGGGACGTGGCTAATGTGGTTAACTGAGAACAGCAACTGGTGAAAGCTCTGTGACTGAAAACTATTCTCTGACAGAAAATATAATAAAAAATTAAAATTTGGAGAGACTTGTTTGCTAATGTTATTCACTAATATGCAGAGAAAAGATTTGTAGCTTCGAGTTCTTCAAAAGCTGTATTTTTCCTGTTAGAATTTCAACTGCTTGACTAAGAGGCAAGAGGCTCCATGAGCCACTGAAGAAATTGTACTCAGGATCCTTGTGTTAAAAATGACAACCAGTCAAAAATATCTGCAGGATGTATTAGTTAAAATGGACAAACTGGATATCAAAATAGAAAATTTCAAAGAAGAGTTCAGAAAGACGATGACACATGTAGAAATTCTTATGAAACGACAAAGTACACAAATCAGGAGTATGCTTTAAATGATCATGAAGGGAGAATAACTGAAGGCAAGTCTCACACTGAATTACTGTTAAAACAACGTAACTGGCTCATATATAAAGTTGTTGATTTAAGAAAACAGACTAGATGAAATAATGTTAGAATTTATGGACACTAAAATAAACTTATTAAAAACCTGGTTACATGAAACATTAAATCTATCTGAAATTTTATATTTTGTTATTGAAAGGGCACATAGATCTCTGAGAGCACATTTGGGGAAGGAAAACTCACCATCATGTGCAATTATAGTTAAGTATATGTCCAGCTTAGAAAAAGATCAAATATTAAAAACAGCATGGTGAAGCCCACCTATTAAAAAAGGACAACATGTAGTCAGATTGGACAATGGTTATTCCAGTACAGTATTGAGTAAAAGAATATTTTGCTTCCCACTGATTAAGGAACTTATCAATAACAATATTAATGCCACACTGGAGTTTCCTGCAAAAAATAAATTATTTCTTTCTGAAGGAACTAAAATATTTGACACACTAGAGGAGGCATTCACTTTTGTAACAAAAGTAAAATCCTTAATAATACTGAAGAAATGGACTAGAACAGTATATCCCTCAAGAGACAGAGTGAGCTGAATTTCTGGAAAACAGATTCTAAAATTTAAAAAGCTTTAAAACAAGTTAGTTTTATTTTCTGATTGCATGATTTATTTTTGAAACAACAGATTTACCGTTTAAGTAAAAGGTTTGCATTAGACTTTTAGCTTACAAACATATACAATTATTTATTTGTATTTTAAGCTAAAACATTTTCATGGTAAGGAATATAAATGGTTAGTGTTGCTATTTTACTATTTTGGCAGTGAAATACTTAATATATTTCATTTAACTAAATGTATAAATGTTAAAAAAATACTTCCTGTAAAGTAATGACATTCAATTATAAGCAATATAATTGGTATTTTTAAGACTATGTAAGTTAAGAATTGTATTTTATTTGTTTAGCTTTGTTAGCATGTACATTGCTGGGTTAACTAAATGTCAGGTCTAAGTAATATGTTAATTAGAAGTGATAAAGTGCTGGTCATTTTGTTTTCTTTGTTCTTATGTAACATTCTTTTCATAGGTTATTTATGAAACAATTAACATTTAAAAAGCTTGAGAACAAAATAATGTTCCAGTTATATGAAAATTCTTGATTCTTGCTTGCCTTCCTTCCTCCCTACTCCTTGAGCTGTTTTGAAGAAAATCTGGGTCAAAGTTCATCAATGATATCTATGAAAATAAGAAAGAACTTTCTTTTTTTTTTCTTATTTTGCCAAGTATATACGTGATAAATCTACTCAATATCCTTTTTAAAAATATTTATTTAGAAGTGAATAATTTGTAAAACAAAAGCTATAGTAATGTTTTATCTTGAGCTGTTGCTGACATATAATTTCCTTACATTTTGCTGAATGCTAATAGCTTATGCTGTAGTGATATTAACTCTAACTGTACATATTAATGGAAAGAAGTAAAGTTAGATGTTTGTTACTAATTAGAACAGTTTAAAAGAATTAAGAAGAATGAGAAACTTACAGAGGAAATTAGCAGCTGTTGTGTATTGTGAGTTGCCATTTTCATATACTATAATCAAATTCAAATATCAGAATGTGAAGCCTAGATCAGAACAACAGTTCACAATGACTAAAAACATGCATTCAAATTAAACAAGCAGGAATTCTTTTATATGTAGTCAATACTGATTTTAATACTAGCATTAATAAGAAGAGTAAACACCTTATGAGTAATATGCAAATGCAAAAGGAACAAAATATCTACTATGCAAGATTAGTAACAGAGTTGTATCAGTAAGTTAAAAAAATATATATATATACATACTTTAATCTCTAATGGACAGCTGATGATTAAATAGTTCTTTGATGGGAGATTTTATATTAGCAAGACATTCTCTTACCTCAGTAATGTACATATTTTTATAAATTAGTTTAATAAGCTAAAAGATTTTTAAATATTTTGATATTTATCATATTAACAGTGTTACATAATTTTAAGATATAGACACTTGTACTTTTAAAATCAATTCAGGGCTTTTGTTAGATCTACAAAATATGTATATATCTTTTAGCATAATAAATACATAAGTGCATTGATTTTCCTTTTTTATAATAGTTTAGTATGATAAGATTACCTGTCATCTGTAAGTTTACAGATATCTTTATCTCTTCAGGTCCCACTCTGTTTTACTTATTTATTTATAGATTTAGTTATAATAATGTCGAATGAGTAAATAATTTAAGAATATTTAATGGATAAATTATATTACTGTTATAAAAATAGGATATAATATACTATTTGTTGGATTATTTAATATTTGTGATTAATAGAAGAAGATTATTAAACTTATATGTAGTAATAGGGAAAATTGTTATAAATGGCAAAATATATAACTAAATTAAAAGTCTCTTATTATTTTTGATATATAGAATATTATATTAATTATTTGTATGTCACAGTACCATTTGGCTAGTTTTTTGATGAATTTTTAGGTATTGGTAGGAAGAGACAAAGTATAGCAGTTTGTCTACTCGATAAACAGACTAGAAACTTTGGTATCCATGGTAGATTGTGTTTTATTAGTAATATATACAGTTACAGCTGTAGATTTATGTTATTTACAAGTTTTAATCATTTAGCTTGTAGAAAGGAAGAATTCAAAAATGTGGCATGTTAAGATAGTTTTGGAGGAATGTGTTAGAGTTTTATATACAATTACACTAGTATGGTGAATAAATGAGTCATATTATCTTTTAAAAGAAATCTTTTTAAATACACAATATGGATAGTTTTAATCTATTATCTATTAATGTAAATGGGCTAAATAATGGCAACAAAAGGAAATTATTAATGAGATATCTAAAATTAATCAGAGAAGGCATTATACTCTTGAAAGAGAAATAACTAAAAAATCCAAACTGAGGAAGCTGAAGCCAGTACATACAATGGCCACAGCTGCACAAAAGCATATAATCCAATACTTAATTCCACTGGTACTTATATGGACAAAAGTGCATATAATTTTAATAAAACCTCATATATGCTTTTGAGCACCTGTGGTCATTATGTTTACTGATTCTTGCAACAAGCTCACTCGATAAATAAAGATATATAGTACTTAATTTAGTTACAAAATGTTATCATCTGCTTCTTTTAACAAAAAAAGAGTAGAGGAACTTCTATACTTTTGGGAAAATCTACTGTAATGCCTAAGGTCATGGAATCCATTAATGATCCAAAAGGAATGTACGTATTTGCAATAATTAAATATAATGGCAAACTCTATACACTAGCTAATTTATACTGGATCCTTGGAATATGTGCAAGAGTGGCTAAAGATCACTTAAACTTACTACAAAACTCATTGGAAGAATAGTTTAATTTTAGCAGGAGGGTTTAACTGCATATTTAATATAGAAGATATAGATAAGTGAACAGAAAAAAGAAAAAGAGTTCTGGCATCAGCTAAAGCACTAAACAGATGGATTAGTAATAATAATTTAGTTGATTTAATAGTAAAAGCAGAAGATAAGTCATTGGTCTTCACTCATTATTCTTATGTGCATGGGATGCAAATTACAATTGTTAGAATTTATGCCTCTATGGATTTACTTAACGTGAATTATTTTAAAACTATTTCTAGTTCTCTATCTGATCATAATGTACTAAGTATTAATATATTAATGGATATAATGACATTTCAGATTATTTATTGAATCCCAGTATGTATGATAAAAAATGTGAGTTACCTTAAGAAACAAATCACAATTTTTTTATCTTTGAATGATAATGGTCAGGTTAGTAAAATTATATTATGGGACTCCTTAAAATGCATATTAAAGATAGAATGGGAAGATGGACAAGTAATAAAATGAAAAAGTATGATAAAGAATTGTTAGAAATACAAGAAATATACAAAGTGAGGTTTGAACAACAAAGAAATTAGGTAATACTGAACTAATTAAAAATGAATGCAAAATGTCAGTTTAAAGTATAGAGATAGCTTTAGAAAAAAAAGGAAAACAATTATGTGATGACTTAAAATTCTACATATATTAGCTAATAGAAGTAAGATGATAAGCAAAAAGGCACAAATTAATAATATTTATTTATTTTACATTTGTTGACCGGGATGGTCCGACTGGCTACATATCCATTTTCAGCAGAGTCCCGGGGAGAAAAGCTCCAGACACATAACAATTTAGATACAAATATCATAAATCAACACACTAATAAGCTTACTTCAGACATAGAGGAAATGCTTAACCTTTTTTAAAAAAATCCATGAAGATCATAATAAATATAAAAATAATAATCATGATTATTGCAAAATTTGTAAGTATTTAAAGAAAAATGTTGCTAATAAATTAATGACCTACAAATATCTCTGTTGAATAAGCGTATTACCCTAATAGAAGTTAAAGAAGTTTTAGAAAAGGGAAAAATGGTAAAGCTCCAGAGTTGTATGGTTTAAGTATAGAATTATATAGTCTGCATCCATTAAATATTTTAGAGTTACTGAGTGATGTTTTCAGGATAATTCAGAGTGACAAAATAATTATTTTCTCATGGAAATTTTCTATAATACAACATGTACTTAAACAAGGAAAAGATAATGAGTTAGTTTCCTCTTAGAGACCTGTTTCATTATTGAATGTAGGCTATAAAATATTTAATTCCATCTTTGTTACAAGATTAAGAGCTATAGTAGACAAATTAATTAATAAAGATCAAACAAGATTTATAGTCAATAGATTATCATATGATAATATAAAAAGGGAAGTAGCTATCTTAGATTTAGGAAAAGGAATGAAGAACAAATTGTCTCTAATTAGTTTAGATATTGAGATCACTTTTGATTTTGTAGATTTAAACTATTTGTTTAAAACTTCAGAAGCATTTGCATTTCCAGAACAATGCATTGCCTTATTTAAAAAAAAAACTGCATAGAGACTCCAAAGCATATGTTAAAATTGGATCTTGCATTTCTCAAGGATTAATTTTAAACAAAGGAACAAAGTGAGGGTGTCCCTTGTCTCTGCTACTATGTACAATAGTCATTGAACCCTTAGCTAATAGTATAAGAAACAATGAAAAAAGATGGTTTCTCAATTAACAAAGATTATTAATCTAAAATACAGCATTTTGCAAATGATATTTTAATAACTGTAGGAGATTTAAATTATTCAATCGAAGAAATAGATGAAAAAATCAAAATGTTTCAAGCAGTATCTCTGCTGAAATTTAATAATAATAATAATAATAATAATAATAATAATAATAATAATAGTAAAACTGAAACTTTAGTGTTGTCAGTTACTGGATGGTAAGTTTAAAGATAAATATAAATATAACAGGGAAGGAAAAGAACTAGAATATTTAGGAATAAAATACTATAAAGATGTCAGTGAGATTATTAATAATTTTTGAAAAAATAATTGAAGAAGTGTTGCTTCTTATTAAAACATTGAATGATTTTTTTTTTACTTTTGAGGATAGGTTAGTACTTATTAAAATGGTTATATCCCCATTGCATTCAATAACTTTAATATCTGACAAAAAGCTTTGAAAGAAAAGTGCTGACTTCATTCTTATGGTATTTAAAAAGCTGAGAATTGCATATAGAAATATTATAAGATTATGGGAGTATGGTGCTATTAGCTTCCCATATGTAGAATCTTATTCTATTGCTGCAAACCTTAACTATATTATACTCTGGATAGACTCAGTTTAAGTAGTCAATGGAAAACCATTCAGGAGCAGATTATACAATATTCTTAGAAATATGTAACAATCCTTTGATCTAGTTTATACAACTTCCCTTAGAAGGAAATTTGTTTCAGTCTTTAAACTATGCATTTATTAAATCAATGCTTAAAACAGTTAAGAAATATGTTTTTAAAATTATATTGTCAAAATGGAAAATGTTGTGCTTTTCCATTGCACACACTTCTAGATGTAAAGAAACTGAGAACAATGTTAAAATGAATTTACTAAAAAGGCATGGATGAGTATTATGGCCTGATTGCTTTGAAAATGGAAACGTTAAGTTGTCAGAATATTTAATGAATGATTATAAGTTGGATGAGTCTGTTAAGCAGTTAATATTATTCTGTTATCTATCAGTAAGAAAATAAATTAATTTTGTAGATAATATGAGTGAAGAGAAACAGAACAGCATCACCCCCATTATATGAGTATATTAATGGTATCATCAAAGGTAAATTGATCTACAATGGAAGCTTGTCCAAGTTATGTAAGTTAATTATAAATAATTATTTTGGTGCAAAATTCTGCACTTTTTTAGACAGTAGTGGAGAACAAAATCGACTCAATAGATGGTAATAATAAAACTTTGTTACTTAACTTCTTCTAGTTTATACAGGCAAGCTTTTATGTAGAAATATATACATATAGTGCTTGTTACTAACTAAAAAATCTGTAAATTTTGTAAAATGATATTCAGTTTGTTGGAGATTCAGTAAAGATGTAAAAGCTGATTGGACACATGTTTATGGATTGTGAAAAATTAAGTGCATATTGGGAAGAGATAAGTATTTAAAAGGGTTATGGTATGAAAATTATTCTTTAACTAGATCAATAATACTAATGAATTTTCTACTTCATGTATTTGGAAAAGCCAAAAAGCAAAAATTATTTTGGAGTCCTTTGGCATTTGTTAGAAAAATTATTACAAAAAATTGGAAATCAAACAACTTCTATGTTCAAAGAATGTTTAAATTTAACAGCAATACTAACTTCTTTACATTTCTATTGGATATTAAAATGCAGAAAAAAAGATACATCTGAGGTAACTGCAGAATTTTTAAAAGTGCAATATAAGATGTTTTAGGAAAACATATAAAGAGAGTTAAATAAGAATCTTTCATGGAAAATGAATATTAGGACTCTGAAAAAACAGAAATGTATGGTATAAAAATTATTATTATTATTATTATTATTATTATTATTATTATTATTATTATTAAGCAATCCTTGGGAAACATTGGAAAAGTATGTTTTTGATGCAACTTGAAGAAGGAAGCTGAGATTTACAAATATGGAAGTGTGTCAGGATTTTCTATAAACAAATTGCTAGTGAAAGAAGCTATGATTAATAAAGTGATGAATTAAAGGCTCTGTACTTTTTCTGGTCAATTGGAAATAGCAGAACATGTTTTCTTAAAATGTGAAATAGTAAGAAAGTTGTGGGATGAAGAAAACATGAACTTGTTAATAGTTTTAAAAGAAACAGAAAAGATAAACATAAATATTAGTTGTTTATTGATATTATTGAAGGGGATTTGTTGGGGATATTGAAATATTGACAAAAAATGTTTTGGATAATTTGAGAAATGTGGAATGAAAGGCTGAAGGAAGTTTTATTAAAAAGTGTGGGTTTTGGCAGATATTTTAAAAAGAATAAGGTTTATATTATGCAAAAAAGGTTGGGAGATTAATTACGTATGAAGAATTTTTATTTATTTTAAGTTAAAGTTGAAAAAAGGGATATATTGGAAGTATTGTTAATATTTTGTGGTGAAAACTTATGATGATCTGGACATTCATGAATGTAAACTTTCTTTGTTTCCATCTCACTGTTTTGCAACTCAGTGTTATGGTAATGTGTTATTCTGACATAGATCCATATATACATATAAGCAAAGTGATGTAATAGGTAAAGAATGTAAACTTTGTAAATATGCAAATTTGTAAATAAGTGAAATATGTACACAAATGAGTTTTTTAAATATTGTAAATAATGTGCATATATACATACATATATATGTCTACTCTTTTTGATGTGTAAAGGGAACTTTTACATCCAACTGAGCTATGACCAACTCAGGCAGATGAGACCCATGGTGACCTAAGGCATGAATGATCACATCATTCTCGGCATCCATGTATGGCAGTTTACAGGGTGCAGATGTCTTGGGTACTGTACGAGATGAAACATAACAGTAAAGAAGAAACTCATAAGTGCAAAAACAAAGGATGGTTAAACAGAAAACAATATATATGAATGCATCTATCTATCTATCTATCTATCTATCTATCTATCTATCTATCTATCTATCTATCTATCTGTCATACACAAAATACATGAAAAAGGAAGGCTTCATATGAGTACACACAACAGTTTTCCACTCCCTCCCCTAGTGCAAAACTAAAGAAAGAACTTGATAAAAAATTCATAGTAGGACTAACATTTCTCTCACTCTGTGGTACATTGCAACATTAAAAATAATGTACACCTGTCAAAGAAAAATAATGAACAGTTTTTGGTCTGCTATATACTTCCATTGAGGTCAGCTAGGTAGACATTAGAGCCTTAACAAAATTGTCATTGCTATTAATGCAAGAATCCATGATCTTGGAAATAATTAATACAACAGTCTTCTGAATAAAGTGGCCAGCTTTCAGTATTCAAATTTTCATTATGTAGAAAAATACTGCACGGTCAATAAATAAGCGGGGTATACATGCCTATGCCAAATGCTACTGAGAATAATGCAGACAGTAAAGTAATACTTCTATTGTAAAATGCAAAGCATAAATACGGTTCAAATACTTAAATACATTCATAACAGCAACCTAATTTTGCACAAAGTCAGTTGTGAAAGTAGAATCAAGTTTTCAAAGCAAGTAGCATTAAGTAGCAGTATTGAGTTCTCCAGATCCAGTCTACCCTACTATGATACAGCTTCCTGAGCTACACAATTACCTTTATATAGTGCAGATTCAGCACTCTCAGAACTGTGAATAGTCAAATGAGGTGTGAGCTCATTAGCATTCATGAATCCCATAATCTACAATCTGCATTAAGCACACTGAATATAAACACGGTGTAAAGACCTATACAATAGCATCCACATGCCCTACCTCTGTAAGGACAAGCACTGAGAAGTGTTACCTGCTAAGTACTTACAAGTGTGAATGATTAGTCTGACTGCAGTATCAATAAGGGTTTGTCAAGGAGAAGGTACATACAAGAAATGTTGTGACATTTAGGAGAGGAACATACTTAACATTTACATAAATTGTTTATGACAAAATATTTGCCTCTAAATACAATTGTGTCTGCAATTCTAAGGAAGTAGATTACTCATTGAAACATGTATCAGCTGTAAGGCATATCATATAGCAGTCTTTTTAAAGACATAGATATAGGAATGATGTTCACAAAATCAAGAGAAGTAAAGAGGTGCAGTGTTCATTTTTGTTTTATTTTATATTGAGGAAAGTTTATGTTCCCTGTTGCCAGCATCATAGCCATCCACACATATAACTCCAAATTACACAGGGCAAGTGTCAGGAATTGTTTCTGTTACACCTGTGATTGACCATAGATAACCTCCTTTTTATCTTCACAGTATAATGTTTGTGGCACGTAGTGATAAAAATCTGAACTGTGTCTTGTGAATGCCCTGGCATCCCGATGTTTTATTCCACAGATAGCAGTGTCTGTGTGAACGTAATGAAGTTTAATGAGCATATGTTCATGTTGAAATACAACAAAATTGTGGTAATATCAAAACTATACATTTTAACTACTTGTTTCTTAACGTTTCTTCTGTTGGTACCTTTATTTTTTCTCTTCATTGTTTGCACTACATTTGGCAGTGCACATTCTAGATGGGCAGCAATCCTTACAGTGAAATACAGTTCACTGCATAAGGAAAAAAGTATAAATTTTAATTTAGGCTGCTTTCTAGAGTACAAAGAAGCCTAGTGGTAGTGTGTGGATGAATGAGCAACTAAAGAAGAACAATGTTTTACAATTTGAGAATTTCCGGACTTAAAGATAATTATGAAAGGAAAAGAAAAAAACTTACAATGGTGAACTAGATTGGGGACCTTGGTACTATTATAAGTAAGAGGGTAACTTCTGAGTTCCAAATGCAGGATATCAAATCTAAATCACTAAAAAAATGGAATTAATTTTATATACAGTGGATACCAGAGAACCCAAAGTCCTAAAAGCATTTTTATCATTAATCAGGCTTATTACTGAATATAATTTGATATGTTGTTCTCTTTCATTGTCTGATATTGCATCTTTAGAAGCAGTTCAAAGATGTTTTACCAAAAGAATAAAGTATCTCATAAAATGTACTCTATGAAGATAAGACTTAAACATCTGGATCTTTATAGTACACTATACAGATTAGTTTGAAAAAAAAGTGTGTTTAGAATTTAGGGTATTTTTCAATGAGGACTTGAAGGCTGATTTTTTTTAATTAAAATGAACATTATCTTAGGATAAGAGACAGCCAATATATAAACTAACCTATAATAGGATTGTAAAGAGGGATAAGCATGTTATCCAACGTTTCTCTATTTTATGGAATAAATTACCACTGAAGGTCTAACAAAATCTCACACTCTGTATGAGTTTTAGAAAAAGCTTCATGGATAATAAATATAAACATGGAATGAAGGAGAATATCTATTTCTTTAAAGCAGGGTGTCTGAACACATAATTTCTTTTTTTAGATAGCATGAATTTAGTTAGAGTTAATTATTATCATATAATGTTATTAATAGAGAGGATTATGGTTGGGTCTCTGATTGTAACCATATTGTTATGTGTTTGATATGGGTCTATGTCATAAGATTTAAATCTCAAAAGACTGAAAACCCAAAATATCGAAAACTCAAAAAATTGAAAATGGGAGTTTGCTGTTTCTCCACTGTTGTGTGATCTCAGAGCTAGTATATATAATTAGCAGGGTTGGGGATGCAGGACCATCACATGTGTGGTGCAGGGCGGCTTCCCCAATGCATTAAGATTTTTTTCAATACTTTGACTTTTTGATATTTGGGGTTTCAGGCTTTTGAGCTTTCAGTCTTAGTAACCACAAAATACCACTAACAATCCACCAAGAACAAAAAGGATTAATAGTATCGATTCTGACTTAATTTTTGATGTTAAAAGAGAAGAGTATTATGCTAGATATATATATATATATATATATATATATATATATATATATATATATATATATATATATATATACATACATATCACAGAATTGATACAGTGATACTCGAGATTACAAATTAAAAAAGTATTTGGGGACAAAATTTTTATTTATTTATTTATTTATTTTACATTTGTTGACCGGGCTAGTCTAACTGTATATATGTCCATTTTCAGTAGAGTCCCGGGGAGAAAAGCTCCAACTATCAGCAGTGACAAAAAAGTTTATACAATAGATAGTAAATAGCCAAGTGAATAACAATACATTAGCTACATAGGTGAGAACAAAAGTTTTACAGAGTAACTTAATAGTTTACAGTTAAGATTAAATACAGAGAACAGAAAAACATAACATTGAGGAAGTTATCTGGAGGTGTAAATATCAGTCTTCGTTAGAGCAGGGACACAGCCAGTGAGTTGTAAGATATTCTTTCAGATGCTTTTTAAAAAGAATAGTGGAAGCAAGGGAGGAAAGTTCAGTAGGAAGCTGATTCCAGATTTTACCTACTGTGTTGGTGAAAAGTGAGTCTCCAGCCTTGTTATGTGATTTAATAGTGGAAACTAGAGGCTTATTAGCTGAGCGTAGTATAGCAAGATTTTTGTAGGGTGAGATCAGGATAGTGAGGATAGGGGTATTTTTAGGGTGGTAAAGGAATTTTTGGGTGATAACTATTTGTTGATAAAGTAGTTGGTTCTGCAGTTCTAGCCATCCTAGTTGTTTTAGGTGAAGACAGTGGTGAGTTCTAAAGGTGGTGCCAGTGGCAAATCTGACTATGTTATTGTAACTAGTGGAGAGTTTGGTAAGGTTATTTTTTGATGGATTGGTATATATTGCTGAAGCATAGAACAGGGTAGAGATAAGGTGGGTCTGGGCAATAGTTATTCTGGCTGTAGGGGAAAGGAAGGGCTTGATTCTATAAAGAGTGCCTAGTTTTTTGTTGACTGACTTTATAGTAAAGTTAATGTGGTCATCAAAACTAAGGTTATTATCAATTGTTACTCCTAGTAGACAGGTAGAAGTGTCTGGGGATATGATAGTTGCATTGTTAGAGGATATTGTAAAGTGCATTTGAGGTGACTTATGAGTTTGAGCAAAGAGCAGTAACTTTGTTTTCTTAGGGTTCAAGAGGAGGCAGTGTTGCATAAACCAATTTTCAACACTGTTAAATACTGTTTGGGTGAGAGACTAGAGAGAGGTTATGGACTTAGCTGAACAAATTAAAGTAGAGTCATCTGCATATTGTATGCAGGTGGCCTGAGGAATTTTGGTATGTAGGTCATTAATAAACAATGAGAAGAGTAGAGGTCCTAAAATAGAGCCTCGGGGTACTCCAGTGTTAATGGGAAGGGATTTTGAAAGATTATTATCCCACAATACTGCTTGTTGCCTGTTTTCCAGATAGAGTTTAAACCAATTTAATGCTTGTGAGTCAAGAGATTGGGCTTTCAGAATGTCTATAAGGATATTATGGTTGACCATATCAAAGGCTTTTGAAAGGCCAATAAATAATGCAGAGGAAAAAGTGTTATTGTTACGATTTTTGTTTATGGAGTCAGAGAAGGATAGAAGGGCAGTTGTTGTACTATGGAAAGGCCTAAAACAATGTTCGCAGTTGGTAAGTAGATTGTTTTGGAGAAGGTGGTCAAGTAGTTGTCTGTGTATGCATTTTTCCATTATCTTAGCTATTGGAGACAGTAAGGCAATAGGCCGAAAGTTGGAGAGTTCAGTAGATGCCCCACCTTTATGTAGAGGGATGATATGGGATATTTTCCAAATGGAGGGGATTTTGCTCTCTAAAATTGTTCTATTTATAAGGATGGAGATAGGACAGGCAATAGCGTTTGCTGATATTTGCAGATATTCAGCTGGAAGACAGTCAGCAGAAGGGGTGTATGGTTTTAGTTTTTGAAGGAGTTTGCAAATGAGTGATGTAGGTACTGGTTGTATTTGAAAGGTAGGAGATGGAGTCTTTGAGGTATTTAATGGGGATGTAGTAATAGGTGGTAAAGTATTGGCTAGGGTTCGAATGGCTTCAGTAAAGTAGTTGTTAAAGGCATCTGGAATTTGGTTAGAGTTACTTTGGTTGAATCCTGTAGGGGCAGGATATTTAGAGTGTCCTGGCTGAAGAAGTTTGTTTATGCCAGACCAGAATTTTTGTGGTTTTTGCTAATGCGTTTGTTGGAAGTGAAGGTAATAGTCTTTTTTGTCTCTGAGAATATCTTTCTTGGTGGCATTTCTTAACTGTTTAAAGCAGAGGTGATCTGATGGACATTTAGAAACTCTTCATTTGGCCCAAATTTTATTTTTGAGGAGGATCTTTTGCCTAGTTTGTTTTGTGAGCCAGGGGGCAATTTTGGTCCTTATTCGGGAAGAATGATAGGGAGCATGGTAATCTAGGATCTGAAGGAATCTAGTGTTAAAGTATGTCACTGCATCATCAAGTGGAGGATGAGACATAGGTGACCAGTCACATGCTTTCAGTTCATTTTGGAAGCTCTCTGGGTTAAAAAAAATTTTGGAACGTGAGGTTTTAAAATTATTAGTAGTTGGGGTATGGATTCTGTGTTTAATGATATAGGTTAGCATGTGGTCACTAATATCGTCAGGAAGGGTTCCTGGTTTATAAGTATCAAGGTGGCTGTTGATAAGGATCCAGTCTAGGGTGGTTTCCTTACTGCTTGGCTTATGGATTCTAGTAGGAGTGGTAATAATTTGTGAGAATCCATAAAGATTTATATGATTGGGAGGATTAAGGGAGCTGCAGGAAGCCCAGTCTATATTAAAATCACATAATACAATGGTTTCTTGAGGTAGGTGGATAGTGAGGTAACTAAGTAAGTTTTCAAGAGTGTTGATATTATTTCCAGGGGGAGATATGTGCAAATTAGATAGATGGATTTGGAGTTGTTGATTTGAAGTTTGGCACTAAGAGTTTCTGAATTGGTATCTGAAGGAAGGAACACATTAAAAGGTGAAACTTGGAGTTCAGATTTATACAGAATGGCTACACCTCCACCCTTTTTGGTTTTATGGTCAAGTCTCACGATATTATATCCAGGAGGGGTAATCTCCTGGTCCAGAGTTGAAGGCTTTAGCCATGTCTCTGTAATACAGACAATATCAAATGAGTACACATCTAAGAGTGCATGTAGGTGGGTAATTTTATTGTTAATGCTATGGATGTTAAGGTGACCTATTAGGAGGAGTGAGAGGGTCTATTTAAAGTAGTAATTGGAGGAGATAATGTATTGTGTATGTTATTGAGAATGTCAGTATTGGGGTGTGGGTTAGGATGAATATCACCATCTAATAGGGGGTGTTGGTTAGGATAATGTATAAACTTAAGGATTTTGTAGAAACTGTTTGGGCATTTTTTTATAGTGAAGTAAGTAACATGGGTAGCTCTGTGGTATTTTGGTAATATATAGATGGAAGTGGAGGTTATGTTACTGTGGTTAAGGTTGTTTATGGGAGAAATGGGTAGAGTTTACTGGTAGGGGTGGTGGGGTTCAGGAAGAGAGAAGTATTCATGCAAGGTTAATGTGTATGGTATTGTGAGAGAAGTAAGAGTTGAAGTTAAGAGTAGCAGGTTTGTGAGTATAGATTTGTTTGTTGGGGCCATTAGGATAAGTAGCTATGGAGTTTGGGTATATTGATGGTAGGAGTGTAGTAAGAAAACTACAGGTGGGAGAAAGGAGAGAGTACTATAAAAAGGAAGAGTAGGTAGAGGGAAGAGGTGTACTATTAAGTAAAGTAAAGATGGTTATAAGAGAGAAGTTGTATAATATTATGTAAAGTAAAATTGGTTATAAGAAGTTGTATATAATTTAGTAAAATAAGGGTGGCTGTAAGAGAGATGCTGTAGAGTAAGTAAAACAGGAAGGGGTGGGGTGAGTTTAGGGAGTATTAAAAGAAAAAGCAATTATCTAATTAGGGCTTTGAGAAGTTAGCAGTAGGGCTATTAAGTGGAGGAGGTTATGATAGGATGAAAAAAAGAAGGGGTGTGGTTACAGAAGTATATGGCTAGGACCACTGGGGGTCAGTGGGAATTGGGGGTAGGGTAGGGGAGGGGAGTGAGCCTGCAGGGTGAACGGAGAGAGTTCAGACAGGTAACTGAGAAAGTCAGGGAGGAGTAAGAAACAATCAGTAAACAGCTAACTACTTGGTGCCTTAGTTAGGAAGGATTGGCAAAGAAAGGAGGAACCAATGTAGAGAAAGTAAGTGGTTGCTAAGAGCAAAGCTAGTGGAAAGAAGAAGGTAAAGTGGAAAGATAGGGCAGGAGGGAAATCCTCAATCCAGGGACAGAGCTTTTAATTCAAAGGAAAAAAGAAAAATCAGGGAAGGTTGGATGTCTAATGGGCTATCCTAGTTTAGTCTTCCATCTAGTGGTCAGATATTGTAATGCAACAGTCGCAAGGGAGCGGAGATAAAAAGGTAGAGGGTTTACGAGTGCTACTGTAGATAAATTACAGGAGACAGTACAAGAATAAGAACTGAGAAAACATATGTATAAGTATTTAGGGAATAGAGAGGGGAGTATGGCTGCTGGGTATCCTGGCTAGGTAGCATGTCATATAAGCACCAGAGTTTAAGCAAGTGTTGAAAAACTACTACTCTGATAGATAATACATACTTCCTTGCCTCCTAGTGAACTGGGTTCTTAAGCCGGATGGCAAGTCTTTTTCTAAAGAGGAGTTGGTTTGGTTTGTTTGCAGTGGGTCCTTTCATCGGATAGGTAGATTCTTAGGGTTTTAGTGTAGGATAGATGATTCAAACCTGTGAACAGGGGGGACAAGAGACTCAATGAAGGTGTAAGAAAACAGACATTTAAGAGACACGGTAGTACACAGAGAATTCAAATTCTAACAAACAAGCAGACATTAAATACAGCTGGGTAGTTCTCAGCTTTCAAGTTCAAACAAGCAGTTCAAAAGCAGTTCAATACAGGTTCTCAGCTTTCCAGTTCTAACAAGCCGATGAAAAACAGTTCAATTACAGGTATATAGACATATAACACGGCATATGGGTACTTAATCAAACATAAGCAATGATTCAAAGTGATTAAACAAAGTAAGGGTAAAAGGTCTATCTAGTAAATGGCAGTCTAGCTAGGAGTAGGTGCAATAGTATTGAGCTAGGTCCAGTTGGATATCATCTAAGAACAATACTAGGCAGTAACTAAGCAGGCTAAATAAAGCAAAATCAATAAGCTTAACAACTGAGTAGCTTGTGCTAAGTTAATGTGACACCAGTATAAACAAACAGCGGTGGAAAAGTGTTGCCCTACCTACACAGGTTAGAGGTGCTACTTCCCCTCTATAGGTATATCACTACATCTGGAGCAGGTGCAAGTAGTCTAGATGCATGTCCTACACAAGCACCTATCTGGATTAGCATAGGAACAAGGGCATTGTATGCCGTACAGCTAAAATAGCATATGTAATAGAAGTAGTGTAAAAGTAGGAGAGGCGACTAGGCTCTTTAGGACTCTGACAGGGTTAACTTAAGAGCTCCCCTTTAACAATACAAAATTAACGCTATT
The DNA here is from genome assembly GCF_019279795.1 of Protopterus annectens. Classification (NCBI taxonomy): domain Eukaryota; kingdom Metazoa; phylum Chordata; order Ceratodontiformes; family Protopteridae; genus Protopterus; species Protopterus annectens. The sequence continues at coordinate 1,419,073,952 of NC_056729.1, forward strand.
CAATTGTGTTTGCTCTATCATACTTCATACCCAAGCTCCGATCCAATATAAAATGATAACAAAAATGACGATGAACTTGGTAAAACTTATCCTTTTCCCCCTGCCTCTGGTTAAAACTTTGGGGAAGACAATGTTTTAAGTGATTTTGTTGAGGCTACTTAAGGAAATTATTGTTCTGGTGCTAATGGTAGTGAATTGCTTGAATTCCACTATGTGAGTGACCCTTTAGTACTTTCCCCACTCAAGAGTTCCGAGCGACTGAAAAATTGCCAGCAGGGGGACCAGCTCAACAACAAGGATGGTCCAACTACAAACAAGTGACAATTCCAATGGGACAAAGGGGAGGGGGAAGAACAGACACTGGCCATGCAACCATTAGACAGGTACACTATTGTATTTAATAAGAGGTATCATTTCAAAATATATAACTACAATAGAGAATGTGTTATTAGTGCATAGTCTGATCTGTTTGTAAAAGGTTAACTTTTATTCCAGGTAGGGAAGCTAGGGTGGATGATGTGTTAATGGATTTGAAACTGCTTACAAGAAAACTTAATTTGAGCTTTTACTTTAATCAGAACAATTTGGATCTCTCATCTTTTCAGTATTGTAAAAAACTTAGTACTGTCAATCCTCCTGTGCACCTAATAATCTCAGTTTTAAAAGATTTGTGAAAGTGATATTAGAACTATTATTCAAAACAATAAAATAAGGTATTTTAAGTGTAATTTAAATTCAGATGAATGGAAATTATAGAGAAATATTATTAACAATAGACAGGTTAGGCTCATGACACCAGATAAAAGTGGTGGCCTAGTGGTGATGAATATGAATGATTACATCAATAAAATGTTTGTTTTGTCGTTTAGTGACACTTTCAAAGAGGTCTTGGTAAACCGAATGAACATAGCTTATAGGAGGTTGAATATAGATTTGGAGGATTTGTTAATGATTTTACTACTAAAAATGATCATGAATTTTGTTTGTTTCATATCATAGAATGCCTATAATCTTTGGCATCCCCAAAATCCAAAAGAACCTTTCTGATCCGCCTCTTCAATCCACAGTGGACATTAAATCTTCTGAAATATTTAACATAGCTCATTTTATTGACCGACATAGGGATTCTTGGGATTTTATGAGGGGAATAACTGTTGAATTATATGTTAAAGATTTAATATTTATTGCTACTGGTGTTAAAGATCTGTACTCTATGATTCTGTATCAGCTAGCTTTGGAATGGTTCTATGAATACCTTGTTCTAATACACATTTGGATCACAACAAAATCAAAGCATTAGGAATATTAATGGAAATGATCTTGCATAATAATTTTATCAATTTTGAAGGTCAATTATTTAGGCAATTTCAAGCTGTTGCTATGGGGGGCAGCATGAGCTCCTATTTTTGCCAAACTTATTATGGCCCACTGAGAGAACAAGTAGGTTTTCCCCTCTGTTTATACAGATTGTTAGTCCTCTAATGGGTGTTTTTTAGATGACATAATGATTTTTTGTACTGATACAGTTGACAGGTTAAATTAATGTTTACAGTATGTACATACTACTACTACTGAATTTCTTAAGTTTACTGTGAATTTTTCCTATGATCAAGTCCACTAGACATTTCTGTTTCAAAAACGAGAATTAAAAAAGGTTTTGACTTATAAGATTTTTAGGAACTCTACTTACTCCATTTCTTTTCTGCATTTTAGTAGTTGGCACCCTACTCAACAGAAAAGATCTTTGGTGAAATGGCAACGAGACTATTGAACATGGTCTCTCATGATGGCCAATTTGAACAAGAGAGTTTAAAGTTGAAGTTTATGTTTGAGAGTCAACATTATCCCACTGCATTTCTTAATGGAATATTACAAGCAATCAAAATAGAAAAGGAGGATGGAGTTTTTTTGCCCCTTATTAGGAAAGGGACATCAGTATCTGATGAACAATGTGGTGATTGATGGTAATGATATATTCTTTATTTTACGACTGGAAAAAAATGTTCCTTTGGTGAACCAAGGAAAAATGGTCAAATGTGGTCACTGTAATCAATGCAGACATAACCTTGAGTTGTCCTCATTGTATATTCAAGGTTATGAAACTGTTAGATTGCACCAAAGATATTTTTGTTCAAGTTTAGGGGTCATATATGTCCCACAGTGTCAACATTGTGAGTGTTTTTATAGTGGGAAAACTATTCAACCATTAAGAACAAGAATTGATCAGATTTATATGGGGAGCAGAGGTGGACCAAGTAAAGATTTTTTAGAATATAAAGAATTAAAATGGCAAGTAAAGACTAATGCCACAGTACATCCAAGTTTGAATGACATTACTTCAATTGGGAATGTTCTAAGATTAAAGTCAGCTTTTTGTTTGTGAAAATGTATTTACTTAGCCTTTTAATGTAGAAGTTGACAAGCAGTCAGCTTGAACATAGTATGACTCTAAAGTGGTTTAGGGTGATTGTATTTTTAATTTGTTATTGAACATCAAAGGGTTTTTAATTTGGGTTGCTGGGTTTATTGATGGAATTGAGTGGTCATATGACCTTTTTAAAGTGTATAAATTCAACTTATTAACATGTTGCTGGTGTTCTGAAGAAGCGCATATTGTTGGACAAAAGTGCTTAACAGTGTCACTAAAGCAGTGTATTTCGTTGTCTTTGCTCCCAATTTTCACTCTGATGAAATAGACCCATTTTTAAACAGGGATGACAATAAATTCATCTCAAGATAAAATCTTGAGAAGTGAACTTTGACATCCATGTTCAGAATGCATAATAGCAGTTTAAGATCAGAGACTAATCATAATTTTTTGTAGTGCTTGCAGCTTTATTTGTTCCATGTACTACTAGTTACAGAAGAAAAAAACTGCAAAGTATTTTACTGGCTTTCAAAACCATGAAACAATTAGCAAGTTCTGTCAGACAACAACACAAATCTCAGAAAAAAAGAGAATGTCATAGACAGATTACTGGCATAAAAATGGCAGACAGAAATGAAGCTGTTTTATAATTCTGCTGCTATTTGCAGTCCAGTACTGGCAGGTCTTAATGCCTAGTTTGATACATCATCTTACAGTGCTTTATTTATTTATTTGTACTTATTTATCCTTTCTTAGTCAGGTATGTCCAACTAAGCTAGTGGCATCTTTTCAGAAGATACACAAAGTAATATTTATACTACTAGAGGAAACTTGGCAAGGGCATCAGGCAACTTTCCCTACTCATCATTGGTGTGAATCGGACCAGTTCTTTGGAGGATAACTTCCTGTCTCTGTTCCATCTGCAGAGGGGCCGGGAGAAACAGGGAGGCATATGGAAAGAAAAGGAGATGATGGAGTGGTGAATAAAATGGAGAAGAATGCAAATATCAAGAGTGGGGAATGTGTGCAGGATTCTGAAGAATTGTTTCAAAGAAATATGTTTGATTGAGATGAGTCAGCCAATGGTGGGTGTATAATTACAGCTTCCATTTGACAGGGTTGTGGGATGATTTACTTAAATAAATGGTGGTGCAGAGTGAGCCAGAAAATGAAAGAGATGTTTCCTTGGGGGGGGGGGCATTATGGAGAAAACACAAAAGGAGGATGCAGAGACAATCCTGATGAATAGTGAGATGGAAAAGAAAAATATATTCAAAGAAAGTAAAAGAAGGAAAATATGGAATACCAGAAAAGAAGATAGAAAAACTGAAAATAGAAGTATGTGGTAAGGATTCAAAGTAAAGAAGACAAAACATTGACAGATATGGGGTGTGTGACAATTTAATAGCTTCTTTGGGTGTAAAAGCACATGAGGTAAGAGCATTTATTCTTACTAACGATTAACATTTTGTGACATTATATTTGAGACTGCTTTTCCAATTGAAAATTTTCTTGGAGAATAAGAAAAAAAGACTGTAACCCATAGGAGCGATAAAAGCATTTAATGGAGAAACCAAAAAAAAATCATGTGCAATTTCAAACAGAGGTATAATGAGTGACTTTAAAAGGGCATTTGAAAACTTTATTTAAAGAAGTACTGACATTGCAAATGATTTTGACAAAAGGGGTTTATGGAATGGTGGCTATGATTGTAATATTGTGTTAAAAATAGAAAGAGAAAAAATATATACATATACCATGCATGATAAATGTGGAGGAGAATAGGGGTGTTGTAAAATACTAGGGACAATCCAAATCATATTTTTTGAAAAAGAAGAACATTTAAGACATTTGATAAGTAACTGTGACAAAAGAAAATGTTATATTTGTGGGGAAATGGGACATGATGCAAAACATGTGAATTGAAATATTATAAATATAACCAAATTGGACATTTATTGGTGGATTGCACAAATGAAATTAAGAGGAAGGAAAAAGAAAGCGAAGAAAATCACCAAAGAGAAGGACATTTAGAAGTAGTAGAAATGGAAGAAAAATTAGATGAGAAAAAATAATAAAGGGGACACAGAATAAGGTTCTGAAATAAATGATGAGGAAGACATAAATTAGGAGGTAGTAAAAGAAAAGAAAATAATTCTGTTGGTAAAAGCATGACAGACAGAAAAGGGAAATTTAAAGGAGTAAATATAATAGAAAAAAAAGGAAATAGATTAAAAAATATATGCAGCTAATGATTGAGGGTTGTCATACTGGTTAATGTGTTTGACGCATAGACAAAAGAAACAGTGTTTGATTCTCATCCTTGGGAGGGAAATTGGATAAGCTTATAATGGCATATTAAGAAAACTAGCTGAGTAAATAGATATGAACTTATGAAACCATGAATCTAATGAAAAGAGAAAATGAAACTTTTAGAGTGTTTTCTGTAAATATGGATAGTATTAAGAGTCTAGTAATAGAATAGGGATTTTGGAGTGGTATAACATGTGATATAGATGTAATTATTTTAGAAGACAAACAATTTTTAACAAATAAAAAAAGAGTATAAACAAAGAAACATTGTGGAGGAAAGATAATCTTGAATTTTGGAAACTACAGATGTTCTGGAATATATGTATTATGTAGAACTACAGTAAAGATGTAACTTTAGCAAAAATTGGAAGGTTAACCATTTTAGATTTAAAATAGAAAGAACAAGTATATAGAATTATAACATCATATGCTTGTGCTAACTGTAAAGAAAGGAAAGCTTATTTCATTTGATTTTAGACTATGTAGTGATAAATATGAATATTATAATAACAGGAAACTTTAAATGTGATTTAACAGACAAGTTAAAAAAGGAAATTATATAAAATGTTAGAAATGATAAGACATGGTAAGTTAAATCTTTGTGACAAAAATTCACGGACCCCCAAAAGGGGTATGTTTAAAACTGAAATATATTATTTTATAGTATCAAAAGGTTTTGTTTTAGAAGAAGGAGAAGTTGTTGAAACAGGATTTTCTGATCATCTTTCAGTATGTTTAAAGATAAAGGAAAACATAGAATATATATAAAAATAGGCAAGGGAATAAAAAGGATAAATGAGAAAGCATGGAACGAGGAAGGAAAGAGATTAGTAATACTGTTATGAAAAGATCATGTTACTATGAGAACATTTTATAAAAACTGGTCTGAATGGTGGATGATATTTAAGAAAAATACAAAAAAATGTTTATTGCAGTGGCAATATGATGTGAGAAAAGTAGAGAAAAAAAATATAAAAGAACATATGATGATGCATTGGAAGATTTAGAACATAATGATGGAAATACTTTATATGAAAGAAATCAAGAAGAAATACAAGAATTGCTATATAAGAAAATACTTTTTACAAGGAAAAATAGCAAAATATTGGGTTGCTTAAGAAGATTAGTAAAGGAAGATGTAGCATAATAAAAGAAATAAATGTAAAAGAAGAAATAGAAATAAAAATGTAAAAGAAGAAATAGAAATAACTCAGAGAGAGATTATGTGTAGCACAATATGTACAATAAATGTGTAAAGAAAAAAGAAGGTGTGAATAGAACATAGAAAGCAAAAAAAGTTAACATAAAAATAGAATAAAGAATTGAAAAAGGAAATTTCTTTAAATGAGCTCAATAATGTATTAGAATAAGTAAATATGGATATAGCTGCAGGACCAGATGGAATATAGTATGAAATGTATAAAAATGTCAGGGATTTGCAAAACATATATATTTTTAAAGATTTTGAACGAATGGTTAAATGAAAGTTTTATGCATAAAGAATTATGTAGTGGAATACTTAAATTCATATGGAGGAAGGAAGACAGAAGATAATTAAAAACCTACAGACCAATAGTATTGAATAATAATGATTATAAGATCTTTATGAAACTAATACAAAAGAGATTTGCTAAAATGGAAAATATTATGGAGGATAGTATATATGATATAAAGGGGAAGGGTGGTCAAGAATTATTAATCATAGAGAAGTTGTGGATGGTATTATGAATAGAAAAGAAGAAGTGAACGTCATGAGAGGAGACTGTAATAAGGCATTTTACACAATTGGGCATGGCATAACATGGGTAATAATGAAAGAATATAAGTGAGAAAGTTAGGAGTTTATGTATGTTAGTGTGTAGTAATAATAACGTTAAATGCTTGTAAATGGTTGGTTAAGCCAAGAGGTACATATGATCAGTGGTGTAAGGGATGTCTAGTGAGTTGTATACTCCTTGCATTAGTTATAAATGTGATATATATGTGATAGTATGCGAAATAAATTACAAAATGGAGGTGAGGTATATAACATCTGAAGGGTGAAGAATTCCAGTTCTGTTAATGTACACAGATGACATAATAATTGTAAAAAGCAAAATCTGTTTAAAAAAAGTAATAATTTGCACAAATCGGTGTCTAGAGGTGGTAGGGATAGCTTTAAATAAAGAGAAAAGTAACAGTTTAGATGATGTAGTAAAGGTAGGGGTATACATTTTACAATGAATGAAATTTCTGTGTTAGGTATAACATTTTGGGAATAAAGATATAAGTAGAATTCAGCACAAAAAAACTGAATAAATAAAACAAACCTGTCTTTTCTGGAGAACATATAAATTATCATTCAGAAAAAGGCTTATCTGATAAAATCAGTACTGTTGAGAAAAAAAGTAACATACTTAGAAAGTGTATTTATGCTGCCAAAATTATTTCAAAAGAAATTATTGCAGATATTTTTATCCTTTATATGGAGTTTCAGACTAAACCCTCTAAAAAGATGAGTTTTGTATGTAAGTAAAGAAGAAGGTTTTAGGTTAATTAACTCAGTGGTGTATGCTAAATGAAAAATATATGAGATTAGTAGTAAAACTGTATAAATGCAAGTATGATGAATTTTGGGTTATGGTAAAAAAGAGTAAAAGAGAAATAGAGTGTATGAATAAAGAAATAAAATGTTACCAAGAAAAGATATTTTTGTGGAAAACAAAAATTGATGATATAGAAAATGATAGAACGGTATGGTGTAAGGCTGTAACAATAAAAATCACTATGTAAAACAATGGGAAAATCTAATAGATGAAAAAATTAAAGCTATAAAAATAAGCAAATGGTGTGATCAGAAAGTACAAAGTCAAGATTTTTTTTTTTTTTTTTTGTGGAGACTGGTAATAGATAAATTGCCAGTAGAAGGAAATATGCCATATAAAAAGAAAAGTGTTAGAATTTGCCATATAAAAAGAAAAGTGTTAGAATTTGTTTATGTTCTCAAGAAGAAGAAACTATGGAATGTGTGTTTTTGAAATGTAAAATAGTAAAAAGGTATGGGAAAACTATGTAAATAACATTTTTTCAAAGATATAAAAGAAGTGAATAAAGTAAATATGACCCCAAACTGAGGGCAGCAAAGCCAAACAAGGTGGTGTTTCAATATATATACACATCTCCTGACTGGTCAAATAGTGTATTATGCAGGAGACACTCCAGGTGCACTTAATGGTTGACAAGACCCCTATTCAAGTCATAATTAGCTACAGGCTCCTAACATTAACTCAGGACACCCACACCACCTATCTGGACCTCCTCAAATCTATTAAGATTCAAACCTATACCATGATCCTGGGAGATTTTAACTACCAAACCATTGAGTGGAAGAACTACTCAAGGCAGAGCAGAAATGCTCAAAGATTCCTTGACTTTGTCAATGCCAGTGCATTGGACCAGCTGGTTGACACCCCCACAAGAGGTGACAACATCTTGGACTTGATACTAACCAACATAGGAAACCATTGGAGCAACCCTTAATATCATCATCCCTTATAAGATTGGACCACAGAGTGCTCACCTTCAATGTCACCATCTTCCTTGACTCCCCCCAAGCTAGGGTTAAACAATAAAACCTTCTACAAAGTTGATTACAACCTGCTGAGGGCAGGTCTAAACAGCTTCAGAGCCCCCTTCACAAAAGTAGAAACTGGCACTAATGTCCAAACCTGCACAAAAGTACTATACAACCATTTATATAAATGCATGGATTCAGCAATACCTAACATGACAAAATCCTCCTCCTCAAGGAAGAGTAAATCTATCTGGTGGGCTTCGGCTATAAATAAATTTTACAACAAAAGGACAACATTACTGTCCAGGACTAAGCATGAACAGGTGCCAAAATGCAAGCAATCTCTCCTTGACCTAAACAGGCAAATAAAGGTATTAATGAAGTCCTCCAAAGCTAACTTCAAGCCCAAATTGGACACATCCACAAAAAACATTCATAAGGCCTTCTTCACATAAGTCTGCATTCTAAGCAGAAACACCCAAATCTGCTCACAACTGATGGCCAAGGACACCACATACACAAATACTGTAGATATAGCCAACCTGCTGGCAGACATGTTCAGTGAAAACTTTACCCCTCTGCTCCCCATCAGTAATCCAGGATATCCCCAGCACCTGCCCCCCCCACCCCTTATCTCTAGGGAACAAGTTATTACTGCCATCTCAAAGGCTAAAAACACAGCTTCCATGGGACCCAATAGCATCCCGGCAGCATCCTGCATCAACTCAGGCAGAAACTTGCAGCACCATTGGGCACCCTATTCATCCTAAGCCTGAGTACCAGTTTCATCCCAGCAATGTGGAGGAAGGCCACCATCATTCCTCTGCACAAAGGTGGAGCATCCTCCAGTCCAGGCAGTTATAGACCCATTAGCCTAACTAGCATGATTTGCAAGGTCATGGAACTCATTATCATGAACCACATTAATAAGTACATGAGAAACCTCCTAACACTTGATCCCACACAGTTTGGTTTTGTCAAGGGGAGATCATGCCTATTAAATCTGGTAGACTTCTTTGAATCAGTCACCAAAGCCATACCTGAGGGGAAGATGGTGCATGCCACCTACCTTGACCTGGCCAAGGTCTTTGACACTGTAACCCACTCAGGCATAATAGATAAACTATCCCAGCTTGGCATAAATCCATATGTGACCAGATGTGTAGTTAACTGGCTCTCTGATAGAACTCAGTCAAAATAAGGGAAGCTACCTCAAGTAGTAGACCTGTAATGAGCAGCATACCCCAGGGATCAGTCTTGGGGCCCCTAATGTTTGGGATATACTTCTCTGAGGTGCAAGCCAAAACCAGAGGACTATGGCTGACCAAGTTTGCAAGGAAATGTGCAAGCTGGGCACTGTCATCAATTCCCATAGTGATGTAGAAATACTACAAGAGGGTCTCACCCAAACAAATGACTGGTGCTAGAAACATGGCCTCAAACAAAATGCCAATAAATGCATCATCATTCCTTTTGGGGAGAGTGATGTCTCCACAAATTATCACATTAATAACAACATTCTGAGCATGTGAGGAGCTGTGAGGGACCTAGGCACCCATTTTGATAGCAATCTAACTTTTGACCACCATGTTGCCTCCATTGCATGGAGAGCTTTCTACATGGCTCACCTCATTAGTAAGGGTATTTCTTCCAGGAACAAGGAAATCATAACTTCCATGTATTCCTCCCTTATCAGGCCCATCATAGAGTATAATACCCTGTTTTGGTATGTAGCTCTCAAAGCAGATGCAGCAGCTGGAGAGACCACAGACGTTCCTGACAAGGAGAATCCAGGGCTTCAAAAATCTATCTTACATGGATAGGCTAAAAGCCCTATTCCTTTACTCCATCTCATACAGACTCCTGAGAGATGATCTACGTCTGGCATACAAAGCAATCTCTGACCCCACCTTGATGAAATTGCTGCATATTCACAAGCCAAACGCCACTCATGTGACCCACACACAAAATCTCAGCTTGGTCTGTAACATCAATAGGACTTGCTGGTGGGATAGATTTGTATCCCAGAGACTCCCCATCTGTGGAACAGACTCCATCTCCACATCAATCAGAGTACTTCATTATTCCTCTTTAAGAGGAACCTGAATGACTGGATGGGAATTAGAAAATACACCCCTGGGATTCCACCTGGGTTGCTGCTGGTCAGGGGCATTGAGTGCTGACTTGTGGGAACATGGGCTAATTTATTGGCTAGGCTTATAAGGGCCTTAGGGCCAGTAGGGTAGTAACATGCTATGATCCTATGATCCTATGAATATTATAAGAATAGAAGTAAGGAATATGTTAAAAATAGATAAAAAGTTATTTTATGTTATATGAGTTATATCGAATGAAACACACAGCCAAAGAGGTAAATAGCACCCAGCAAAAACAAATGCAGTAACCAGTAAACATGATAGTAGGGCACTAGGAAGCCTCAAATCCGACCAGAGGTTTATAAAATCCAAGGAATAAATGAATAGATTTTATAAACCTCTGGTTGGTTCTGATGCTTCCTAGTGCCCCATTGGCATGGTTATATGGAATGAAAGAATAAATGAAAGTATGTTTAATGGTAAATGGATTTTTGCAACAATATTTAGTAAACTCAGATGGTGGTTAAGGAAAAAGGAGTGGAGATCTGCTAGGGATGAAAATTTTGTATGATTGTAAAGGAAATTATGAACATGTGTAAAAGGATTTATATATTTATATATTTGTACATATGTAAATATTTATAAATATGTAAATATTTTGTAAATAACAGTTACTTTTTGTATATAAATAAAGGACCTCTACACTGTTTGGAGGATGTGTTTGGTCCCTGCACTTCCTTCTACTGTTCTGGGCACAGTGGTGACCTGGAGAGGTAGGGAGACAGTATGGCAAATTCTGGGAGTGTAAATGGTGGTGAAAAAAAGTGTTTCTATCATGGGGGGGGGTAAGCTGAGTTGATCACAGATGCTGGAGCATCAATAGCTGAAGGAAGTGCCACTTTTACAATAGCAGTGGAGTCAAAGTATGTATTAGGCAATGTAAGGAAGGCAGTCAAACCTTCCATAGATTCAGAAATGCTATTTCTATATTGCATACAAGGACACTGAAATAAGAGGACTGCATTGTTAGAACCCTCCAATAAGGAGAGTTGCAGGATGATGTATTGGAGGGTTTACTTATGGAAAGTGAACCAGAGAGTGGGATAGGCCTATCTTGGGAAGAACTAATGGACAGACTTCAAGATCCAGTAGCAGGTGCCAGAAAGGGAGGAGAGATTCCTAATATGGACACAACTTATACAGACATGGTAAGAAATAAAAAGCAGAAAACTAGCAACAAAAGAAGACAACCAGAGGTAAGAAAAAATCCTTTACAATAAGAATTTTTAGCAAAGCAGATGATGAGATGCGCAGGTATAAGATATGGGACAATGTTATCTTCTCTCTAGGTGCAAAACCGAAGGAAATAAGGGCATTTATTCATATAAAGAAACCTTTTCTGACATTATTTTTGAAACTGGGACAGGAATGGAGAAACTTCTAGGGGAATATGAAAAGAAACAAGACTGTCATCCTTGGAATTTATGTTTTGAAAGCATTTAAATGAGACACCAAGAAGAAAATTCATATTCAATTCAGAACTGATGTTGAAAGAGAGACTTAAAAGAGACATTTGATTAAAATGTGTCAAGATGTTATGGATGTAATTAAAGTTTATGACAATAGAGGTTTATGGACTGGGGGTTGATAATGTAATGCTGTGTTAAAAATGAAAAATTATGCTATTGTGTATATTCCAAGTATGATAAATACTTATGGAGAAAAAGGTATTGTAAGGTATTATGGTCAACCTAAAACATGTTTTATTGTGTTAAGTCAGATCATTTAATTAATGAATGTGATAAGCAAAAATGTTATATACATGGTGAAAGTGGACATGATACAAGAAAACATGAATTGAAATGTTACAGATGTGATAAAACAAGTCACCTGTGGATGGATAGTAAAGAAGAGAGAAAATAAGGGGGAGAGGAAGTGTGTAATACACAACAAGAAATGGCATAGGAGGATGACATTTTGGAAAATGTTAAAAAAATAGATAACAAAAACAAGAATATCAGGAGGTAAAGGAAAAACAGAAAGAGAAGAAGGTTCAGAAATAAGTGAGTAAGAAAAAGGAAAATAAATGTTATAGGAAATAATATAAAAGAAAAGAGGGGAATGGATAATAAGACAGGCAGAATTAAATAAAATCGTAACAAAGTTATTATAAGTGATTTCAAAGAGATACACATAAACTAATAACAGTAATGTAAATAGTTTTGAAAAGTTTAACAAGAAGGATAGGCATTTTAATATGGTGTAAGAAGCTTGATACAGATATAATAGCTTTACAAAACATAAGTTTGACTATAATGGAAAGATTACAAACTAAGCAGTTATGGGGAGGTAATGTCTAGAATCTATGAAAAGATATATGTTCAGGAATATGAATATTATTGAAGAAAACAGTACAGATGTTAGATGTGACATTGGTAGAGATGAAAAGAACAGTGTTGTATATAGGTTGGAGAGAGAGCAGGTATATAGGATGATAGCAATTTATGCTTATGTTAATAAAATGGATAGAGAAAATACGTTTCAGAATATTTTAGATTATGTAGCTATAAATGTAGACATTATACTTATAGGTGATTTAAATTGTGAAATAGAAAGAGAAAGGGAAGTGACATAAATAAAGCATTAGAAATAATAAGATATGGTAAATTATATTTATGGAGATTTAATGGATGGGCTTATAAAAGAGGAGCGTATGAAACAGAAAAGGTTATTTTTTTCTATCTCAATGAATAGTAATAACTAAGGAATGTATATTAGAAACAAAATGTTCAGATCATTTGTGTATCTAGATAAAAATAAAAGGATATGAGAGATATATAAAGATAGGAAAAGGGATAAAAAGAATAAATGAAGCAAAATAGGATGAGAAAGGAACTCTATTAGTTAAGGAATTTTGGAAAGATCATGGATATGAGAAGATTTTATGTTGTTGGACTGGTGGATAGCCTTTAAAAAAATACATGAAATGTTATGTATAATGGGATTTAGATGTAAGAAAAGAAAATAAGGAAATTATAAGAAAAATGTGAAGTATTACTTTCTACTTTGGAAAAGAATGATAAGGAATATTTTTTCTAAAGAAAAGGAATGGTACAAATTAAATCAGGCAAAAAATAAATATTTGTATAAGCAAAAGTATGTTTGCAAGGAAAGAAGGAGAAGATAGTTCCATATTAAAATAAGTAAGTTAATGAATATAACACAGTAAAGATAGAACTAACAAATAAAGCATGTGATGCAGAATAGACAAGAAAAAATAATGGAAGAGATGACAGAATATGCAAAGGAGATGTTTCAAGAGTAAATGGTTGTCCAAAATGGAGAGATGGCAATTAAAAGTATTCTCACAACAAGATAATGAACAGACAGAAAGAGAAATATATTTGGAAGAATTAAACAAAATATTAAGAAAAGTTAACAATGAATCAGCAGCAGAGCCTGGTGGTATAGAATATCAAATGTATAAAAATTTGTAACCATGGCAGAAGAAATATTTTAAGGGTATTAAATGAATGGTTAAAAGAAGAATTCAAATACAAAGAATTATGTAGGGGGGTAATGAAATTTATATGGAAGAAAGGAGATAGGCATGATATAAAGAACTGGAGACCAGTGGTGAAGAATAATGCAGACTATAACATTTTTAAGAAGATAATTCAGAAAAGAATGGCGACTAAAATTAATAATGTCATAGATGACGTGATATCTAGCATAAAAGGTAGGGGTTGTCAGGAATTATTAATGATAATTAGGGAGTTAGCAGGTGACACCATAAAGAGAGTGGATGACAACATAAACAGAAAGGAACATTTAACAATTATGATAGGTGACATAAATAAAGCATTTGATACCATACGACATTCTAAATTATGGGAATTGTTTTGACTGTATAATATAACTGCAACGATAGCAAATGTGTGTGTTACTGCATATAACTATAACACAATAAATGTTTTAGTAAATGGATGATTAAGGATATAATCATAAAAAATGGGATAAGACAAGTATACCCTTTGAGCAATACAGTATTTACATTAGTAAGGAATGTAATAGTAGATGATATAAACCAAGAATGAAAGATGCATGTTATTTAAATCAGAAAGTGATTGAAATACATGTTATGTTATTATACATGGGTGACATTATAATTGTGTCAAAAGATGTGAAAGGAATGGAGAAAGTATTAGATAGTTTGAGTAAGAGTCCAAATACAATAAGGTTATGTTTAAACAAGAAAAAGTAAACAGCAGGGATACAATGGAGAAATAGGAAATGAGTTTAATCTTCATGAAATAGTTTTAGGGTTACATTTTGGGGTACAAAAGGTGATAGAAGTATAAAGGAAATAGATGATAGAAGTGATACAAAACATGTACATTTTGAAGTACCTTTAAATTATCATTTTTAAATACATTTAATAAATTCAATATTAATGGCAAACATTATGTAACTAGTAAGTGGCTTTGGTTTGCCATTTACATATAAAAATAAATTATACAGAACAATTTTTGCATTTCTTTGGAGTTCAAGGCTTAACCCGTTGAAGAGAATGGATTTTAGGTTTGATTAATATAATCATATATGCTGCCTCTTCAATTTTGTATAGGGTGCTAAAAATATATGAAGGACAATAAAAAAGTTTAATAAACAAAATATTAAGGTTTAAATAAAGAAAAGGATGGAAATCATTGCAGAGATTGAAAAGAAAAAGTGAGATATAATAAAGAATTTTAAACTGATCAAGATGTAAATAATACTGAAGAAAATAGAAATGCGTGGTATAAAAATATTATGGAAAAACATCCGTAGATGTATCACTGAAAAGACCTGGAAGAAGAAAAAGACAGGCAATAAAGGGAAGAGTGCAAAGGAAACCATCATGAAAAATGTCTCCAAAGCTAACTCTGGGCTCCTAAAAACAGAGGTGGCTAACTTCATGGCATCCATGCAACTGGAGAATATTTGCATGACCACTGAATCATACTCCAATTCACTGTACGAACACGTACACAAATGCATGGATCTTGCTATACCCAATAGAACCAAGATGCTGTCCTCCAAAAAAAGGAAGTCAATCTGGTGGTCTCCTGCCATAAACAAACTCTACAACAGAAGGAGGAACCTGATGAAGAATAAGGTAAAGTCCCAAGACTGGAAAAACTCCCTTATCAGCCTCAATAAAAAGTTGAGATCTCTCATCAAATCCTCCAAAGCTAGCTATGAAAACAGAATTGCAGCAGATAGTAAAGACAACCACAAGGCCTTCTATAGTTATGTAAGGAATCTCCACGGCAATAACCAGATTTGCTCTGAGCTACTGCACAATGGTACCTCCTATACTGAGCCAACAGATACTGCCACTATACTGGCCGACAGATTCAGGGCCAACTTTACCCCTCCCCCCAGATGACCAATCACAATACTAGTACATTGCCAGGCACCCAATATTACTGCTGCACAGGTTAAAACAGCACTGTCCAAGGCCAAAAATACAGCTTCTATATAACCTGACAATATCCCTGGCTGTGCTCTACATGAACTGCAGAGTGACCTGGCACCTCACCTGTGTGCCATGTTCAATCACAGTCTCACGTCAGGCTTTGTCCCTACTGAATGGCACACTGCTACACTCATCCCTCTCCACAAAGGAGGAGTGACTACAGACCCTGGGAACTATCGGCCCATTAGCCTGAAAAGTTTGATATGCAAAGCTATGGAATGCATCATCATGGCCCTAATAAACAAGGATATAGGGAATTTCCAAACTGTGTATCCCACACAATTTGGTTTTGTGAAGGATAGATCATGCCTGCTCAACTTTGTCAACTTCTTTGAGTCAGACGCCAGAGCTGCGGATGAAGGCAGAGTGGTTCATACAGCTTACCTTAATCTAGCCAAGGCCTTTGACACCATTCCCCACTCAGGAATCAGAAAAACTCACTAAGGTAGGCATTAACCCCTATATCACTAGGTGGGTTGCAAATTGGCTCATAGATAGAACCCACAGTGTGAAAGTAGCTGACTCCAAGTCAGACTGCAGATCAGTCATGAGTGGAATCCCACAGGTTTTGGTCCTGGGTCCTCTCCTGTATGGCATCTACTTCTCTGAAGACCAGGATAACATAAAGGGTCTCTGGCTGACAAAGTTCACAGATGATTGCAAGCTGGGAGCTATTATTAACTCCCCACGTGATGTTGACATCCTACAGAAAGGCCTCATTGAGACCAACAACTGGTGTCAGAACCATGGCATTAAGCTCAATGCCAAAAAATGTGTCTTCATCCCCTTTGGGAAAAACCCAGTTCCCATGAATTACCACATCGATGGTAGTCCATTGAACACAGAAATTACCTCTCTTTTGACCACCATATTGCCACTGTGGTCAGAAAGTCCTTCTACATGGCATATCTCATTACTAAGGGTTTTGCATCCAGGAAGAAAGAGGTCATTGTCTCTTTCTACTCTTCCCTCATTAGGCCAATCATCGAGTACAATGCCCCATTTTGCATGCGCCTCACTAGACACCTGCAACAACTGGAGAGGCCACAAAAGTACCTCACAAAGACGATCCTAGGCCTTAAACACTTGTCCTATTTGGACAAACCCAAAAAACACCAACTATTCTCTGTCTCATATTGCCTACTTAGAGGCGATCTGTGCGGGTCTTTATTATATATTCAAACTTTGAAAACTTCGAATCCCATATGTTCTACAACATATGGTCGAAGTTTGAAAGATTGAATATATAATTAAAAAAAAAAAACTTACCTTAACGGCGTGCCCCCCACACCCCCCTACTTAAATAAACCAACTCTGAGACTGCACTTCAGTGCAGAAAAGGGAAATTCTCCCATTCTGCACCATACGGCGCCATTACATTTAACCTTCAAACTCTTGAAATGTCGATCCTATGGTGTCGACCATATGACATTTAACGTTTCAAGCATTTGGTGTTCTAATAGGAACCCATCTGTGCTTGACTTACAAAGCCATGTCTGACCCAGCTCTGTTAGAAATGCTACATCTAAAGAAATCCCAATCCCTCTATACCACATGTTCCAGAGACATCATCCTCATTACCACAATCAACAGAACATGCTGGAGGGACAGATTCATAACCCAGGGACTACCCATGCTATGGAATAGACTTCCCATACATGTCAAGCAGAGCACCTTACTGGCTCTGTTCAAAAGAAATCTTGATGAGTGGATGGGAAATAGAAAATTCACCCTGGGGATCACTCCAGTGGCTCTACTCGACAGAAGGATTAAAGGAGGGAATGAGGGTATGTCCATGGGTACAGTTATTGGACTAAGGGAATTATATTGGCAACTGAATTTTCAATGCCCATGGTTGGCCTGGACTTAACGAGTCTTATTCCGTTACACCCCTTTTGAAACTTAAAGCATTGACTAAGTAATGAAACAGAGGTTGGGGTGAATGATATAATAATACATATGGCCCCTTTGCTACGGGTTCACACTTTAAGTACCCTTTTTATATAATAGAGCTATTTATGTGGACATTATATTTAACACACATTTTTTCTTCCTATTCAAGCCCCTTCAAGGAAATGAAGTATAACATACATTTTATATGCTCTTTAATTGAATGCTTCTATTACCCTTTACAACTGATTTTAATATATTTTTTGCCATCTTAGTGCATGCAGTGAATGTTGAGTTATTTTTAGGTACTAGGTTTTTTGGAGTGATGTTTATGTATGTGATTTTAACTTCTCATTTAATGTGATTTTGATTTTTACTTATTTTTATCTAAGATCTTTCACAGAAACTAATATATATAAAAACATAATCTGTTCAATATGAAAAGTTTACAGTTTTTTAGCTGGCTTGCAAGATTACACACTGTCAAGATGAGATGCACTTAAATCTTCTGAACATTAGATGAATGGTTGGAGACACTCCATCTTGAAACATCAAAAAATTGCTGTCATTGCTCATGGATATGTGTATAAAAGTTTTGTAACTAACTGATGAAGTTCCAATAAAGGACGAAAATGCTTAATATGTATGACATTTTTTGTTTTGTTTTAAGTGGTTTTACCACATAAAACCGTTGCCGCTCACAACCTTCTGCCTTGGATTTGTTTTGGTTTTGGAGCCTCTTGGATTTTGTGTTTTACCATTTACACCCTGACAGAATTAGTTTCCAATCTCTGTTCTTCAACCATATTTCGCAAACAATAACAGCATAAATTCTGTGTAAACAGCAAATTTCCCAATAAAAAAACTTTATTATTAATGCTCCTAGCATTAACAACCATCACAGATGCATTAAATATTGCTGTCTGTGAAATGCTAAATTTTCGACCTGACAAAAATCTTGCCTAGTGTTTGTCAAAGATTGCAAAATATTTGCTGCAAAAATTATCTTCCCTGATCTTGACAAATGCATGCCATCCTGTCTGAACAAATGTTTGCCCAAAACAAGGCTAGTATAATGACATGGAAATGAACAGCAATGTTAAAATGAGGGTAATAGATTCAGAAAAAGGTAAGTAATGGTTCAGGTACATATGTATATTTTGTGCAATGAAATGCTACTGTCACAGCTGCTGACCATCCAAAAATCTTGGAGTTATGGGAGAAAAACACAAACACATGCATGCGGGAAGCTACTACATTAATATATATGTATTATATAATTGGCTGATTTCTTTGGCAGTAGTCACAGAGGTACATGTCGTGCCTTTGTCATCAATGAGTCATCAGTCTGTACTTAACATATCATGTCTTACACAAAACTAGACTGCTACTATGTTAATAGAGGCACCATGCAGGAGCTGATTGAGTTGTGTCACCCTCATATGCAGGTTTGGGGGTTTTGTGGAATACCCATCCCTGTGTTTACACCAAGCTATGTGTGGCTTTGAGAGTTTTAGCTACAGGAACCTTACAGCAACCGGCAGAGGGACATAGTGGTTGTATCTCTAGCATCTGCCTGAAAGACATTTAACCAGTTTCACAATGCCATCTACAGCATATAAGGTTTTCATACCACAAAGAAGCACCACCATACAGGCCTTTTATGACATAGCCCAGTTCTCTTTGGTAATGGGATCCATTGAATGCACTCATATTGCAATAAAGACCCTACCTGGGGATCGGTGACAACACTATATTAACCGTAAGGGTTTCTTCCCCATCAACTGCCAGATGGTCTGTAATGCACAGGGTATGATATACAATGTATCAGCTAACCACTCTGGCAGTGCCCATGACTTCCACATGTGTCAGACATGCAGTTTACATCAGGGGTTTGTATAAGTGATTTTTCATAGAGCCATGTTATTGGTGATGTCACATATGCCATGGAGCCATGCATAATGAAATAAATTAGAAACCTATAGACAAAAGCCAAGAATACACACAAAACTACTCTATCATAGACCAAACTCATTGTTGAATGGGTGGTTGGCTTGCTAAAGGCCCACTTACTCTGCCTAGATGCCTGTGGTGGTGCACTGCAGTATAAACCTTAAACACAAAGGAAAATCTTTGCAGTGTGTGCAGCAGTACACAACATGTTGATATGCAAACAGATACAGCAGAGGAGACACATGTGGAAGAGAGAAGTTCCAGAGTTAGCACTGGAGGAGATGCCTGATGAGGAGCATGTAGAGAAGCTAGCTGCAGGTAACTATACAAGGCAGAAGTGGGTGCATTATGTTGTGGCACTGAATGAGAGGCAGCATCCGGCTAATACCTATGGGCAAGAGTAAGCATAACATGCAACAGCAAAAAATAATGCATGCATTTATGCAAACAGGCTGTGCTATTCCATGCATCGACTGGTTATGCAGTATATCAGACACAAGCTATGCAGGTAACAGAACACTGATGGCAGGATGGAGTGGGGAGAGAAAGAGTGACAAGGTAAAAAATGGGCAGTGCATTTGTGTTTGGGGGGGGTGCAGGTTATTACTGCTTGTGAGTATGTGAGTTATGGATGATTAGGTTGGGGCAGTGTGTAGACTGGATAAAGAGAGGGTGGTGTCTCCTATGTAGTGTGACTGGGTAATAACAGGCAGTGCTAATCTGTGTGTGTGTGTGTGTGTGTGTGTGTGTGTGTGTGTGTGTGTGTGTGTGTGTGTGTGTGTGTGTGTGTCTGTGTGTGAGGTCACAGATCCAGCAGACAATGCATTATTGGGCTGAGGTTTGATGGGCAGGTATAATAAGTCAGCAAAAGATCTATGCACTGACCGTGTATAGCTCTCTTGCTGACTTATTATACCTGTACAAAAAAAACATCAAGAAATCTATGCACTGAATTTGTATATCCCTGTCCATGGAGGTACACTATCTTGGTAAGGTTACTGACATGATCCACAGCATGCACAGCTGATGGAGTGCTCCATGAGTGTGAACATTAGGATGATGTCCTGTACAAGGTCTCAGCACAAATATCCTTTCATGGTCTGTATCCATGAAATCCCACTCTCCCCAATGCTGGATGGTGATGTGGAGCTGGTGACACTATGGGTCCTAGACCATGCCCTCTCCCCCCTATAGTGGGTCCCCTGCAGGAGGTGAAGTTGTACTATATACAGAGAGAGAGTGGTAGGTACAAAGGAGCATCTACAGTGTAAAAACTTGCTGAATCACAAGTGTGTGTGTGTGTGTGTGTGTGTGTGTGTGTGTGTGTGTGTGTTAGTTCACGTCCCTTGTATAGCTATAGGCCACAGTTGCAAACATAATGTCTCTATCAAATGTTTTGACAGTATCAAGTATAGAGCAATGCCACATATTATTTCACAACACTGTGGATGTGATACAGGCCCAGCAGATGATTCCACTGCCATTGTTTGAACAGCTTCATTGACAATGGCAGACACAGTAAAATATAATATGTTTGCTCCCAATATATACTCAACTGGTATATGACCGCTGAGAGTACCGTGCATGTGTGTATATGTGTGTGGTGTGTGTGTGTGTGTGTGTGTGTGTGTGTGTGTGTGTAGCCCAAAAAAAGGCTGTGGCCTATACCAGGATGCAGGTCATCCAGGACATCCCTCAGGTTGTGTTTGCAATCTCCTGCTATTATAAAGATAAGTCCTCCTAGATTAGTATGTGTGAAAGCCCACCAACACAGCAATCACCATCCAAACATACAGCACCTTGGCACAGATGTAAGAAAAAAGAAGGGCTTGCATTCTTAAATCCTCCTAATAAAATAAACCCTGAATCAGGCATGGCACTGACTTTACTGCAAAACCCAGTGGAAGTATAGAAGATCTGAAGATATAGTTGATGTTACTGTAGGCCC
The DNA here is from genome assembly GCF_019279795.1 of Protopterus annectens. Lineage (NCBI taxonomy): Eukaryota > Metazoa > Chordata > Ceratodontiformes > Protopteridae > Protopterus > Protopterus annectens. The sequence continues at coordinate 1,419,095,594 of NC_056729.1, forward strand.
CCTCACCCTTCAACTGCAATGACACACAAACTCTTCTGTAGTGCATAACAGAAGGTGGTTATGAAAGGTACATGAAGACATCAATCACATAGTCATGCCATGCCATTGAGGAATGTAAAATATCATATGACAGGGCCAGATCCAGTAAAAGATGAACTAAGCAGCTGGTCAGCTCACACTTTCTTAGCATGCATGTCCCAGAAACAAGCCTGCATTTAGCAGGATCATAAATGACAGGAGTACCAGGGTGTGGAGATGGAAATGTGTGTGTGTGTGTGTGTGTGTGTGTGTGTGTGTGTGTGTGTGTGTGTGTGTGTGTGTGTGTGTGTGAATGCCCCCTCCAGTGGATTACAGAAAAACAGCCCTTCAAGTTGATTACTGGCCTGCAGAAAATTCAGGTAAGGTAAATGGGGATTGCAATTAGTCAGTAATACCAATCATTACTGCATCATAATTATTGCTCAGAAAATACATATTTTATCTAGCAAGTTCCATTAGTGTTGTCTGTTTAAATCATTTGCTCAAGGTCACTCAGTAGGTTCATGGATCTAGGTAGAATTAAACCCTCTACCCTTTACAAGAGGAAACAGCTTATTAAGAGCTTAGAGGTGTGACCAATTACACTGTGATACCTTTTTTGGCTTCTGTATTTTTTGTTAAACTGCTGAGGGTAACAGTCAGTCAATAATGATAGTCATTAAAGTTTCATGGTTATTGTTCAGAAAATGCATTTCAAGGTAACAGGAGCTGTCTAGCATTTAAGAATCTTAGCTCTTAACAAACTGCTTCCTGTAGTCAAAAGTGCAGGATTTGAATCCATCCTCCTTCATTTGCTTACTGTGTGTGCCTTTTAACAAGTCATTCAAGCAGTGTCCCTAGGTCATCCTTGAAAAGGGATACTTTGTACCATGAACTTACCTTGTTGGTAAAGACATAAAAAAAATTGTATTTAAAAATGTGTGCCTTTGTTCCCTCATTATTTTTGACTTTGTCAAGAATTCTAGTGCAAAGAAGTTGAGAGGTACTTTTGCCAATTCCTTGTAACATTTTGGCTTTCTGACAAATTATTGTGGATTGCAGTCATTAACAAATGGCAGGCATGAATTTCAAACTTTGTATCCTTCAGAAAATTATTGTTACTGCAAAGCTTTTCTATTCTAGCAGCTTTCTCAGTATATGAGAAAGCTTTAAACTCACCTTCTCATATTTTGAGTCTTTGTCCAGGGTGTATTAGGGTCCACTGTATGATTCTGACAGTAATGAGATGAGATATATTTCTGGTCCATTATTTATAAAGGTATTCATTCATTTGTTCTGTAGCAGATAGTAGAGGTGCATAGTCATGCAAATGGCTGTAACTGATGGTTTTGTATGTGTGTGTGTGTGTGTGTGTGTGTGTGTGTGAATATTTGATTCCTGCAACACACAGTAATTATGGTATAAAGGGAGGACCTGATTGTAGGAAACAAGACCATCACCATAACAGCCATGTTCTTTGGGAAAAGTCCTTGGTTTACTTGCTTTGTTGACTGCTGACAGTGTGTTTATTATTTAGCTGTGAATAGTCTAGACAGTATGAAGTATATGAGTTTAATGTTAATATTTTAACTATGATTATCTTTTTTATTTAACTTTTTTGCAGGCACATGAGAGGCACTGTGTTGGGCTGCAATAGTCTGTCTCTGAGCTGCTTTCATAGTTTGGGGTTTGATTTCCTCAGCCTTCACTTATCTACTGTGACTGATCAAATCACTTCACCAAAGAGTGCTGCTAGGCTGTACTTGAAAAGTGGCACTTGCATCTGGTGGGCTGTCCCAAGCTGTTAGTAAATGCATTACACATTTACTTTTGAATTTCCACATAGATTCTAATTAGTGCTTCATTACATGCTGTTTGACTATAAGCCTCAGCACATCTTGTAATTGAATGAATTGCCAGAAACATTTTGCATAAATGTGAGTTTCAAGGGAAGAGTTGTTTACTGTTGCTCATATTGCCTGTTTTCAGTGTGAGACTGTTTTGTTTTGTTTAGCAAATGGCTGTCAGTGTTTTTGAAGTTAAATTTGAAAAAAAAAACAGTTTTAAATTAAAACCAAATCTCTGTGATCATCGTAGAAGTAAATAAAAATAAAATAAAATTGTATGCACAATGAAAGGTTTGGTATATTGCTTTTCTGATAAAGCAATATACAACTACACACACACACACACACCACACATATATAATAAATCAACATAGCTATATATATATATAAATATATATATATATATATATATATATATATATATATATATATAATTTTTTATTACTCTCTCTTTCTACTTATATCACTGTTTTCTGTAGCATGTGCTATAGCTGAACTTGATTTATGGCAGCAATACTCACTCCACCATTGTGGCCCATCCATCTCCCTCTGACTCTCCATCTGCCTCAAAGCCTGCTTTTCCACCAGGAGACAGAGATCATGTGGCAGGGGACAACCTGGAGGCATACCCAGTGACCTCTGATGGTCATTCCCTCTGATGACACTGTCAGTGAGTCAGAGTTGATCACCTGGCAGGCACTGGTGGAGATGATGGGAGAGTTTGTGAACTGGCAGCTTGATACCAATATTGGCTACCTTGAAGAGGTTTCTTGTGTGACTTGCAGAGTCACACCATTGCCAGGAATTGCATTGTATGCCCTCTGCGGCATGGCCTAGTGCAGAGAGCAGTCATAGTGGTGACTAAACTCTTTCTGGGTCTAGACTAAACAGAGTGGTGAGGAGCTGAGCTTCCACCCTATTGCAACATTCTTACTAATGCTATTCAAGAATTCTCTAGCTACAGTCATGCAACCCCCACCCCCCACACACACACACATTCACAACAGCATTGACATTCCTGTGAGCAAATTGTTTACTTACTGCTCGAGACATGAAATTCCTTTTTCTTAGCTAATAACTACTATTCTAAGAAAACACTCAGCAAGGAAATATCTGTGCCAGAAGTAACAAATGAATGCAAAAAAAAACAAATTCAGCACAGAAACATGGCAGACCACAAACTTAAAATGAACGTATTTAATAAATCAATAAAATGTATAAAACGGTTAGCGCTTTCACACCCGAAGGGGCTTCTTCAGACCATACCCACTTCTGCCTTGTATAGTTACCTACAGCACAGGAATGTTTAGGAAATCCTGTAGACATAATGTAGTTTTGTAATGACAAAGCATGCATCCAGCTCATACATATAAGAATATCTTGAATAGTCAAAACCTATGATTGTCCAGGATGAATAACCTGGACGAAGGGTTCTATAGAGATTTATCCATCTTGAGAACCTAATTTAAGGAGAGAGGGTATAAACTGAAAGAAATAGATGGTGCTTGTAGGGAGGTAATGAGCTTAAGAGCTGATAAGACAAGACCCTATTTTTTCTGAAACCTCCAGGCATATGGAATGTAATGTGAACTCTGAAGTTACTGGAGTGCTAGTTCAGAATATAGTACCTATCATGTTATATTATACGAGTGCTATAGAGGTGATACATAGAGTTATCATGACTAATTGGTCTATTCTCCAGACAGACAATTAGTTTGGGAATGTAGCAGGAGATGGGTCTCATATTAGGTATAAGAATAAAAAATCCCTGAAGACATAGTTGTGTTTTAGAACTAATCATGTATCCACAGCTGGTTCTTGTGACATACAGGGAACAGATAGATGCTTTAGGTGTAATTTTTGCATGCACATTGATACATCCAATGCATTTGTTCACCCTTCCACAGGTACTGTATATGAATTTAGACTTTCAGCTGATTGTCATACATCAGATATAGTCTATATTGCCTCTTGCATTGCATGCAAGAGTTTTTTCTGTAGGCAAGACCAACCACTCTCTTTTTTGAAAGGATGAGGGATCCTCTTTATAGCACCAGGGTGGAAGATATTACAAGTCCCCTAGCTAAACACACATTAGAAGTTGGACCTTCACACAGTTTTAGGTTTAAGGTAATTGAAATTGTTAAGGGAAGTTCATGTCGAGATGATTTAAGGAATCACACAGAGAGAAGGGAATTATGGTGGATAATTAATTTACAGGCAGATAAACCATACAGATTAAATGGAAAGGTTTCTCTGAAACTGGTTTTAAAGTCTAGGGACCTTCCTCATTAATAGAAGTAGGGCTCTTTAATACTGACGTGTTTTATTGGAATGCAGTTCTATTGGTTGATAAGTAATTGACTTTACTATATAAGTTGCTTAATTATTTTTTGTTTTTTGATTGTATGGTCTGAAGAAGCACCTTCAGGTGTGAAAGTGCTAATCATTTTATATGTTTTATTGATTTATTAAATACATTCATTTTAAGTTTGTGGTCTGCCATGTGTCTTTGCTGAACTTGGTTTGTGTTGCATTAATTTGTTACTTCTGGCACAGATATTTCCTTGTGGAGTGTTTTCTTGGATACACACTTTAGTTCACCCTCCAGCAGCATAGAAGAAGGATTTACACGAATGTTGGAGTTGGGTTATAAACCTTTAACTTCAGAAAGAGCTGATGGGTTGGATCTATTTAATTGCTTTATACAGGTAGACATTTATCTGCTGTTGTCATAGAAATGGCCAAGCCTGTAGGTTAATATAGATACAGCACCCTTTGATATTGCCTCCTTTAAGACTGTTTTGAGAGATTTAGAAAATGATTTGTATAAACTCAAATGCATGCAATGGCAATGCCTCTATTTGGAGGTATGCCTGTATTTCCGTGTGATACCAAGGGGTTTTGAGAATATTAAAAATGCCCACCCATGAAGATGCGTATGCTGAACTTTTGAAAAAGTGGCAACATCTGAATTTGGAGTTGAGCTTTAGCTACATTCCTTTACTTATTGACTTTTTAAGCCCTTTTGAGATTGAACTTGAAGAAGAAATAAACATGAAGAGGTTTAAATTGTTCACAGACTTTCCAAAAGAGGCTGGTATAACTGCCTTAGTGCCTTGGATGAAGTATTTGATAGTGTCTGTGCCTATGAATCTCGTCTACATTTGCAAAAAGGGAAGAAATTGGATCGAGACATACTAGCCTTTAAAAAAGGCCATGTTTTTGCTTGGCCTCAAACATTCAATTCCAAAAATGAGCAGAGAGCAACTGAACAAGAGGAGGTGTTAGTGGAACAGAGTAAAGTTGCAAGTACCAGTGAAATTGAATGGGTTGTTACACCTCCTCAGATTCCCACTCTTACTGGTGCTGTGTTTGGGGATGAGTCTGAGCAGCCTCCGGTGGTTTAAAGAAAGATCAAGCCTGTACAGCAGAGCTCTTCACAGCATGATTTTTCGTCCCTTCCCCTCCCTTTACCAATCAGGTAAATAGACATGGAAGACAAGGGGAGATCACTTAGCAGAGAGATGAAACAGAGGAGGCAGCCCATGGAGATCCTACAGTTTTCAACTATGAAACATTTTCTGCAATGAGCCAGAAGTTCATAGTTTTGAACATCTCAAGTAAGTGCTTGTCATCCATTCAAGTTTCTTTGTTGGAACGTGGTTTATTATTTATACCTGCACAAGCAGCAGACTTTAGTGATGTTGTTGTTCACTTGAGGTTGTTTGTTAGGAACGTGATGGTGAAAACCATCTTTCCTGCTGAATCTAGTCTTCCTAGTTTTCAGAAACCCAATACTTTTCAGCCATTGTTACATCCAATCCTAGAGACCTTCTGTAAAAAATGCGAACTGGATTTGCTCAATATTTGTCATGGAACTAGCAAGGTTAATAAGACTAAGAACGATAATTGTTATAATTTGACTAAGGTTGAGAAAAAGCCATTGTTGGAGCTGTGAGAGGACAAGGATATAGTAATTAAATCAATGGATAAAGGAGGGTCTGTGTTTGTGCTTGATTATTCTTATTATAAATACAAGATTAATGCAATGCTATCAAGTAGGGGTGTGTATGAATTAATCACTGAAGAATAGGTTGCAATGTTAAGAGATTCTGTTTGCTCCCTTGTACAGGATTGTCTGGATAGTCATCTGATAACCTCTGAATTGTTTTGCTATTTGACTGCTGAGCGTCCAGTTATTCTGATATTTCAAGGGTTGCCTAAAGTACAAAAAGACTTTTATCACCACCTTTTTAGGCCTAAAGTTTTTGGGAAAGGATGGCTCACTGAGCCATTCTCTATATATGTAGCGAAACATCTTAGAGCAGTTTTAGATGGCATACAGACAGTTCTTATGGACACTAAGCACTTTTTACAAGAATTATAAAGCTTTACTACAAGAAGTGGACCTTTTATAGGTTCATAGGCAGGTACTAGGCTATCTACCTGAAGGCATTTATAAGCCTAGCCAGAATGTGTTGGCTTTTGCCACACCCTTAAATTAGTTCCCTGTGCCTCTGTCCAGCAGAGCCACTGAAGTGATCCCCATTACAAACTTTCTGTTTCCCATCCACTCGTCAAGGTTTCTCTTGAAGAGTGTTAGTGAGGAGCTCTGCCTAATGTAGATTAGAATCTTGTTGCAAAGCATGGGAAGTCTCTGAGACAGGAATCTATCCCTCCAGCACATCCTATTTATTGTTGTGGTGAGGTTTAGATCCCTAGAGTGTGTGGCTTGAGGGGATTTGATTTTCTTTAGGTGGAGCATGTCCATCAATTCTGGGTTGAAGATGGCCTTGTATGTCAGGTAGAGATCACCTCTGAGTAGGCGATATGCAACTGAGTACAGCTGGAGTTTCTTCACTCGAGCTGCATATGGCATCTGTTTGAGGCCAGTAATCCTCTTGGTGAGGTACTTCTGTGGTCTTTCCAGCTGTTGGAGGTGTCTTGTAAGGTACATCCCAAATGGGGCATTGTACTCTATGATGGGTCTGATGAATGATGAGTAGAGGGGTACAATAACCTCTTTTGTTCTAGATGCGAACCCTTTTGTGATTAGGTGGGCCACATAGAAGGATTTTCTAACCACTTTGGCAATGTAATTATCAAAGGAGAGATTACTATCCACTTAGGTCCCCAGCTCCCTTATTACATCTTCCGCATTTAGAGGACTGCCACCTATGTGGTAGTTCATGGGTACTTTGTTTTTTCCAAAGGTGATGACTATGGACTTTTTGGCATTTAGCTTGAGGCCATGATTTTGACACCAGGTATCTGTCTCAGTGAGACCCTTTTGGAGGATGTCTGTGTCAGCCAGAGAGTCGATTATAGCCCCTAGTTTGCAGTCATCTGTGAACTTGGTCAGCCATAGTCCTCCTGTGCTTGCCTGTACTTCTGACAAGTATATACCAAACAGGAGGGGTCCCAGGACTGAGCCCTGGGGGATGCAACTTGTAACTGGTTTAGAGTTGGACCTAGATCCTGCAACCCTTACCATGTGGGTTCTGTCCATGAGCCAGTTGGCAATCCATCTCATGACATAGGGGTTTATGTTCAGGCTGGTGAGCTTGTCTATAATACCAGAATGGGGAATGGTGTCGAAGGCCTTTGCAAGGTCTAGGTAGGCTGTGTGGGCAACCTTTCCCTCATCTATAGCCTTGGTAACTGTCTCAAAGAAGTCCACCAGGCTTAGGAGGCATGATCTGCCCTTGACAAAGCTGAACTGGGTAGGGTCCAGTGTTTGGAGGTTCCCAATGTCTCTGTTAATGAGTTCCATGATGATGCGCTCCATAGCCTTGCAGACCAGGCTAGTCAGGCTTATAAGGCAATAGTTCCTGGGGTCTGTTGTGGCTCCACCTTTGTGGAGTGGAATAACTGCTGCTGTGCACCACTCTGTGGGTACATAGCCTGTGGAGAGGCTGAGTTTGAACAGTGTGTTTAGGTGAGGGGTTAGTTCATTTTGGAGCTTGTGTAAGACGCAGCCTGGGGTACCATCTGGTCCCATTGATACTGTGTTTTTGGATTTGGAAAGGGCTGTTTTAATCTGGGTTTCTGTGATTTCAGGAGCTCTACATTCTTCTGGTATGTTTATGGGCCCTTTTGGGGGTGAAGTCTGCAGTGAACCTGTCTGCCAGGATGTTGGCAATATCAGTCGGTTCAGTGTATTTTGTGCCATTCTGCACTAACTCAGAGCAGATCTGAGAGTTACCACTTAGATTCTTGACATAGATAAAGAATGCCTTGTGGGTATCTTTGGAGTCCTTGGCAATTTTCCTTTCGAATCTAGCCTTGGATGATTTTATGAGGGATCATAATTTCTTTCTGATACTGATCAGGGATGTCTTCCCTTCTTGGGATTTTACTCTTCTCTGTACTAGTTTCCTCCTTCTATAATATAGTTTGTTTATGGTATGGGTCTACCAGACTGGTTTTCTTTTCTTGGAGGAATGAGTCTTGGTTTTGTTTGGGATAGCATTATTTATGCATTCTTGTAGGTGCTCTTAGAGTGCATTAGTAAAGGATGCTGCTGTTTGGACAGCGTTATCCTTTAGCATGGGGGCTTTGAAACTTTCCACCTTAGTCTTAAGTAACGTGAAGTTTGCTTTTGAAAAGTTTTTCACGGTGGTTTCCTTCACCGGGGGTGGGGGTGGAATGTGGATATCCAGAGTGATTAGTTTATGGTCAGATATAACCAGCAAGGGGTTGACCTCTGGTGTGGAACATCTGTTGCCCATGTTGGTGATGACCAAAACCAATATGTTGTCACCCCTGGTGGGGTTGTTGACCAGTTGATCCACAGTGTTTGAGTTTATAAATTCTAGGAAATGTTGGGCAAGGGAGTTAGTACTTGAGTAGTTCTCCCAGTTAATGTTTGGATAATTGAAATCACCCAATATTAGGGTGTTAGGCAGGACCTTCATATTTTCCAGTGTTTCCAGAAATGCGGAATGGGGGTCCTGGGACATGCTGGGTGATCTGTAGCAAGCTACAATTTGAATTGCAGTTTTGCCCATTGTTAGTTGCACATGGATGATCTCTGAAGCATCATGCTGTGCCACTAACCTGGAGGTGTGGGTATCCTTGATGAATATGGATGCACCCCCGCCTTTTTATTTTGGTCCAGGTTCTGTTGCCGAAATGTATGATATGAGTTGTAGCCTGGTAGTGCTGGGGTGCTCTCTGGAGCCTTAAACCAGGTTTCTGTTACTGCACAGATATTGATTTCCTCCATACTTAGGAGTGCCTCGAGTGCATGCATTTTGAGGTTTAGACTTCTGGCATTGAGTAGCATTATCCTCAGTTTTTGGTTACTTGTGCTATTTATGGAGGTGGGTTTGTCTTTTGAGAATTGCCTAAAAAAGGCACTATGGGGGTGGCAAGAGCCTTAGCCAGTATTCAAAAGCCTAAGGGTGACAGGTGCAAGCAGCCTCTTGCGAAGCAGCGAGACTTGTCGAGCATGTCATCCCAGGAGAACAGACACTGGATCCCCTTTGAATGACACCAGAAGCTTAGCCAATTGTTGAAATTGATAATTTTTTCTTTATACTGTGGTATCATTCTTAGTGAGGGCAGGATGCTACTCAGGGTCAGGGTCATACCACCCTGGGCTACGTGATCAGAGAGCTCTTCCATGTCTCTTTTCGTGAAGTCCAGGAAGGTACATCTCAGATCATTCACACCAACATGGACAATGACAGAGTCATATTTGTACTTGTTCTGGAGTGACCTGAGTGCTTGTGTTATGTGACAGATCCTGGCACCCGACAGGCAGCTAACAGTAACCTTCTCCTTGTTCAGCCAAGTGAGTGGGACATCAGTGTGCCTGACTATAGACTCACCTATTACTATTGTGTTGGGTATGTTATTTTGCCTTAAGGGCTGTGATTGCGTGGCACACTGGTTTTGTGAAGTATGTGTTTCATGGTTTGTGTTGGGGGGTGGAGGTTGCTTGGATGTCTGCTTTGGAGGTCTGTGTTGCTTTTGCAGATTTTTATTTAGAGCCTCCTAGTTTGTTTTCATGTATTTATGTGTGTTTTTTCTGGTGCTGGTTTAATAGGTCTATGTGAGACTGGTCGTGTGATGCAAGTAATTTCCTTCTCCTCTTGACTGTCTGATCCAGCTTGGGTTGAGAGAGCTTTGCCTCCAGTTTGGCTGTATAATCACATCTCTCGCATGTATTAGTCTTTGGTGGTAGGAGGAGAGGGTTGTCTGTGTACATAATGCAGTTGTAACATTGCCTCAAAATGCCCAGATTTACCAGTTGGAATGGAGATTACACCGGAAACTGCCCTTTGGACATGCCTGGATAGGTAAAGTGAACTGTTTTACTGATTGGCTGGTAGGGACGAATAGAGAGCCTTGTCCTTCTGGACAGTATAGGGGGGGTCTAGTGTTAGGGTTTATTAGTGCTTGCTATGAGTTTTGAGCAAGTGCTGGGCTGAGAAATGAATGGTTTGAGCACTGAAGTTGAAAGTTTGTCTAGTTCCATGGGAAAAATTGAAGGGGAGACTTTGTGGAGCCGGGAATAGTTAAACCCTAGCTAACCGGTGCTGCCCGGCTTGCAAAACCGTGCAAATGTGTTTTTATGCAGAGAAATGAAAGAGATAGAAATTTAGCCCAAAATGGCCAATAAACTATTAATTTCTTGGTTGAAACCACTTCTCCAGGGACAGATAGGCTGCTCAAAGCTCCTCTTTTTCACAGGTCTGGAACCCAGGACCCTATACACCATAACCTCAGTAGTTATCCACCAAGCCATCACAGAAGTAAACAATCAACCCTGTCAAGTCTCAAACTCAGCACCCTATACACTACAGACAGAGCAGTGTACCACTACACCATTTGACCCATAACAGAATAAACAGCCTTGTTATTTGGAAACTTCAGATGTGGAATCACTGTTCACAGTGATTCCCAATGTAGAAGGCATTGAGATGACGAAATTCTTCTTGTGTCAGCACACTACCCTCAGTGCACAACAGATAGATCTGCTGTGCATGTTTTTAGAAATTGTGCTAGAAAACAATTTATTCATGCTTGAGAGATCTTTGTTTATACAAAGGGCTGGCATAGCTATGGGCACTTCTTGTATGGTTTTAGTCTTTTGGGAACAGCAGCATGTTTTTCAAGGCAATAGCTATGTAGAGCACATTTTATTGTACAGAAGGTTTGTGGATGACATTTTTTTTTGCTGTGGAGAGGGTCTTCCTTACAGCTGCAAGGGCTTATAGATTACATACAATACCACTTCATTTTTTTAAGTTTATGAGTCATTATCCACTGAATTCTATTGATTTTCTTGATGTATCAATAAATAAGTCATTTGAGCTGTGACCTTCATTTCTGGTTTCTTAATAGTCGGTTTGACTTTACTTGGTTTGTTTCTATAGAGATGTATCCATTTTGAGAACCGAATTTAAGGGGAGAGGGTATAAATTAAAAAAAAATAGATGATGCTTGTAGGGAGACAATGAGCTTAAGAGCTGATAAGGCAAGAACCTATTATTCTGAAGCCTCCAGGCATATGGAATGTAATGTGACCTCTGTAGGGACTGGTGTGCTGGATCGGAATATAGTATCTATCATGTTGCATTATATGATTGATATGGAGGCGATAAGTAGAGTTATTAGGACTAATTGGTCTATTCTCCAGACAGACAATTTGATTGGGAATTTAGTAGGAGACAGGCCTCATATTAGGTATAAGAATAAAAAATCCCTGAAGACACAATTGTGTTTTAGAACTAATTATGTATCCACAGCTGCTTCTTGTGACATACAGGGAACAAATAGATGCTTTAGGTGTAATTTTTGCATGCACATTGATACATCCAATACATTTGTTCACCCTTCCACAGGCGCTGTATATGAATTTAGACTTTCAGCTGATTGTTAAGGGAAGTTCACGTCGAGGTGATTTAAGGAATCACACAGAGAGAAGGGTTTTATGGTGGTTAATTAATTTGCAGGCAAATAAACAACCCGGATTAAATGGAAAGCTTTCTCTGAGACATCTTTTAAAGTCTAGTGACCTTCCTCATTAATAGAAGTAGGGCTGTTTAATACTGATATGTGTTTTATTGGAATGTGGTTCTATTGGTTGATAAGCAATTGATTTTACTATATGAGTTGCTTACATTTTTTTTTGTTTTTTGATTGTATGGTCTGAAGAAGCACTTTTGGGTGTGAAAGCACTAAACTTTTTATACATTTTATTGATTTATTAAATACATTCATTTTAAGTTTGTGGTCTGCTGTGTTTCTGTGCTGAACTTGGATTTTGTTTAATAACTACTTTTAATACACAGTGTACCTTTCAACAACTTCACTTTAATACTTGATTGGTCATGTAAGGGATGTTTCAGTTTGAGGGAGTTATGCTCTTCATTTACTATTTGCCAAATTTTCCTTAATGCTGCCCCTCACAACACTATTGTCTTTGCCTTTTGCTTCTTATATTTTTCACAGCTACTCTCAGTCATATCCCACTTCTCTTCTGTATCCTTCACTTCCTGTTTATTTACCTTTAATGGTTTGATTGCTATTATTGCCTGCAGGAATGCATTCTATAGTGTTACCTTCTTTTGTCTGCTGATACCACGTGGACATATATTGTCAGCTAATATCTTAAAAATGAATACAGGTAGAACACAATCAATGTACTTCATTTTTAAAAACTCTTGTTAAATAGGATATCTGATATTAAATCACCCGGACATATTTCTGCAACATATATAATTTCTAACAGGTAGATGACCAATGGCTCTTAGAATAGCTGCCCAATAATTTAGAGCTACTAACAAAGGGACAAGATATTTATGCCATCAGAGGTTCAATGGTGTGCTGAATGTCAGAATGCTGAGGTACGGTGGAGAAGTGAACAAGCCACAATCTCCTTATGTTCCTCTGGGAAGGTTTGATAGTCTGCCATATGCCCATCTTGTAGCAGATGGCTAGTGTCAAGCAAAACAAACTTTGAGTGGAAGGCCATATACAGTGCATCACTGGATGGCATCTGGAAATGGATGAGCATGTTAGCTGCCCTTCTATAAGTGTGCTGAGGTTATGGAATAAAGGAAAAATATATAATATCCTGTGCATTTTAGCTCCATCTGCCAGCTAGTTTCTTTGGCCCCCTAAAGGTCCTATAAAACTAACTGGGAGCCCTCTTCATTGGGTTATGCTGGCATTGAAAGAACTATTAATTTAGTGATAGGACCAAATGACACAACAAAGCACAATAAAAAAGTACTTTATAAAGATAAGAACTGCATGCTCTGTGCAGCAAACAATTTGCATCACATTACTACTTTTTTTAATTTATTTTTATTTATTCAACATTTGTTAACTGGGTAAGTGGACTGGTTCAGGGACTTTTGTCTATGACAACCCTGGCAAAGATGACAAAAACAAGTTAAGTAGAATAAAACAAACAGATTAAATGACATATGCTATGCATAGTGCAAACTAAATTGTATAGCAGTATAAGCAAGTAACTTATTCCTTTACATGGAGTATATTAAGCACACAAGCACAGCTCACAAAACAGCTTATAAAGTAATCAATAACAAGCTTTCTTTCCATTATAATACTTCTACACACCACTTGTCCACTAGCTATGCTAAAGTGAAAGTATTTATTTATTTTTAAGGATACATAAATACATAAAATAAATAATGTATACTGATAGGTTGACAGGATTCTCTCATCAACTGTTAAGGAAAGGGAGATACATGGAAAATTAGATGGAGAAGAGAGGTATGCTGAGCAGGAGATGAGTTTTGTAGACAGGCCATACTGTGTATTGACTACAGTCTGTGCAACAGCCACATTTGTTTACTTCAAGCAAATAAGAACAGAGGAACTTCTTAAAAGAGATGAAGTCTTTGACTAGCATGCTGTGTTCAGGTACAGAGTTTCAGTATGTTGGAGCAAGTTTAGAGAATAATCTCCCACAGGTAGCTGTAGTGAAGGAAGACTTGTGAAAAAGCAGGAAATTAGAAGTTTGATGGGAGTAGACAAAGTTTTTAGATACAATTTACTGAGAAGGGGAAGATAGCATTTGAGTTTAAGAAATGTATAACTGGTAGCATTAAAAAGAGGAATAGTAATGTCAGGAACTGGTAACCACTTTCCTTTAGTAAAATTAAGGCAATGGAAATTTGTTAGAGAAGTGAAATTAGAGAATTTGATTTTCAACTCTTTGTAGCTGACTGGTGTTTTGGCTATGGCCCATTGGGCTTCTAATGTAGAACCCTTTTAAATATAATTTATTGAGTAGAGGGTGACAGTATTTTAGATTATAAAATTTATAAGTGAATCACAAAACCAGGACACAGATAACATAGGTCCAAATAATTGAGACTGTGGATCAGGTAGACAGTTGTTTATTAACCATAAACATAAATGCACTCCAAAAATCAAGCGTTTTCATCTCAAAGACTTCATCAGATGTTATACTTTCCACTGTCAAGCCCTCCTTTTAAATATACCAACCCGTCCCTGATTAATGTTTATTAACCAATTAAGTGTTTAAAGAAACAGAATAAAATGAGAAAGCATGTATAAAACCTTCAAGAAAGTATATGTGACAATAAAAAATGTTAAACGTGAATAAAACCAAAAACATTATAAAATTTTACATGGAAAAACATCTATAAAAACATGTATAAAAGACAGGTGTGTTAAATATACTAGGTGACTGCAAAAATACTGGATAGCTAAAAAAATGACAAGACAAGCTAATATAACCATGACTGCCATCTAACCAAAAAATGAATGCTAAAAAATCTTTACAACTTAGCAGCTCTCATCCTGAGAACTGGTACAATGGAAATGTATTTGTTCAACCCAGGGGGGTCTATTAGCCTCCAAAACTAACTGCCAGTAAAGTTCCCTAACCTCAGTCTGATTTTCCCATGCCCCCCCCCCCCCCAGGGTCCTGTTCTACTTTCTCCAAGACAAAAAAACTCCAACTAGCATTCTGACAAGTAAGAGAATGTTTGTAAATTCCTAATGTCCTGCTTCCTAATCTCATTGAGGTGTTCGTATATTCTCCTTTTGAGCTTATAAACAGTTTTACCTACATAAAAAGCCCCGCAAATTTTGCAGGTAGCGAGGTAAATAACTCCCACAGTGTCATAACTGGAAAATGTAGTAGTCTCAATGGTTCTGTCTCTACTTGAAATGTTAACAAAGTCCTGGTTAGTAATGTAGGAGCACTGGTAACAAGTCCCACATTTGAAAGTACCAATTCTTTTCATACTGACCTGAACTTTTTTGTTCTCTAGTATGTCTTTTAAATTCCTACCTTTCCTGTAGGTGAACTGAAGTGGTGTCTTAAAAATAACTTCTAAATCAGAGTAACACTCAAATTTCTGCCAGTTTCTGAAAATTATGTCCCTAATAGTACTAGCATCAGAGCTGTAGTTCATAACAAAATTCCCCCTTTGACCTGTAAGGTCATTAGTAGCAACCTGTGCATGGCTAGTATTTGGGATATCCTCAATGGCCTACCCTAAAATATGTGTTGCACGTCTTTTATCACATTGTCTATTAAATCGGGGAGGGGGGGTATTTTCTTGCTAGGAACATTTCTCTTAGTTTGTAACATTCTGCCTCAAAATCCGTGTTGTCAGAGGTCATCCTGGAACAACGTATAAACTGGCCCTTCGGAATACTCCTTTTTTGTCTATAAAGATGTGAACTAGAAAAGTAAAGGTAGGAGTTAGAGAAAGTGTCCTTACAGTGTATGGTGGATTTAAATTTCCTCTCACCTCCAACCTTTTGTATGGTCACATCCAAATAGTGCATTTCCTTATAGGAAATGCAATGAGTAAATTTCAAAAATTCTGTGGTCTGGTTGAGATAACAAATAAATTCATTCAACTTGCCATTCCCATCCAGAAAATACAAATATCATCCAGGTAACGCCTGTAATATTTCCAAAATCTTGTGTACTCTGAGGAAAATACAAATTTGTCTTCCCACACTGACAAAACAATGTTGGCATAGGTGGAGGCGCAGCACGGCCCCATGGCCACTCCCTGTGTCTGCTTATAAAACTCACCCTCAAAAAAGAGGAAATTGTACTTTAATACCAAATCCATCAAGTCAGTACAAACCAAAGTATTATGTGAGTCTCCATCATGATTCAAGGCTTCCTCAAACCACCCCATTCCTAATCGGTGGGGTATAACATTGAACAAGTCTTGTATGTCCAAGGTTACAAATATAAGGGAGTCATCATACAGATCATCTGTTACACTCCTCAAAATGTCCCAAGAATCCTTAAGTACCCCCCCCCCCCATGTTGGTCCAAATGTTTTTCAACTTAAGGTAAAAAAATTTGATAAGTTTTAGAACCCGTAGCGGCCACAATCGGTCTAAGAGGGGGCGTTGTTAGGATCCTTGTGGACTTTAGGGATCCCAAAAATGTAGGGTATTTTTGGTCTGTCCATAAACAAGTATCCATAAGTATCCTGATTTATCAGATTCTCATCCAACATTTCTTTTAAAATTAAATCTATTTTTCTATAAGATAAATTTATTTAATTCCTTGAAACTCATGTGTACCTATTACTATCATTCAAGATGTCCAACATCTTGCCAGAGTACACTATACTGTCCATGAACACTACCCCTCCCCTTTTGTTTGGTTGCATAATTCTAACATACTTGTTGTCCCTGAGTTCTTTCAACAATTCATTTTCCTCTTTGCTTAAATTAAACTGTACTATTTTGTTGTTTAAACACTCCCTTATTTCAACTGTTGGTTTCACAAATGTCCCCACTGTTTAGTACCTCTTGCAGTTTGGGGCTCCCCCTTGGTAATATTGTACAGGTGTCTTTTGCCTTAACCTCTCGGATCTCCTTAACCCCGGGTACCCTAAAGGATCATATGGGTGGGGTGTATAAAATTCTTCCTCATATCCATTGTCATGTATGGTCAAATGGGTACATCTAACCCTCCCTTCATTGTTGTTCCCCTTATCAAATCCATAACTCCTGTCACCATATACTCCCCCCTGATGAAACCTAGATTTATAGTGGTCAGACTTAGGTTTCAGATAGGCAATCCTGTCTTTGTACTCTTGCAGGTCCCTGTCAAGTTTTCTGCATTTCCTCTTATATAACAGGTCACACCTATCCTCTGTACTTTTCTTGATGTCAAAATATTTATTTTTTTCCGATTCAACGGAAAACATTAAGTCGGTGGTAATGACCTGACTGAGTATCTCAATTTCCCCTTGCAAGCTATCCATTTCTCTCTCATTCTCTCTAATGATGGCTCTCATAATGTCCTGTTCACATTTGTAAATTTATAACTGACAACATTAAGGAGAAGATTAGCCATGTTACAAAATGGTAACCATTTTCCTTAAGAGCAAAGCTAACATGCAATATCAAGATGGCACAGATACCAGCTGAGCCTATTGTAATAAACTAAAATACAAAACATGTTTTATATCCACTATACTGTTTAGCCCTTACCTAATTCTGTTGACACTTGGTATCCTAAGATAACATCAGTAACCAAAAGAAAAAGAAGCCAGTGGTGTCAAAAAGTCACAAATAACAAGCAAAACACCACTCAGGAAAGCACCAGCCAGGGTCTCTTTAGTACAAGAAAGCAATCTTTAATTCAGTTTGTTGGAATACAACTATAAAAGAAATTTGTAACAATTGCACAATTTGTCCTTAAACGTGCTGTAATATGAAAAACTCTTACTGATTTTACAGCATCTGGTGGATGTTTAAAATAGGATAGCCTTATAGATGTTAATTTTCTTATGTCAAAATGCAGCAAACTCATTCTGAACAATTTTAAAACTTCAAAATCAGGAACACGGTATACACCCTGTACTCATTAATACTTATAGCTTAGTAGCCCTTAATTTTAACACAGGGGCTATTATTAATGTGACCATTTAGGCCAGGTAAGCAATTGGCCTCAAGTTTTATCTGCCAAAATAACTCTATATTCCAATTTAGCTTCTCATGCCCCACCACTCATATCCACAGGGACTTTTTCTACAACAATAAACCTGAATTTTTCCCCTTTACAAACTTTGGTGTGTTTATACAGGGCATTTGTATCTTTATTAGTACTAATGTCTCGGTAATGCTTATAGATACATGTTCTTAACCTACTTTCAGTTTTTCCAATATAAAATGCCCCGCAGTGTCCAGAAGTAGCCAAATATATCACGTCTGTGGAGTTGCAATTCTAAAAAGAGTCGGACAAAATCTCTATATTCCTGGACAGGATAATCTTTGTGACGATAGACATTAAAGATTTATTCTCAGTTATCCCACATAGTAAAGGATTAGAAATGTTTGAAGAAGTGGGGAGATCAAGATGGCTGCTGTCCTGTAGGAAGTGCTGATACACAGAGGAGCATCATACCTAATTGTTTATACAAAATACAAGTGAGAAAAAATCATTCTCCAAGTAAAATTACACTGTTCAGTCAACTAACAGCCTGCTGTACGTACCTGAGGGAAGGAAACTGTCAGAACTCTTACAAAAGTGCAAGATTACTGCAGATTGAAACCGGAGTTTATGTCACATGTGAACTCAATGCTGATAATATCCAGGCCGGTGTGGTTCTAAAATATAACACAGAAAAAGATCTGCTAGAATATGTCAAAGGAGAATAAACAAAATGTCACTTGAAACAGAATCTATGGAAAGCCAGGTTACCAAAACAAAATTCTCTTCAATAAATTCACCTGAAAAGGATACAACCTCAAAAAGAGCCAGAACCAATAAATCTCTGGAAATTAATAAAAAAACAAACTCAAATAAGAACAAAACAGAATCCTCCAACTTACAAGATCTAAAAATGGCACTACAACCCATTCACGAGGCGATACAAAATCTTTCCACCCAAATAAATGCAGTTGGTTCATCTATCACAAGGATGGACAAAATTGAATCCAAAATCATGGATCAAGACATAAAAATTGAAAGCATTCAAAAAGCTTCAGAAACTAACAAAATTTCTATCCAGGATCTCCAAGCAAAAATTCTGGATCTCAAAGCCAGATCTAGATGCAACAATATAGTCATAAGGGGCATCCCGGAGAATATTGAGCAAAACAAGCTGATGGACACTATAACTACAATATTCTCGCTGTTCTTAGGAAGCGACCTAGAAGCTAATCAAATTACTATTGAAAGACTGCACAGAGCTCTGAGATCATCCCCAGTGTTAAATAGCCCAAGAATAGTATATGCTAAGATACTTAACTTCCATCATGTTAATAAACTGCTAGCTGCTGCCAAAACAAAAAAATTTGTGGAATGGAAAGGGTTGAAAGTAAGCATTGCACAAGATCTACCATATCAAATTAAGCTAGAAAGACAAAAACTTGCCCTTTATTGCGCCTTCCTTATCGACAAGCAAATTAAATTTCAGATGAAATATCCCAGTACGCTCCTTTTCACAAGTCAGGGACTTAAATACTCAATTAAAAGCAAGGAAGAAGCAGTATCGGTGTTTCTCAAAGTATTTAAAGCCAATCCGGAGAAAAGTAGCTTGAGGTAGGATCGCTTTACAATGGTAGACACACTGCAGAAATAAAGAGAGGTATCTGGTCCAATCTATATATCCTGCTTTAGATACACATACCGGCATTATCTCCATTTTATCCAGGTCATCGGTTGTTGGGAGGGCCTTCGGTCCATGGCCGGACGGGGATGCTGGACTTGGGCCTGATTTCCTCGTGGTTGTCCGGATGGTAGATGAACTACAGCTCCCAATAATTCACAGCTACAACGCAACCCTTGCGTACGCAATGATCTCCCAGGATGTAACGCTTTCTTAAAGAGGCAGCAACTGGTACTGTACATATCTGCACTAGAAAAGAGAAGATTGTGCATTTAAGGCAGGAAATTATTAAATATGCTCTCTAAAATGTGGTCGCTTGGAAGATTCAACCGATTAAATGCTGAAGGCATACCTCATGGTACACAATGATTCCTAGGTACTCTAAACATACTGCTACAATGATATAGATAAATATTTTACTTATTTAAGGGCAAAGTTGCCTAGACAATTACTTTACATGTAAAAGACCCAGAAAACCTATATGAGATTCGGGGCAGTCCTACTTATGCATTTGGTCTACCGGAGAATGTAAAGTGTCTGATTAAATGGGTGAATATGTAAGATTCTGTATAGGAAATATCTGATTCACGCCATTTCAATTTACAGTTATAACGCAAGCATAAAAGTGTGATATTTTACTTTAATGGTGTTTAATTGCTGGCTATGAAGAGTATGTAGATACCAAATTAATTTTACTTATATTGCATGATTAGAAAATCTTTAGTTAAAAGAAGGTTTATAACAGAAGATCTACCATAAATGATCTTGTCTAAAAGGCTATACTATAAATATAGGTATAACTTAGGAATTCTCACAATACCATTAGTTTATGCTCTGATCCATGCATCAGGAAATAGTACTAAGGATTGCTTAGTTTTCTATGCTCTTTAGGGATAGGTTTAGTGAATTGGGATACAGTTTAAACTGTGAACACAAATTTTTAAACGTTAAAATGATGTACCATTTCTTTTGCTTAACAAATGTTTGTCAAACAATAATATGTATCCCTCTCTCTTCCAGATTAGGAGAATTAGTGGTTAGGCACTGGGTTAAGACTGGAAGAGTTCCTTGTCTGTATCTAAGTTTTACATGTCATGTATGGTTTTCTTCTGTACTGATTGTATTTACCATTACAATTTATGAATACCAGTTAAGGTTACAGTTACGAATGGAGTTATGTGGACGTTAGCTTCATGGAATGTTAAGGGGTTACAGTCAGAGAACAAAAGAAAACTGCTCCTGCATCTAGTATTTAAATCTAAACTGGACTTTATTATGATACAAGAAGCTCACTTACTAAAGGAGCAGTGGAACCTCACGGTGTAGAAAAGATGGATTAAATCCATTATAGCAGCAGGCAATAAAGCTAATAAAGTAGGAGTAGCTATCATAATTAAAAACTCCTTCCAACAGGATATCATAAAACAGAAGTCAGACCCAGAAGGTAGATGGTGCTATTTTGTAACTAAAATTGATAGGTTAGATAAACCAGTTTTGATTATGAACGTGCCTCGTGTACCCTTCAACAGAACTTTATGATGGACATCTACAACTTACTAAAGTCCTTCCCAGAACATTACTACATTTTAGGTGGCGACTGGAATTCCATCCAGGATCCAAAGATAGATAGAACAAACACTAATACTAAATTTAATTTGCAGGCCACTACTGCACTCTTCAAGATTAAAAACGATTTTAGATTAACTGACCCGTATTATAATATCGTCTCTCATACGGACATTAAAGGATTTACTTTTTTCTCTCAATGCCATAAGAGTTGGTCCAGACTGGATTTCTTCTTAATTTCTGATATTTTTCTACACTTTGATCTTTCACTCTACACGGAACCTAGGTCTCTTTCAGACCATTCTAAAATTACTTTAACCATAGATTGGTTACATAAGAACTCTCCGAAAAACTATAATAGATGGTGGCACTTAAACCCTAACCTACTTGATAAGATTGATGTTAGAAAGGAAATTGACACTCTATTAGACCAATGCATACTATCCTTTACAGATACTAGCACCCCGATCGATATAACCTGGGCTACCACGAAGGTTTTAATAAGAGGGATGCTAATTAATAAATCTGACTTCTATAAGAAATGTACTGTCACCAAAGAAAATAGTATTAAGGAAGAGATAACTTAACTTGAGCTGAAACTGCAACAGAAGTATTAGTCGGAAATAGAGAATACTATTAATCAACTTCAGAGCAATCTATTATCTCTACAAGCAGAGAACCTGTCATTTCACGAAATTAAGAACTTAGCCAATTACTCACAATGGGCGCAACTTCCCTCCAGATTTTTAGCAAGATTACTTAATCAACATAAACCTATTCCATATATTTCAGAGATTATCTTTCAGCATAATAGATATTATAATTCACAAGATATAATCAAGGTGTTTGAGAAGATATATGAAGAGGTGTATAACCCTACTCCCACAGTATTCAGTGAACACGAATTGCATCTATTCCTTAATAAATTAAGTTTTCCCAAGCTAAATGAACAACAACAAGCTCTTCTCTCAGCTGAGTTCACACAAACGGATATCAATACAGCAATTAACAATCTGAAAGGTAATAAGGCACCAGGTCCAGATGTTTTTTCTGCCGAGTTTTACAAATGTTTTAGTTCCAAAATGTCTATTATATTCTATCATCTCTTTAAGTACATTATACGGGTTGGTATCAATGATCCTCATTTGAATGCTTCCAGAACTATCTTAATACCTAAACCGAATACGGACACCACTAACCCTCATAATTATAGGCCCATCTCCATTATTAATTTGGATATGAGAATTATGGCAACAATATTAGCTAATAGAATTAAAACAGTAATTACAAAAGTTATCTCCCCAAAGCAATCGGGGTTTATTAACCATAGGCGAACAGTTGACCAAACACTCTCGATGCAATATCTTTATCCCTAATAAAACAAACACCTATTTACACGTTAGCTACTGATGCATCTAAAGCATTTGACAGAATTAATAAGACATTTTTGACAGCTATTCTCCAAACATTTAGTATTCCTACACAGTTCATTCATTATTTCACCACTCTACATACGAGAGCTTATACCATTTTACAATTAAATAAATATAGTTCAAAGAAAATAGAAATTAACAATGGGATAAGACAGGGGTGTCCTTTATCACCTCTTTTATATAATTTGTATATTGAACCGTTGTTTTTACTAATAAAGCAGAAAACACTTCACAATATTCCGGTCTTATTTAACACTGAGATAGCACTATCAGCTTATGCAGATGATCTAAATATATATTACTCCCTCCCCAACACAGACTTTAATAAGATAACTAATTCAATAGATATGTTTTCTACATTTTCGAACTATAAGATAAATATGGATAAATCAACAATATTTCCCTTAAATAACTATGCACAATACCCAAGTGTATTTACTCCATCAAATATTAAAATTAGAAACCATTTACACTATCTTGGAATCTCATTTTATACGGACGCGCATAAATATTATCAAGAAAATGTAGATAAAGTTTGGTCAAATGTACAAAAAGATTTGGAAAGATGGACACAACTCAAACTCCCTTTTTTATCGAGAGTGGCCATTATTAAAATGAATGTTCTCCCGAGAATACTCTACATATTTAATGCAACCAATACACTCATACATAATAAAGTTTTCAATAATATCCAAACAACCCTAGAAAAATGTATATGGCACCCAAGACCCATCAGGATAAATTATCAAAAGCTTATTTACCCCAAGGACAAAGATGGATTGGGAATGCCTGATTTTAGACTATATTATGAAATTAACAATAGTAGCAGAATAATCAATATTGCAAGCTTTAGGGATGAACCCACTAAATGGTGCCCGCTTTGGGTGAAATTATACCATAATTATGTTAAATCTTTACGATTTAACCCCATGGCTCTCCCATTCTTAGATGGAACATCCAGGAGGAGATATAGAATACAAAACGACTTATGGGAACAAATTAAAATCACACAAAATTTTTTTAAGTCCTTGAATTTATATGCAGCATACTTGACACTCCAACCATTATGTCTTAATCCCAATATTCAATTAAACGATAGAATTATTAACTTGAATCCATACCCACAGCTGAGGGATAAAGCAGTATTAGATTTTCTTCTATTCAAACAGGAATCTGTAGTCAGCATAAGGAACAAGTTAAAACTACCGCCTAAATATACAACAATTGTAAGACAATTAAAAGAGTTATGTTACAGATATTGGGACGGTTTTGACATCTCAGACTCACACATAGCTACATGTAAAACTTTATGGGATTTGTTGATGCGGAAAAAGAAAATGATCTCAAATGCTTATAAATTTATTATGTCTATCAAGTACAATAGAGAGGCTATACACTCTAACTACTGGATGAAACATGATTCTACTATTACTTCCAACATAATAGCGCAGGCGATTCAGAAATTCTCCAAATGTATCCCCCTCCAAAAATTTAGATATATACACAACTTATGATATTAAATAATGCATACTTTACGCCCTCAATCTTAAATAAGATGTACAAGGAGATTCTACCACACTGCCAATTCTGCCCTTTGCAAGAGGCAGATATCATTCACATATTTTGGAGCTGTAAATGCTCATACAAGCTTTGGTGTGCCCTAAGGGTCAAATTAGAAAAAATAGGATATGAAAAAACAACTTTATCTTGGAAATTTGCTCTCTTACACATCCCCCCAATAGGACTGAGTAACAAACAGATACATCTTCTAATAACAACATTTATGTTAATAAAATATTATATCACACTAAATTGGAAAGACAGGACTAAGCTGTCATGGGAAGGATTTAGACAAGTAGCTAGAAAGCAACTTTGTGTGCATAAATATCTTTGGTATTCCATGAAGCAAAAACCAGTACAGAAGAATATTTGGAAAATGTTATCCGATTATATTCTCACTTGACAATATTGTAAAATTTTGAATTAAATTCACTAAGATATAGATGAGATTTGTACATAGTTATTTTTCATTGTGTAGTTTGTACTTAGAAGTAGATTAGTTTTGATTTACTTGTAATTGTATTATATAATTCTAATAAAGAGAATTTAAAAAAAAAAGAAATGTTTGAAGAAGTATTGGTTTTGAAGGACAGAGGTAGTCAAAATGATTTTCATTTGTGTTTAATGGTGCTCATCCTAAAGAATAATTTTATCTTTTGTAGTGGAGAATTCTTCCAACAAATCAAGGGAGTGGCCATGAGTGCCAACTGTGCTTCCACATATGCAAACATTGTCTTGGCTATGTGGGAACACAAATTCATCCTTGAGTTTGTTTACAAAAACTGTTGGTTGATCTACAAAAGATTATTGGATGACATCTGTATTTTTTGGATAGACATGGAAACTAAGCCTACTGAATTTATTATGTACATGAAAAGTACTACAAGTTTTTTGAAGTTTACTCATCATGTTACGACAGACAAAATGAACTATCTGGATGTAACTATACATAAGTTTAGTGGCGGTTTTAAATCAACTGTATTCAGAAAAGAAACTTACTCTAACTCATATTTGCACTACTCTAGTGCACATCCTGTGTCCCAAAAAAGAAGTATACTGAAGGGACAATTTATTTGGGCTAGTAAATTGACCTCTGAGGAAGATGATTTTCAGGTAGAATGTGAAATTCTTAAGAATTTATTCTTAGAAAGGGGCTATCCTGAGGATTTAATTGAGAATATTAGGAATGAGTTCAAAGACAAGAGGAAGGACTAATTTTACCCACTTTGAGATGGTGACAACTTTTGATAAGGCATTTGTTATGGAGTATAATGGTGGCTCCAACATTAGTAGAAGTATTATTACAAATGAGTGAGATAAGTTTATTGAGTTCACAGATTTAACCACTTTAAAGTCAGAAACACTTTTTATTACCTATAAGAAAGGCAACAACCTTAAGTAATTGCTTGAAAAAGGCAATATTAAAGGGAGAAGTATTAACAGCAACAAAAGACTGGGTACTTACAAATGTGGGCATGTTCCCAATGTGCCCACATTTTAAATGATGGTAAGGTGTTTATTTCTAGTAGGAATATAAAGATTTTGTCCGACTCTTTTTACAACTGCAACTCCACAGGTGTGATATATTTGGCTACTTGTGGACCCTGCGGGGCATTTTATATTGGAAAAACCAAAAGGAGGTTATGAACATGTATTTATGAGCATTACCGAGACATTACTGCCCATAAAGCTATGAATGCCCTGTATAAACACCAAAGTTTGTAAAGGGGCAAAATTCAGGTTTATTGTTGTAGAAGAAGTCCCTGTGGAATATAGAGAGTTATTTTAGCAGATAAAACTTGAGGCCAATTGCTTCCCTAGCCTAAATGGTCACATTAATATAGCCCCTGTGTTAAAATTAAGGGCTGCTAAGTTATAAGTACTAATGAGTACAAGGTGTATACAGTGTTCCTGATTTTGAAGTTTTAAAATTGTTCAGAAGGAGTTTGCTGCATTTTGACATAAGAAAATTAACATCTATAAGGCTATTCTATTTTAAACATCCACTAGATGGTGCAAAATGAGTAAGAGTTTTTCTTATTACAGGACTTTTAAGGATGTTTGTTTGTCTTTTCCCAGTTAGGGGTCACCACAGTGGAACTCCAGTCCGCTAATGATTGGCAGTAGATTTTTTTTTATGGTGCTGAGTTGCCAGCCCGACGCCCAATCTTCAGTGAAGGCACGCCCATTTACGCATGTCTTTCGAACATGGGGAGGACATGCAGACTCCACACAGAAGGCACTCCAGCTGAGAATCAAACAGGAGAACCTCTTGCTGTAAGGCAACA
The DNA here is from genome assembly GCF_019279795.1 of Protopterus annectens. Taxonomy (NCBI): domain Eukaryota; kingdom Metazoa; phylum Chordata; order Ceratodontiformes; family Protopteridae; genus Protopterus; species Protopterus annectens. Next base: position 1,419,121,921 of record NC_056729.1, read on the forward strand.
ATGCTACCGCTGCACAACATGACTTTTAAGGATAAATTGTACAATTGTTAGAAATTTCTTTTATAGTTGTATTCTAACAAACTGAATTAAATATTGCTTTCTTGTATTAAAGAGATGCTGATTGGTGCTTTACTGATTGGTATTTCGCTTTTGGATGTTACCTTAGGTAACATGTTATTTTATAAATACTTTAAAATTTTAACTATTGAGTTACGGTATACCTTTTTTTCTATCAGTGTGTATTTGTTTTTATTTACAGGTGTAATGAATAAGCTGTAAACTCCCATGTTTAGAATTCAGGCTTAATATTATAATGCTGCCTGCCTTCTGCGTTAAAAAACCCAAATGTTCTAGTCTCTCTCTTTTTATGTCCTTGCTTGGTCCCGAAAGAAGAAGCAAGCTCAAAATCTGTATGCAGTTTGTTAGGCACATTATTATCCTCCTGAATGCCACACACTCTTTTTGTCAGGCAGTGATCCTGTAAGTGCCCAAAGTTGTATCTGTATTGATATTCTTCTAATTCAAAGCTGCTCGGGCTCCAAAAAACACAAGATAACGTTTTGCAAGTCTTCACAACAGATACAAAAATTACTTGTGTGCATGTATGCATCTGTATATGTATATTCATATGCATACATATGTGTACGGGTTGGTATGTGTGCATGTTTTTATCCGTGTATGCGTCTGTATATATGTATACATATGAATGCATGTGTGTTTGTGTGTGTGTGTGTGTGTGTGTGTGTGTGTGTGTGTGTGTGTGTGTGTGTGTGTGTGTGTGTGTGTGTGTGTGTGTGTGTGTGTGTGTGTGTGGGAATGTGTGCATATTTGTGCTTGTGTGTGTGTGGGTATGTGTGTGTGTGTATGTGTGTGCCTATATATGTATACAAATAGAAATAAATACATACATTACTATTGTGTTATATTATGCTTATTCAAGAGAATGCTCACTGTACCTAACAATGTTGATAACTTTGTACTGTACTGCAAAGTCTTTCAGCTCCCACAGCACAAACCACATCTTTCTACAGTGTGCCTTCCAGCTTGTACCACTGACACAATTAATCACATGTGATTTACTGAATACAGTGCCTAGAACTACCAGCTATCAACCCACAAGTGTATACTGCAGAGATGTCGTTTGCACATAGGGTGAGAAAATACTGCATTACACCTGCAGAAGTATTGTACTTTTTGATCACTGTAACAGCAATTCTTATTGATCAGTCACAGCATGAAGTTATGGGAAAGAGTAGTGGAAGCTAGGTTAAGAAGGGACGTGATGATTAGTGATCAGCAGCAGTATGGTTTCATGCCAAAAAAGAGCACTACAGATATGATGTTTGCTCTGAGAGTGTTGATGGAGAAGTACAGAGAAGGTCAGAAGGAGTTGCATTGTGTTTTTGTAGACTTAGAGAAAGCATATGACAGGGTGCCTAGAGAGGAGTTGTGGTATTGTATGAGGAAGTCGGGAGTGTCAGAGAAGTATGTAAGAGTGGTACAGAATATGTACGAGGGTAGTGTGACAGTGGTGAGGTCTGTGGTGGGAGTGATGGATGCGTTTAAGGTGGAGGTGGGATTACATCAAGGATCAGCTCTGAGCCCTTTCTTATTTGCAATAGTGATGGACAGGTTGACAGACAAGATCAGACAGGAGTCCCTGTGGGCTATGATCTTTGCTGATGACATTGTATTTTGTAGTGAGAGCAGGGAACAGGTGGAGGAGATCCTGGAGAGATGGAGATATGATCTAGAGAGAAGAGGAATGAAGGTCAGCAGGACTAAGACAGAGTATAGGTGTGTGAATGAGAGGGAGGATAGAGGAATGGTGAGGATGCAAGGAGTAGAGGTGGTGAAGGTGGATGAGTTTAAATACTTGGGATCAATAGTTCAGAGTAATGTTGAGTATGGAAGAGAGGTGAAGAAGAGAGTACAGGCTGGGTGGAGTGGGTGGAGAAGAGTGTCAGGAGTGATTTGTGACAGACGAGTACCAGTAAGAGTGAAGAGAAGGTCTACAAGAGGGTAGTGAGACTAGCTATGTTATATGGGTTGGAGACAGTGGCATTGACAAAAAGGCAGGAGTTAGAGCTGGATTTGGCAGAGTTAAAGATGTTAAGATTTGCACTGGATGTGATGAGGGTGGACAAGATTAGGAAAAAGTATATTAGAGGGTCAGCCCAGGTTGGAAGGTTTGGAGACAAAGCCAGACAAGCAAGATTATGTTGGTTTGGACATGTGCTGAGGAGGGATGCTGAGTATATTGGGAGAAAGATGCTAAGGATGAAGCTACCAGGTAACAGGAAAAGAGGAAGGCCTAAGATAAGGTTTATGGATGTGGTGGCAGAGGACATGCAGGTGGTTGATGTGACAGAGCAAGATGTAGAGGACAGGAAGAAATGGAAACAAATGATCTGCTGTGGCGACCCCTAACGGGAACAGCCGAAAGAAGATTATGAACAGCAATTCTTATTTTGTAAATGGTAATTTATTGCATAACATACTTTCATAAAACTATATGATACAATAAAAGAAGTTGATAGAATATTAAGCAAGCAATCAAACGTCAGTACAGACACAAAAAAAGCAGAAAGAGAGATAAACATAACAGTTTTATTACTCACCAATAAGAAAAACCACAATAAAAGATACTATATCTCAGACTAAGAAGGAAATGCAAATTGCTGAATCAAAAATAAATGTGGTCTCATTTAAGCCTTTGTGTACTTTTGGAATTTCATGGAAGCCTATTGACATGGATTTGATTCCTGTAGCTTTGGCTTACATATTGCACATTCTGCTCCATTCTGTACTCATTGCTTCCTACAAGAGAGAGGTCATTAGGAAAGCAGAGTTCCTGTCAATCCTGTAAGAGTATTGGAGACTTCCCTGTACTCCTAAAATGGGTATACTTGTCACTGTTTTCAAAGTCTCATTTCTGAAGTCTAGGTAAGTGTATGTACAAAAAACTTAGTCAACAAAGTGATATCTACAAGCTAACATGATTTGTTAAGCATGACAGTGAAATAGTCAGCATGGGATGTGAAGAGCAGGAGTTATTAAAGAGTGTTTACAAAAAGTTAAGAAAATATATTGTCACTGATACTTGCCATCTAACAGAAATGGTTTTGTAGATTAATATTGCTTTGCAATATTGTGACCGTAGCCTAAGTACAGGCTTCATTCCAGCAGAGTGGAGATCTGCCATTGTCATCCCTTTGCACAAAGCTGGTGCCACTACTGACCCTGGAAACTATCACCCCATTATCTTGACAAGTCTGATCTGTAAGGCCATGGAGCGTATTATTATGGACTTCATAAACAAGGACATAGGCAATGTCCAAGCACTTGACCCCACCCAGTTCAGATTCGTGAAGGGCAGATCTTGCCTGTTGTACCTGGTTGACTTTTTTGAGACTGTCATCAAGGCACTGGATGAGGGAAAGTTAGTACATACAGCTTACCTTGACTTGGCCATAGCCTTTGACACAATCCCCCACTCGGGCATCATCGAAAAGCTAACACAACTTGGCATAAATCCCTATCTCATCAGGTGCATGGCCAACTGGCTCACTGATAGGACCCATAAGGTCAAAATAGGTGCTACCACCTTCTACCACAGACCTGTTACTAGTGGTGTCCCCCAGGGATCTGTCCTGGGACCCCTATTGTTCGGCATCTGTGGCTGACCAAGTTTGCAGACGACTGTAAGTTGGGTGCTGTCATTGACTCCCCAAATGATGTGAACATACTTCAAGAGTGTCTCACAGCAACAAATGATTGGTGCCATAGTCATGAACTTAAGTTAAATGAAAAAAAAAATGTATTATCATACCATTCAGCAAAAACATGACCCCTACTAATTACCACATTAACGGCAGTCCTCTAAGGACACAATCTGTGGTGACAGACCTGGGTACTTAGGTTGACAACAATCTCACATTCGACCATCATGTAGCGGCAGTGGTCAGAAAATCCTTTTACTTGGTTCATTTCATAAGTAAAGGGATTGTATCCAGAAAAAAGGAGGTTATTACCTCTCTATACTTCTCCCTCATTAGGCCAATAATCAAGTACAATGCCCTGTGTGGTATGTAGCTCTCCAAACACCTGCACCAAGTGGAAAGGTCACAAAAATACCTCACAAAGACAATCCATGGCCTCCAACACCTGTCCTATCTGGACAGGCTCAAATCACTATTACTCTACTCTGTATCATACAGATTGCTCAGAGGTGATCTGTGTCTCACCTACAAGGCAATCTCAGACCATAGTCTACTAGAGATGGTCCATATCTGTAAATCTAACTCCTCACGTAGTACCTGGTTGAAAGGCTTAAATCTAATATGTGACATTAACAAAACCTGCTGGAGAGACAGGTTTGTCTCGCATAGGCTGCCCTGTCTCTGGAAGAGACTCCTCATACACTTCAAACAAAATACATCGCTGATCCTCTTCAAGCACAACCCTGATGAGTGAATGGGTAACCACAAATTTGTCCCAGGGGTTCCACCTGTGTCCTTCACTGACAGGGGTGACAGGTGCTGATTGAGGTTTTTTTTGGGGGGGGATAAACTCTTGGCTAGGCTTGTAAGGACCCCAGAGCCATTAGCCTAGTAATCTCCTATGATCCTATGATCCTATTATATGTGTAATTTGCATAGATTCAACAATATCACAAAAACTGTATATTATCCCTTCTTGTTATACTTCATTGGAAAGCTCTTGAACAGGTAAACAATTCCCTCACTGATATCTTGGACCTATCTTGCACACTTACAGGGATATGACCTTTTGTTTGACCATAATATTACTATTTTATGCAAGGAAAGTACAGTTTTCTTTCATTAATCTGCAATACAAAATCAGCACCTCTAGACAGTCCCTTGATGCTACCACTAATGGATTCCCCATTGCCTTTCAAAGAGATACCATATTTTACATTTTTTGTAACTCACACCATTTATCAGATATTATAAATTTAATTAAGTGTGTTTTCTGTAGAGGATTTTGGAGAAAAGTTCTCAGGAAGCAAATGGTTTCCTATCTTAGATGATCTCAGGAGGAAAAGGTGTTAAGTAGCCCCCTGCTCTTCAGGATTAAATTTGTTGACTTACCAAAGTAAACAGACTTCCTTTCTTATTGTTAAATATTACACATATATCTATGTACTTTATTCATTTAATTAATTAATAAAATTACATGAAATTAATCGACATAAGTCTGTGTTTCATTCCATGTACCATTTCAGACCTGTTAGTGTATTTCTTCAAGATGACAGACATTGCACTGCTGAGAATACACTGGCCAAATTTAGAAAGGTTACTGCGTGGCGTACATGAGGTTTATATGTTGTGGTAACCATTTCCGATTAAGAGACAACCCTACTGTGGTTCTGCAGGCACAGGAGATGGCTGTCTATTTGGCCATGCTACATGCTAATACGGCAGTCCTGAGAAGAATCAAATGATAATTCACCAAGTGCTTTCTCCTTGGAACTGCCTGCAATAAGGCGATTGCTTGGCTGCATAAAGAAGCATGGCCACTCCTGGCTGCTTGCAGTAATGAACATGTCAAAAGGATGTATTCATCCATCCTGTAGAAATAAGTGCTACAGAGTTTAGTAGCCAATTAGCGCTGGGGTGTATGTGTGTGCATCTGTGAGTATAACTGTGCCTAGGAGGTAGCAGTAAAGACATTAGTGGTGTGTTTGTGTGTGTGTGTGTGTGTGTGTGTGTGTGTGTGTGTGTGTGTGTGTGTGTGTGTGTGTGTTTGTGTGTAATGAATGTGCAATTATGTGCATGTAGTGGGGGGGAGTTTGGGATGGCTGTCATACCTCCACACACCACTTAAACTAACAAACAAAGACTACAATATTAGGTCGAGAAGAAATACTGGGCATCAGCAATTACTATAACTTTGTGAGTTGGGGCAAACACTAGACACCAGGGACTACTGTAGCTACATTGATTGGAGGGAAGTACCAGACACCAAGTATTACCACCAATGACATGGGTCAGGAGGAATACTAGACACCTGCAATTATTGTAACTTTATAGGTCAGAGGAAACACTCGAAAACATGAATAACAAGTCATACTGTAATGGTACTTATCCATAATGTGGATTGACACCAGGCACAATCTCGTGTATCACAAAAGCGCTTATTCATAATGGGGCTAGGGAAACACTAGACACAAGGGATACTGTAGATAGCATTCCTTATAGGCAGTTAATTCAAAAAAATAAAATGTGGTGCCGGGAACCGCTAGACACCAGGGATGCTATTAAAAGCCTTAAAGACACTAAAAGGAATAGCAACCCTGTACCCCGCCCCTCCCACAGATGATATTTGTCCTCTGTACCTCCACCAGACACCAGAAATACCATGTAAAAAGGAAAAAAAAAAAAACTACGAGGTGGCAAAAACAATTCATATCCTACATCCTTACCATAGTAAACCCGGGCAACAACCTGCTGTGCTAACTGATAGGTTAGTGTACGTTTTTTTTAAAAAACATATTGAATATCTCGGGTTTGCCTACAACAGTTTCAGATGTACAATTGGAAGGTGTAGGAAACAGAAAACATACCTCTCAACCCAATACATGACAATATCAGGGTTGGGTGTTCAATATGCCTCCTCCAACCTTAAAAACTTGCTCGTCTAACAGCATTTGAACTACTATGGATTTATTGATGGAGATGATGTGTGAAAAAACAATGTCTGGCATTAATGACTGGCTGAAATCATTCATGAATCATAAGGGCAGGGAAAAGCAGACATCAGAAATTTCTGCCAACACAGAGACAGCTATGAGGTATGTTGGTTGTGTTTGAAATAATGTATTGTTTATGAGAAAGTGAATGAGGGGTGCTGCCTGTGCTATCATTATACAGCTGCTGCCACTGTTAACTACTGCATGAAGTGCTAATCTTCACTCATAGTTGATAACAGATATTCAGAGACATGCAAATTAGCCAGTAATGAGGCATTTCCTCATTGGTATTAATGTGTCTGTGAACTGCATTGCAGAAACAGGGCCTTTCTACCATAGCCCTTAAAAGGAACAGTGGACTGCTTTATGAATCACTGGGTTTTAATCAATAGCTAGCATAAAGTAACATTGTGCATTTTATTTTAGGTATTTATTGAACAAGTAAGACTAAGGTGGTGGTGCTGCAGTAGAGTTGTCGCCTCACAGTAAGACGCTGTCCAGTTCGATTCTCAGCTAGAGCGTCTTCTGCATGGAGACATGCATGAATGGGCGTACCTTCATTGAAGGTTGTGCATCAGGGCTGGTAACTCGGCATGTAAAAATCAACTACCAATCATTAGCGGACCGGAGTTCCGCTGTGGCAACCCCTAACCGGGAAAAGCCAAAAGACACAACAACATTGACTAGGTAAGACTACTTGTTTTTGGATGGTTCACAGGCATTGAGCAGAGAGAGGGAGAGAGAGAGAGAGAGAGAAAGAGAGCGAGAGAAAGAGAGAGAGAGAGAGACAGAATGGATGTGAAAATGAGGCAGAATCTGAATATAGATTAAAATAGTATGCAGTGGAAAACTTGCTCATGATAGGGAGTTAAAAACATTGAATACTTAGGTACAAATATGGTGATGGGTGAATGCTATTACAGCCTGTGAAGGGAAAGGCTCTATGCCTGTCAGTTGGGATCCTTATTAAAACAAACAAAAAAGTAATTGTTAATTTTGTAAAGCTGTAAATGAGTGTACTGATATATGATTAAATAACATTCCTGATTATATTTCTAGGTAGGCATCATTTTCAAGGTTGAGAAATGGTGTTATTGCTAACTTACTTGGTTTTATATATCAAAATGCATATATGCTAGTGAATATGTATAATCTCTCATGTCTGAAGAGTGGTCAGCAATGAATTCTTGTTAAAGATATCTGATTCTTACAACTGGCTAGTGCCAATCTTCACATAAGTATACATAATCGCTGAAGTCTGAAGAATGACAGGTGTTGTTGAGATCTTAGCCAGGGATTAATATGTTTGGCTTATTTTCTTACTTATATCAATGTAAGGTAGGGGTGTATGACACACAGGTTTATCAGTATATGTGTAAGTTTATTAAAAAGAAACAAAGAGAGAAAAGTGTTTGGCTTCTAATGGACTGTGGAGAGCAAGTCCTGAATATATGTCAAGGCAAATAGGAGCTAAGAAATTAAAATATGCATGGAGTACTGCTTGCTTGTAAGGAAGAGGCTTTGTTCAGGTGTAAAAGTGTCAAAATTAACAACCATGGTTTGGTAAAGCAAATCAGGGCATGTCTCAGTTGTCTTAGAGGGATAAATTAGTTAGTACTTGTAGTAAGGTAGTTCCATGACATAGGTGCAGGGATAGGAAGCTTATCACTTCAGCAAACAAATATAGTGAAACATATAGCTGGCTTGGGATTTAAGCATTCAAGGGAAAATGATGACAGCTGTTCATTTAAGGTACTTTGATGCTGGAGAAGGGAACAAGTAGTTTAACAGTGGAAAGGGGAAGGTGACTAACATTGTTTTTGTTCACATGGCGGTCACACAGTATCAAGACAGAGGACTTTGGATGGTGATTACAAGAAGACTTAGCATGAGGGGCAGAGAGTGGTTGGATATGATTTGTCTACTGAAAAAGCCATTAGTGGCACAGACAGAAACAGCAGGCGCAACCGCATCAGAAACCACAGAGTCATTGGCATCAGGAAGAGCTGTGTTCAAGCCCAGAAGAGGTAATTGATAGAGGAAAGTATATTAAAGATTTCAGGATACAGAGATCATGGCTGGTGAGTTGTCAATTAATGATGCAATCACCGAGGAAACAAGGGAATGGGAAAGCATACACAAAGGAGTCAGCAGTGGGAATAGAAGTAAAAGGGATAGCAATGACAGGTGTAACCAGTGCAGAGAGGAACAGACAGAAATGGGTAACTGAGAGAGAGAGAGAGAGAGAGAGAGAGATGGGGGAATAAAGCAAGGGAGACTGGAGAACTAACACTGGGCAGAGGTAACCAAGAGAGAAGACAACCTAGTGTAGAGCAAGTTAGGAGCAACAGGAGATAATTGAAGGGAGTTGGGGAAACATTTAACCAGCTCACTGGAACTTTAATAAATCAGGGGGAGGCTCATTAGATGAACTTTCTGCAGTAGATTTAGAATGTCAGCCACAAGGAATGGAGGCAAATTCAATAGGAATTAAAGAAAAAGGGATAATACATGTATAGCCTCCCAGGATATATCTGTCTGAAAAGTTTAGGTAACAGGTCCAATGAAGAGGAAGAGGAGGTAAGGAACAGAAAGCAGGGGGGCAAAGACCTGGAGGCTTGGTGCAGGCCATTGATTGGAAGGGCATGGGAGAACTGATCTGTAGGTTTCACAGTTTATGCTGGTGTGATGACAGAAAATAATCCATCTATGGCAAGTGGCATATGGACATCATACATTTATCAAATTATGAAAATTAAAGTCAATCATCTGGATGGGAAATGGCTAACTAGATATGCAATTTAGAAGATGCAAACACATGCAGCCAAAACATCCACGGGGAAATGTCTTTTTTGTGGTAGATAGATAATGGGAGAGGGATATTTCATGCTGTTCGTATCTTTCCTATATGACAGGTCTATACTTGACAATTTAGAGTGGCAGGTACAAGAGCAGGGAAAATGTTTTGGTACTACAGGTACAGCTAGGGTCAGTGAACCTTTGCTTCATGCAGGTATGGTCATGAATGCATGGCATATGGAGGACAGCACAATTTAATATCTGCAGCAAACACAAAACTTCCTTTACCAGTTTTGATAGGAAAATGGCACCATGACTGGTGTAGCCAGATAAAGGGACAGCAATGCTGTTGAAAAGGGGTTTTACTTTGGGTTTGGGATTCCATTTATAAGGGAAGATGGTAGTCTTTAAGACAGAGAGCTTGACATCAGCCAAGAAATGGCCAGAGTTTCTGAAAGAAAACAATGAAGTGCATTTGGGATGGTTAAAAGGTCCTTCAGAACACCATGATTTAAGAATTTGAGGGTGTCCCCCTTGGCTTTGGTGCCAGAGAAGACAGCAGGAGAATTTAGTTTCATTCACCATCTTTCCTTTCCTAAAGAGCCTCAGTTAATGATGTCCTGCTAGGAGCAGGCACTTCGATAACATAAGTCTTGTGATCAAGCTTTGACCTGAGTAGTTACAGAAGGAAACGGGGCACCGACGGTTAAGGCAAATATCAAGGCTGAATTCTGATTGCTGTCCATTAAGAAAAGGGACCAGGAGGTGCTGCATTTTAAAGTGGATGGGGAATGCTATTAAGACTTTAAAGAAAGGCTGGACTTTTGTACAGGCTGCAAGGGCAGATATGTGTGATGTGATTAATAATTTGAGAGACTATGTGAGAAAATCAAATTTAAAATTTCTATTCAATGATGATTTTTAGATCATATGTTGTGTACACCTAGTCTCTTTAACCCTTCATTAAAATCTGAAATTAAAGCTTTTTGGTGACTACCGAAAGACATTTGAGAGATTTGTTCAAAGAAAAATCTGGCAATAAGTATTATAATCTAACAGCAGTTGAGAGAGAAGTTTTTAAAGGAATTGTTAGAGAATCCCAAGATTTTGGTTTTAAAAGCAGATAAGGTCAATGCCTTAGTTGTCCTAGAGAGAAATACTTATAACAACAAAATAGAAATAATGCTGTCAGATAGAATTTTTTATAAGAAAGTGTTTTTCTTGGACATTAAGAAAAGATATAGTAAAACTGATTCTCTTATAGAAGGCTGGTTATGTGATGGAAAGATTGATGTTGAAACAGACAATTGATTAGGAATCCAAAAATCAGTCTAATTTTTGGCCTGCCTAAAGTTCATTAGAGTTTGGACAATCCGCCATTAAGACTGATTGTTATTAGCAGTGGAAGTAAGACTGACACTATGGATATTTTTTGGATGATCAGTTGCAAAAAGTAGCAAAGCTGGAACATTCTTTTACAAGAGATACTTTTTGACTTTAGAAAGGGGCTTCAAAGTGTGACTGTGATTTATTCTGACTATTTAGTCACTTTGGATGTGCAGTCATTATACACCATGATTCCCAACAAAGTAAGAAATTAATTTTGTCAGAATGGAACTAATAAGTTCAGGGATGTTTTCAAATGATTTATTTATTAATGGATATGCTTGATGTAGTTTTGAATTATATATATTTTAATTCAATGCTTTTTTTCCAGCAAGTCAATGGAGTAGCCATGGGAGCAGTCATGGCTCCTTGCTATGCAAATGTTTTTATGACTGGGTGGAAATAATATTTTTTTAAGAGTGATTTTTTTAAAGTATTGTGTTGCACAAATATTTTACTGAAGCCTTTTTTTTAGTCTGGAGAAGGGAAATAGGGAGTTTGAAGTATTGGTTCATTTTATTAATAATGTGTGCAGTTGTTTAAAATTTACCTTTTCTTATGATCCCAATAGAGCTGTTTTCATAGATGTTGAAGTTTGGAAAATGTGAACAAAAGTTAGAGGCTAAAATATATAAAAAAATGTATAGAACAATTCCTATTTGAGTTTTAAGAGTATGCATTCTAGAAGAATTATAGATAACATAGTAAAAGGGCAATTGATGAAGGTTAGTGATTTAATAGACAATGTAGATATATTCTATGAAGAAGCTTCTAGTTTAACAAATTAGTTGCAAAAAGATATACTGAAAAAATATTTATAGAAGTATGAAGAAAGTTACTGATAAAAGAAAAGTTATTTTTTGTAATTAACAACCTGCTGTTAAAAGAGATTATAGAGCAGGAATTGTGGTACAGTTTTCCCTAGATGAAAAGAATATAGAAAACATTACTAAGGATAACTGGAAGATTTTGAGTAGTTTTCCAGAAGTAAGAAAAACAGTGGGAAATGAGACAGTATTTGTTAGAAAAAAGGGGGGTGAAGTTTGAAAGATAAGATAGGTTTGTTTAAAAGGGCAAGTACAAATAAAGGTATGTTTATGTGTGATAATTGCAATTATAGAGAGTATTTGAATGTAGGTAGGACAGAGGTGGTCATCAAAGATAGAAGAGTTTTTATACCAGAATATTTCTCTTGCAATTCCTAATATGTAGTATATTTAGCATCATTTTTGTCCTCCACAGCATACTACATTGGAAAAGGACAATAAGAGATCTACAACTAAGTATATATATATATATATATATATATATATATATATATATATATATATATATATATATATATATATAAATAAAAGCATGTACATGCCATAGAAATAGATGATAAAAATAATGCCTTAAATAAATATTATCATGAAAGTAACTGTAAGGTAGATTTTATGTTTATTGTTGTTGATTAAGTTCATTTTCCAGATTTAATAAATTCCATGTAGGCATAGTGTAGAGCCTACAAGGAAGTTACTGTGTCCGTATATGATGTTCCTCCTCGGTAGCATGCCATGCATATTAATGATGGGACATTGCTGAGGGAGAGCTGTGGAACAGGGTTATTGAATCAGTGTAGGGAGTGTATGACTAACTGTATCCACAGATGAGTATCACACTCCCTGCACCGTCCAAGTGCATGATAGCAATATATTTAATTTTATTTTTTTTTAACATTTGCACGGTGTGGCATGGCACACAGCAATTGATACGTGCCAGACATCTAAAAATAGAAACCGAATGCATTTAATTTGTAATTCAAAGGTCATGTTTAAGCATTGCTTAGCCGGTTTGCTCAGCGTGACACAGTACTTAGCAGTGCTTAAACGTGTCTCAGAGGTATATGTAAAATTATAGCAGCATTCCACATATCCACATAGCCAAGTAGATAGATCTATGGCCTCATGTGCAGTAGATGCAGGGTTTGAACACATGGAAAGGAACCTAAGCAATTATTTTTGCAATATAAATTATGCCAATTATTTTTAAATCATGAGCTGCTGCACTCAGCTAAGCTCTGCTAAGCCTTGCTAAGCCATGATAAGCACTGCTTAAACAATCTCTGTTTAGGCACTGCTCGGCAGTGCTTGGCACTGCTTAGCTGTGCTTAGCTGGTTTGCGCACTGCAAAGCATTGCCAGTTTAAGCAATTCTCAGCTCAACTGCGCTAGTTTACGTGGTGCCAAGTGATGCAATGCATTTTTGAAAATTGCCCAGTGGCATGTAAGGGTGGGAAAAAGGACTATAATAAGCTCAATAGGTAGGAATACACCATAATCCATTGGATTTCTGTCTCTGAAGGATACAATGGCAGGTGTTGGAGAGGGTTTGTGCTTTAACGTGCAGTGTTGGGGCATTGAGGAGTTCAGGGTCATGGTTGGACTTCTTGTGAAAAAACATGAAAACTGGCTAATGCAGGGAGGATACAGGATCTCAGAGTACAAAATGGAGGCCTGGGACCAGCTGGCAAAGGACCTCACCAATGCAACTGGTATCTCTTGCACAGGTGAGCAGTGTCATCACTGCCACAATGACCTGAAAAGAAGGAAGGAGGCTCTATTGGATGCCTAGGTCCAAGAATTCTGGGGGGCAATGTTCCACATGTGCATAAGTATGTTTACCTGTGTTTCACCAATATGTAATCTTGAATGTCTGCTAAAATGGTTATGCATAATGGTGTGCTTCTCTCCCAACAGCTGCAGAGGTGAGAGCTTGCAACATCGAGGCACATGCAGGGTGCCTGGTCAGACTGCATTGTGAGTGTGGTGAGTACAGCTGTATTATGCTATCTATAGTCAAGACAGAAAGAGTAGAGCATGAAGTATTTATGTACAAAACATTTGTAGTGTAATAACTGGAATTACAGCTGCATAATGCCAATTGTTATGCAAGAAAAACTCGAAACTATTCTAGTAAATGCATGAAGGTATCTGTAATAAACTGTTGTGTGATAGTTGTGGAATTATAGCTGATATTTCAACCCAGTAACAATTATATTGTAAAAATCAACTACCAATCACTGGCGGACCAGAGTTCCGCTGTGGTGACCCCTAACCGGGAAAAGCCGAAAGACACAACAACAACAATATATTGTGTACACCTGCATTTTATTTTGTAATATATATGTTACCTAGTATCTCTGTCATGATTGTATTTCATGCATGTGCGTTCAACTGACACTGCAGTGTACTATAACATTGTAATACTAGTACCAGGTCATTTTTTGCTTCCAGGTGAGCTCTAGGTAAATATCAGTCAGTCAGATTCTAGCAGTGGCTCAGTAGCTCAGTTTGTTAAATGCTGTGTATGAAGTGCATTTTGCCACACACAGACCAGAGTTCAAATCCAGTGCTATGTACTAGTAAATAGTACTGAATCAGATATGTTATGATGACATATATTCTCTCCACAGGGACTACTGGTAAATGGGCAAAGTAGACTATATTATGTGTAAATAATTGTTTATTCAGATGTCACAGACTGTTAAAATCATTATCACGAGTGTGTTATTAATGGATAAAATAAAGGAAATATGTGCAGTTCTAATGAAATATATTAACATAAAAAAGAAATAAAATCTTGGTATGGCTGTATGCCTGGTGTGTCTTGTAAAGGTTGCTGCAGTCAAGTAATAGATGTGATGGTGATGCACATGTCCCCTGCAGTCACTGCTATTGAGTTCTATCCCCATGCCTGCCAGAAATATTACAGTATCAGTTGTATTGATTACAGATATCATTCTCTCCACAGGAACTGTAGGTAAATGGGTGAGATAGCTCATATTATGTGTAAATAATTGTTTGTTCAGATGTCACAGACTGTTAAAATCATTATCACCAATGTGCTATTAATGCATAAAATAAAGTAAATGCACAAAATAATAATAAAATATAATAAAATAAAATAAAATAAATAAATAAAATGTGTAATCTTGGTATAGCTGTATGCCTGGAGTGTCTTGTAAAGGTTGCTACATTCCATTAATACATGTGATGCACATGTCCCCTGCAGTCATTGCTATTGAGTTCTATCCCCATGCCTGCCAGAAATATTACAGTATCAGTCACGTATTGATTACATATATCATTCTCTTCACAGGAACTGCAGGTAAATGGGTGAGATAGCTCATATTATGTGTAAATAATTGTTTGTTCAGATGTCTAGTAATGCAAAGATAAAGGAAATATGTGAAATAATAATAAAATATATTAACATAAAAGACATAAAATGTGTTAATGTTGGTATGGGTGTATGCCTGGAGTGTCTTGTAAAGGTTGCTGCAGTAAATTAATATATGTGATGCATATGACCCTGCAGTCACTGCTATTGGTTTCTATCCCTACTCCTGCCAAGCAAGGCATGACAGTTGTGTACTCTCTTTACTGTACACATGCATGTCTCTCAAGTGTTACGCTGTCATGGGATATAATTACTGTTGTGTAATCCCTCTGACACAAATGTATCTTCAACATGGTTATATGTCAATAGCAAAATAACAGTACATCAGCCCACAGTACATCATAATAGTTATATAGGCCCACCTGATGCGCAAGTCTTCTTTGTAGTCATGTACCTCCAGGTGTTACTACCTGGCCCATAGTGTCCCATGTGGATAACTTGAGAGGTATGTGTGGGCTACAGCAGCTATAGGACACATTTACACATAAAAAAGGACAGACCTTTTGAGTAGATAGCATTACTGTTGTCAACTATATAGCCCATGATGGTATTAATGGACTGCATTTCTCTCTCTCTCTCCCCACCCCTTATCTTCATAAATTCATTATAGTTATGTATTGGTTATGATTTACTATTAACATATGTGTTTCTATAAACTTTATTTTGGGGCATGTGTTTTATTAATGTTATGTTATGGTTGCATATTAAGATATCTTGTCGAATTACCAATTCTGTTGGCCTTATGCTGTAACTGTTACTGGTATGCTGTTAATATACTGACTGTTCTGTTATTTATTGTTGTGTTTCACATAATATGCATTGAACTGCAATGGGGTTATTTCCAATGTTCTGGAATGCTGTTATTACTAACAATGATTTTGTTCATAGGTTCATAGGTTCATAGGTAGGTACTAGGGTATCGGACCAAGGGCCTAAGTAAGCCTAGCCAACAATGTTCCCTGGCTTACGCCACCCAAGAAAGTTAATTTCCTGTGCCTGTGTTTATTGTGGTGACAAGGTTTAAGTCCCTAGAACATGTAGCTCAGAGGGATTGGGATTTCTTTAGGTGTAGCATGTCCAACAGCTCTGGGTTTAACATAGCTTTATATGTTAGGCAGAGATCTCCTCAGAGTAGGCGATATGCTACAGAGTAAAGCTGGAGTTTTTTGAGATGGTCAGTGTAGGGCATCTGTTTGAGGCCAGTAATCCTCTTTGTGAGGTACTTCTGTGGTCTTTCCAGCTGCTGCAGATGTCCTGTGAGGTACATTCCAAACAGGGCGTTGTACTCTATAATAGGTCTAATGAGTACTGAGTAGAGGGGAACAATGACCTCTTTTTTCCTAGATGAGAACCCTTTTCTGATGAGCTGTGCCACATAGAAGGATTTCCTGACTACTGTGGCGATGTGATTATCAAAGGAGAGACTACTGTCCACCTGGGTCTCAAGGTCTCTTATCATACATTCGGCATTAAGTAGACTGCTGTTTATGTGGTAGTTCATGGGTACAGAGTTTTTACCAAAGGGGATGACAATGCACTTTTTGGAATTGAGCTTGAGGCCATGCGTCTGACACCAGACATCTGTCTCAATGAGACCCTTCTGTAGGATGTTCACATCATTTGGGGACTTGACTATGGCTCCTAGTTTGCAGCCATCTGTGAACTTCATTAGCCAGAGGCCTTCTGTGTTAGCCTGTACTTCAGAGAAGTAGATACCAAACAGGAGAGGTCCCAGGACTGAACCCTGTGGTACTCCACTTGTCACTGGTTTGAAGTCAGATTTGGAGTCTGCAATTTTTACGGTGTGGGTTCTGTCAGTAAACCAGTTGGCAACCCCTCTTGTGATGTTGGGATTTATACCAAGTTTAGTGAGTTTAGCTATAATTCCAGAATGGGTGATGGTGTTGAAAGCTTTGGTGAGGTCAAGATAGGCTGTGTTAACCCCCTTAACCTCATCTACAGCTTTGGTGACTGCCTCAAAGAAGTCAATCAGGTTCAGAAGGCATGATCTGCCTTTCACAAACCTGAACTGGGTGGGGTCCAGAGTTTGGAGGTTAGCAATGTCTTTGTTTATGAGTTCCATGATGATATGTTTCATGGCCTTGCAGAGCAGGCTCATCAGGCTAATAGGGCGATAGTTCCCAGGATCAATGATGGCTCCCCCTTTATAGAGTGGGATAACTGTTGCTGTGCACCATTCAGTGGGCAAAAAGCTTGATGTGAGACTATGACTGAATATGGTGCTTAGGTGGGGAGCCAGTTTGTTCTGAAGTTCATGTAAAATGCAGCCTGGGATGTTGTCTGGTCCCATTGATGATGTGTTTTTGACTTTAGAGAGTGCAGCTTTTACCTGATGTGATTACAGGGACTCTGCATTCTTCCTGTATAGATATGGGCCCTTTAGCAGGTGAGAGGGGGTAAAGTTAGCACTGAACCTGTCTGCCAGGATGTTGGCAATATCAGTTGGTTCTATAATTTTCATGCCATTGTGCTGTAACTCAGAGCAGATCTGGGGTGTTGCCATTGAGATTCTTGACATAGCTATAGAATGCTTTGTGGTTGCCCTTAGAATCAGTAGTGATTTTGTTTTCTTAGCTAGCTTTGGAGGATCTTATAAGGGATCTCAGCTTCTTACTGAGACTGACCAAGGAGCTCCTCCACTCATAGGATTTTACTCTGTTTTGCAACAGTTTCTTCCTTCTGTTGTAGAGTTTGTTTGTGGCAGGGGACCACCAGATTGGCTTCCTTTTTTTTGGAGGATAGCATCTTGGTTCTGTTTGGGATAGCATGATCCATGCACTTGTGTAAGTGCTTATAGAGTGCATTTGTGTAGGACTCATCAGTCATAACTGTATTGCACAACTGCATGGATTTCATGAAGTTTGCCCCTTCTTTTGGCTTTGGAGAAAATTTTTACCATAGTTTCCTTAATGGTGGGTGGGGGCAGGATGCGGATGTCTAGGGTGATTAGCTTATGGTTGGATCTGACCAATGAGGAGTTGACTTCAGGTGTGGAACACCCGTCACTCATGCTGGTAATTACTAGGTCTAGGATACTGTTGCCCTGGTGGGGTTGTGGATAAGTTGATCCAGGGAACTGGAATTTATGAATTCCAGAAAGTGTTGAGTGAAGGAGTTGGTACATGAGTATTTTTCCCAGTTAATGGTGGGGTAGTTGAAATCGCCCATTATTAGGGTGTTTGGTTGAACCCTAATATTTTCCAGTATATCAAGAAAAGAGGAGTGGGAATCCTGGGGCATGGTGGAGGATCTGTAGCAAGCTACAATTTGGATTGCAGTTTTGCCCAGAGTTAGTTGCACTTGGATAACCTCAGATGCATTATGCTACACAACTAGCCTGGAGGTGTGGATATCCTTAATGAATATGGACACACCTCCACCTTTGGTGTTCTGGTCCAGGTTAGATGGCCGAAAAGTGTGTTATGAGTTATAGCCTGGTAATGCAGGGGTGCTCTCTAGAGCCATGAACCAGGTCTCAGTCACTGCACAGATATCAATGTTCTCCATTTTAAGGAGTACCTCGAGTGAGTGCATTTTGAGATTTAGACCTATAGCATTGAGTAGCATTATCCTCAGATTTTGCTTGCCTGTTCCTGTTACGGTGGTGAATTTGTCATTTGAACCTTGACTAAAATGGCACTATAAGAGCGGCAAGACCCTTAGCCAGTATCTGGAATCCCAGGGGTGACAGGTGTAGGCCATCTCTGTCAAAGCATCATGGTCTGTCGACCATGTCATCCCAGGCAGACCAATACTGGATCCCCTTAGAATGACACCAAAAGCTTAGCCAATTGGTGAAGTCAGTCATTTTATCCTTGTACTGTGGTATCATTCTAGGCGATGGCAGGATGCTACTCAGGGCTAGGGTAATACCTGCCTGGGCTACAAGATCGGAGAGCTCTTCCATGTCTCTGTTCATGTAGTCCAGGGAGGTATGTTTCAGGTCATTCACACCAACATGGACAATGACAGAGTCATATCTGTACTTGTTGTGGAGTGACCTGAGTGCGTGGGGTTATGTGGTGGATCCTGACACCCGACAGGCAGCTGACAGTAACCTTCTCCTTGTTTAGCCTGGTGAGTGGGACATCAGTGTGCCTGACTATGGAGTCACCTATGACTAGTGTGTTGGGTACGTTGGTTTGCCTTATGGGCTGTGGTTTATTGGCACACTGAGTCTGTGGGCTATGTGTCATTTGGGTTGTGTTGGGGGTTGGAGGTTGCTTGCGTTTCTGCTTTGGAGGTCTCTGTTGCTTGAGCAGATTATTTTTGTTTTTGTGTTTCTATGTGTGGATTTTGGTGGTGTAGATTTAGTGGAACTATGTGATGAGTGTGGTGTGGTGCAAGTGTTTACCTTCTCCTCTTGACTGTCAAGTTCAGTCTTGGTTGGAGAGAGCTTTACCTCCAGTTTTGCTAGATAAGTGGATCTCTCACAGGTTGTGGGGTTGGGTGGTAGAAGGAGAAGGTTGTCTGTGTACATGAGGTAATTGCTACATTGCCTCAAGATGCCCAGATTCATCAGATAGACAGGAGGAAACACTGGAAGCTGACCGATGGACATGCCTGAATAAAAATTACTTTCCTCTAGACAAGTGAGGAAAGTGAGTATAAGAGCTGTTTTTCTCTAAGCAAGTGAGGAAAGTAAGTACAAAAACTGTTTTCCTCTAGGTAATAAGGAAGGTTGAGTGTTGTAGTAATTTGTAGCTTATTTAGTGCTAACAACAAGTTCTGAACAAGTGCTGAGCATGAGTAAGCAAATTCAATTGCTAAAACTAAGAATCTGTACCTGGATCTTGTGGTAGATAGGCTACCTAGTGCTTACCACTCCCACTGATAAGCTAGAATGCTTCCCTCCAACACAGAAAGGCTTAGGGGGCTCAGAAGCTTACAAACAGTCCTGGATACAGCAAATCTGTATCTGGACTAGACTAGTTACAGGAAAGGTGGGAAACAAGCACAAATGCGGGCTTTTAAACCAGAAAATTGAAAGAGATGGAAAAACTGCCCAAATGGCCAATAAACCACAATTTCTGGGCCAGAAACCCTCTTCTGGTAGATAGGCTACCTATTGCTTACCACTTCCACTGATAAGCTAAAAGGCTTCCTTCCAACACAGAAAGGCTTAGGGGGCTCAGAAGCTTACAAACAGTCCTGGATACAGCAAATCTGTATCTGGACTATACTAGTTACAGGAAAGGTGGGAAACAGGCACAAGTTTAGTGAGTTTAGCTATAATTCCAGAATGGGTGATGGTGTTGAAAGCTTTGGTGAGGTCAAGATAGGCTGTGTTAACCCCCTTACCCTCATCTACAGCTTTGGTGACTGCCTCAAAGAAGTCAATCAGGTTCAGAAGGCATGATCTGCCTTTCACAAACCTGAACTGGGTGGGGTCCAGAGTTTGGAGGTTAGCAATGTCTTTGTTTATGAGTTCCATGATGATATGTTTCATGGCCTTGCAGAGCAGGCTCATCAGGCTAATAGGGCGATAGTTCCCAGGATCAATGATGGCTCCCCCTTTATAGAGTGGGATAACTGTTGCTGTGCACCATTCAGTGGGCAAAAAGCTTGACGTGAGACTATGACTGAATATGGTGCTTAGGTGGGGAGCCAGTTTGTTCTGAAGTTCATGTAAAATGCAGCCTGGGATGTTGTCTGGTCCCATTGATGATGTGTTTTTGATTTTAGAGAGTGCAGCTTTTACCTGATGTGATTACAGGGACTCTGCATTCTTCCTGTATAGATATGGGCCCTTTAGCAGGTGAGAGGGGGTAAAGTTAGCACTGAACCTGTCTGCCAGGATGTTGGCAATATCAGTTGGTTCTGTAATTTTCATGCCGTTGTGCTGTAACTCAGAGCAGATCTGGGGTGTTGCCATTGAGATTCTTGACATAGCTATAGAATGCTTTGTGGTTGCCCTTAGAATCAGTAGTGATTTTGTTTTCTTAGCTAGCTTTGGAGGATCTTATAAGGGATCTCAGCTTCTTACTGAGACTGACCAAGGAGCTCCTCCACTCATAGGATTTTACTCTGTTTTGCAACAGTTTCTTCCTTCTGTTGTAGAGTTTGTTTGTGGCAGGGGACCACCAGATTGGCTTCCTTTTTTTTGGAGGATAGCATTTTGGTTCTGTTTGGGATAGCATGATCCATGCACTTGTGTAAGTGCTTATAGAGTGCATTTGTGTAGGACTCATCAGTCATAACTGTATTGTACAACTGCATGGATTTCATGAAGTTTGCCCCTTCTTTTGGCTTTGGAGAAAATTTTTACCATAGTTTCCTTAATGGTGGGTGGGGGCAGGATGCGGATGTCTAGGGTGATTAGCTTATGGTTGGATCTGACCAACGAGGAGTTGACTTCAGGTGTGGAACACCCGTCACTCATGCTGGTAATTACTAGGTCTAGGATACTGTTGCCCTGGTGGGGTTGTGGATAAGTTGATCCAGGGAACTGGAATTTATGAATTCCAGAAAGCGTTGAGTGAAGGAGTTGGTACATGAGTATTTTTCCCAGTTAATGGTGGGGTAGTTGAAATCGCCCATTATTAGGGTGTTTGGTTGAACCCTAATATTTTCCAGTATATCAAGAAAAGAGGAGTGGGAATCCTGGGGCATGGTGGAGGATCTGTAGCAAGCTACAATTTGGATTGCAGTTTTGCCCAGAGTTAGTTGCACTTGGATAACCTCAGATGCATTATGCTACACAACTAGCCTGGAGGTGTGGATATCCTTAATGAATATGGACACACCTCCACCTTTGGTGTTCTGGTCCAGGTTAGATGGCCGAAAAGTGTGTTATGAGTTATAGCCTGGTAATGCAGGGGTGCTCTCTAGAGCCTTGAACCAGGTCTCAGTCACTGCACAGATATCAATGTTCTCCATTTTAAGGAGTACCTCGAGTGAGTGCATTTTGAGATTTAGACCTATAGCATTGAGTAGCATTATCCTCAGATTTTGCTTGCCTGTTCCTGTTACGGTGGTGAATTTGTCATTTGAACCTTGACTAAAAGGCACTATAAGGCGGCAAGACCCTTAGCCAGTATCTGGAATCCCAGGGTGACAGGTGTAGGCCATCTCTGTCAAAGCATCATGGTCTGTCGACCATGTCATCCCAGGCAGACCAATACTGGATCCCTTAGAATGACACCAAAAGCTTAGCCAATTGGTGAAGTCAGTCATTTTATCCTTGTACTGTGGTATCATTCTAGGCGATGGCAGGATGCTACTCAGGGCTAGGGTAATACCTGCCTGGGCTACAAGATCGGAGAGCTCTTCCATGTCTCTGTTCATGTAGTCCAGGGAGGTATGTTTCAGGTCATTCACACCAACATGGACAATGACAGAGTCATATCTGTACTTGTTGTGGAGTGACCTGAGTGCGTGGGATTATGTGGTGGATCCTGACACCCGACAGGCAGCTGACAGTAACCTTCTCCTTGTTTAGCCTGGTGAGTGGGACATCAGTGTGCCTGACTATAGAGTCACCTATGACTAGTGTGTTGGGTACGTTGGTTTGCCTTATGGGCTGTGGTTTATTGGCACACTGAGTCTGTGGGCTATGTGTCATTTGGGTTGTGTTGGGGGTTGGAGGTTGCTTGCATTTCTACTTTGGAGGTCTCTGTTGCTTGAGCAGATTATTTTTGTTTTTGTGTTTCTATGTGTGGATTTTGGTGGTGTAAATTTAGTGGAACTATGTGATGAGTGTGGTGTGGTGCAAGTGTTTACCTTCTCCTCTTGACTGTCAAGTTCAGTCTTGGTTGGAGAGAGCTTTACCTCCAGTTTTGCTAGATAAGTGGATCTCTCACAGGTTGTGGGGTTGGGTGGTAGAAGGAGAAGGTTGTCTGTGTACATGAGGTAATTGCTACATTGCCTTAAGATGCCCAGATTCATCAGATAGACAGGAGGCAACACTGGAAGCTGACCGATGGACATGCCTGAATAAAAATTACTTTCCTCTAGACAAGTGAGGAAAGTGAGTATAAGAGCTGTTTTTCTCTAAGCAAGTGAGGAAAGTAAGTACAAAAACTGTTTTCCTCTAGGTAATAAGGAAGGTTGAGTGTTGTAGTAATTTGTAGCTTATTTAGTGCTAACAACAAGTTCTGAACAAGTGCTGAGCATGAGTAAGCAAATTCAATTGCTAAAACTAAGAATCTGTACCTGGATCTTGTGGTAGATAGGCTACCTAGTGCTTACCACTCCCACTGATAAGCTAGAATGCTTCCCTCCAACACAGAAAGGCTTAGGGGGCTCAGAAGCTTACAAACAGTCCTGGATACAGCAAATCTGTATCTGGACTAGACTAGTTACAGGAAAGGTGGGAAACAAGCACAAATGCGGGCTTTTAAACCAGAAAGTTGAAAGAGATGGAAAAACTGCCCAAATGGCCAATAAACCACAATTTCTGGGCCAGAACCCCTCTTCTGGTAGATAGGCTACCTATTGCTTACCACTTCCACTGATAAGCTAAAAGGCTTCCTTCCAACACAGAAAGGCTTAGGGGGCTCAGAAGCTTACAAACAGTCCTGGATACAGCAAATCTGTATCTGGACTATACTAGTTACAGGAAAGGTGGGAAACAGGCACAAATGCTTACTCATAACTCACCTATATGTATTGGTTTACCTGTGTACCCACAGCATGTCATGCTAGGCCGGTTCCTGGTGATCCACCTACTCTATCTCAGCCAGCCACAGCACCGGTCTGTGGTGCTCTCTCCACTGTCCCTGCACCACCTTCGGTGGAACCGCCTCAGGGAATGGGGCCTGTCCCCCTAGGAGCGGGGGTAGAGGGGGGTTGTCAATCAAGATCAGCTACCAGCCATGGTGTGCAGGATTGTTCATACGAGCTATGACTGTCACCTGCACTGGATTGAGAGCAGACTGGACAACCTGGTGGGGCCTGCTTATCCTGGTGCCCAGCCTCCAGCGCAGCCACCTTTGGGCAGTGAAGGAGCAGTGGTGACTGCCCATGGGTGGGGATCTCAGTCATGCTACTGACATCTGGATGCACATGCACCTCAGATTCCACAACACCCTCTCATTACAAGGTGTTTATCCCCCTCATGTGTCACATACTGCCCTTGTTAGCTATCTTGTCTGTCTTGACTGTCTGCAAATGCAACCTCTCCTACCCAACTTACCTCCCCATATGTACCTACATCCCTCCCCACACATTCCACTCTCTCCTTAAAAAAAAAAAAAAAAAAAAAAAAAAGTGGGCACCTGTCCCACAAAAACAAATCGCCCCATAAATAGCTCTTCATTTTGCATGTGTCCACTGGACACACCAAATTATGAAATTAATTAATTAAGACATTTATGTTGTCCACACCCCTCTCTCTGTTGTGTGAGGCTCCAAATTCATGTTCAAATTCTGTAAAACCTGCACAGCTATTGCTGTACAAGAAATGGAAAGCTATGGTTGTTTCCTACACCCTTCCTGCACAACCCTACCTGCCTTTCAGTATGTTTTTCCCCTGCATGCCCCCATTTCACCACTGTTTTATCACCCCTTTTTCTTTTCTTTTATAATTTTTAGTGCATGTTTAAGTGGAGCTAAGCTGCACTGTGAGCAAATCCATGCAAACCTGCTTAACAGTGCTTAAAAGTATCTTAATGGTCTTATTTGTTTCTCACAGTGTAAGGCATATCAGAAAAATAATCACCCCTGCCACATCTCAAACCCAGGCCCCTGGTCCTGCAATGTGTCCTGCTCTTGTTGTCTTTCAGGAACAATGTATCACAGGAGGCATCCTCTATTCACAGCTACGGAGAATGCTGTTATCCTGGATGGCCTCAGACTGCATCACATTCTGCTTTCAAGGGGTTGACAACATCATGACCAGTGTGCAGTATTGTGGGGTGACCTTGTCAGGGCAGTTAACCAAAATAGACATCAGGGCAGGTCCTATGAGCAGGTCTGACACAGGGCCACAGATATGCTCAATGCCGCACGTCAAAGGGCAGCTGTTGTGGCCAGGTATCGTGCTGCCAGCAGTGGAGGGCCTTCAACAGAACAACCACTTACAGCCACAGAGGAAGTCCTGGCAAACCTAGAATCAACCACCAGCTCCCAGGCATCCATCAACCTATACATCCTGGAGGTGGTTGTCACAGTGTCCACATCAGAGGAGCATCCAGGTAAGCTTTCTTTGTTCACAAGTTTAATACTGTTTCAGTCATTGTGGCAGGCTCTCATACTAGTATATTGGTATCAGGTCTATCTGCACTGGGGAGTATGTTTAAATGCACAGTTGTGCATACATACTCAAAATATCAACAGTGTAGGCAGTATCACATTAGCTATTGTACATCTGGATATATGCACATATTACCATCTAACAGTGTAACATTTGGTATTGCTGACAATCCCTCTGCCTCACATTTCCATAGGTATGTTAGATGTGGCAAGAGTCTGTGGTTCTGTACCTGGTAAGTGTGATAACATTGTTTTATGGCTTATAGATACCATATGAATGTTAAGGACTGCCATTTAGCCCAAGGCACAACTGTTATGCTTATCCAGAGTGGAATAGTTGTATGTTCCATATCGGAGCAGTTGTCTACAGTGCATACAATGGATAATCACAGCTGTGTATTTGTAAAAACAGTAAAATATTTGCAGTTATAGTCATGAAGACATATGCAGCCTGCTATACAGGAGGCAATGACTCCAGGATGCCTGTTCACTCACTATAGAGAAATGGTACAGCGGCAGTGATACTACACCAGGTATAACATTTTCTGGATAGTTGTACTAGTTCTATCCCACACACTGTCATATTGCGTACCCCACAGTTGTAGTGTACTGGCAACATTCACTGGATCCAGCTGAAGTGCAAGTTAGAAACAGCCTGTCTTGTCTGTGTAAGTTGTTGTGTGTTTGTGTGTTGTGCATGAGATCAGTGATGAGATGTGTGACTGGTAATGCAGTTGTGGCTCCTCATCTGTATGAGTCTGTGTGGATTACCATACATAATAGGTAATAATGTGCTGATTTTTTCTTCCTCCTCACAGGTGAGTGGGGGAGTTGGAGTCTGTCCCCCTCACAACCTGATGCCAGTGTCCAATCGAGCTATGATGATGATGGTGGCCATAGTGAAGCACTGGTGGGGTTGTCAGGGTCTGAATCTGTCCCGGAGGTTGACATCCCTCTTCTGCCCCCATTGTCCCTGCATTCAGTCAGAATGCCCACACATACCCAGTTCCCAGAGGCCGCAGATACTGGATAGTCACATGGTGTCGACATTGAACATGACAGTGTGACAACTATGGCATCAGTGAGGGTAGGCATTGGCCATAGCCAGACAGCTGGTGAGGTCTCACACAGACAGCTTGACAGGGCTGATCGAAGGGGGACTGCTATCCATCCACCTCCTGTCACAGGTGTCACATCACAGGTCACTCGCCACATGTTTTGGTCTGTCATGGTGGCACAGGCACGTACTTAATGCAACACCAGATGGATGCTCAAGGTTATGGATGCAGCACAGTCAGAAATTTGTGACTGCCTTCACCGCATTGGTGACGCCATGGATCATTTCACTGATGTAGTGGACAGACAGTGTGCTGATACAGTGTCTGTCTTTGCCTGCACATTTTCTGTGCTGGA
Source organism: Protopterus annectens (assembly GCF_019279795.1). Classification (NCBI taxonomy): domain Eukaryota; kingdom Metazoa; phylum Chordata; order Ceratodontiformes; family Protopteridae; genus Protopterus; species Protopterus annectens. Next base: position 1,419,148,672 of record NC_056729.1, read on the forward strand.
AAATCTGGTTGGAGTAGGGCATCAGGCATGTGGGCGTAGGTCAGCACACCATCTGCTGAGAGACCACTTGTCTGTGCACATTCACACCCCCGTAGTGGCAGTACCTCCAGTGCTACAGAAAGAAGTGCACTGTCCATACCATGATGTGGCAAGCCATGGGTACATGGTCCTGGGGAGTCCTGTGGTGGACATGGGCCCAGCCAATAGCAGTCACCATCAGGTACTAGCACCACATCCTACCTTGGGCGTATTGGTGCCAGTGCCACTCCTGACAGAGCAAGTTACCATGTTTGTGACTGGAGATGGTGAACTGTCCACTTTGCCATGTATACGGTCCACAGCTGTCCAACATCCACATATGTATGGCTAGTGCTAGGTTTGGCTGGGTGCACACACATCACTGTCACATGCAGGTCACCCACAGACACACGTGGCAGCTCTCCATGGCACATAAGACAAGACCAGCACCCCTTCCTGACTCACACACATATGCTGCCCACTGTATGGCACAGCCTAGACCTCTGGCACCCCTACACCACACCCTGTGCATGTGATGATTCCTGTGCCACATCCCTGCCATCCATGCCATTGATGCAGGTACATGCAAATATGTGTCTGATACACAGGGTGACTATATTGCTTTCAATGTAGTTGTGTAGTGAAGTATTGTTATGCCATTACAGGTGTTGTGGGCCATGACAGGTACTGTGTGCTGGCATGTGCATTGACTACACAGCAAAATTTGTGTATCTTATGTGCTTGATGTTAGACTGGTGGTAGTGTGACAGAATGACAGGTGTATCATGGACTTGTGTATGTCTCTGTTCCAGGGGTTTGAGTGGTTATTCTATGGACACATGGTGGCAGTACAGCAGCACAGGATGGCACATCAGCACATCAGAAATATGATGTCAGCAAGGTACGGCAGTATTTCTGCAGGGGTCCCTAGATGCATATGTGTAGAAGGTCATGTGTGGGACAATGGGGGCAGCCAGCATAATTATGCAGACATAAGTGATGTGTATATAGGAACTGGAGTCTGTCACAGGGCTGTAAAATGCACAGAAATATCCCATACATGCATGTGTGTTGTGATACTAGGGGATATATGTGTAATGACACACATAGACACACACACACACACACACACACACACACACACACACACACACACAGCAGGCTGGTGGGAGACTAGACCTCCTACTTATGAAGTAATTAATACTATATCTCACAGTAGTTATCGCATGTGCTACTGAGTTTATCTGAGTTTAGACTGTCATCCAGTACTCTTAAGGTGGATGACATCAGCAGGCCTTGTAGAGGAGGGCATTTAGAATGCAGCAGCTAGTCTTAGGCCTATAAAATATATAACCATTGCATGGAGATTGCCCATATGGGCTTGTCCATAGTGCTGGAGATGGATACATATATATATACAGACAGTTGATTGTTGTGAAATTATAACCCCTACCTGTCTAATAGTACACACTGCACCTTGGAGTACGTATCAGATGCACCATGGAGATTACTTGAAAGTAAATTTTCAGCCAGTGCTGTTAAGGTGGATGACATCAGCAGGCTTTGTAAAGGAGGCCAATGTAGAGGCCATCAGGTAGTCAAAGGGCTTTAAAATGTATAACCATTGATACACGTCTGTACTGCTTCAAATGGTGATATTTACACACAGACACAGAGAGTAGATTTTTGTGAGATTAGAACCCCTACCTACCTATTAGGTACACACTACAGCTTACAGTACTTATCACATGCATCACAGAAATTAGCTGAAAGTATTGTCAGCCAGTGCTGTTAAGGTGGATGGCATCAGCAGGCTTTGTAAAGAAGGCCAATGCTAAGGAAAGCAGCTAGTCATAGGGCCATAAAATGAATCACTATTGCACAGATATAGGCCAGATGGGCATATTTTTACTGCTGCAGGGGGTATGTCTATATACACACACACATACACGCGCACACACACACACACACACACACACACACACACACACACACACACACACACACACACTTACCTGTTGTTAGATTAGAACCCCTATCTATCCATTTGTACACTATAGCTCACAGCACTTATTGCATGTGCCACATGTTATGTCTGTTCTCTTTATGGATGCAGCCACAGTACTTGTAGTTTACACAAAGTGACCTTGCATTACATAACATGTGTGGCCTGCAAAGTGCTCCAGTCTGTTGCTGTTATTGTCTCTAGTGTCATAGGAGTAGGCTGGTTTACTATCAAATGACTGAAAACCAAATGACTGAATCCCAAAAAGACTGCACATTCAAAATACTGAATGACAGAATTTGGCCCTTCTCCACTGTTGTACGATCTTGGAGTTGGTATATATAGTTAGCAGGGGGTGTGGGGGTGCAGCCCCCACATGAGGGGAGCAGGGGGGCTTGCCTCTTGCATTAAAAATGTATTCAGTATTTTGAATTTTCAGTCTTTTTGGGATTTAGTCTTTTGGTTTTCAGTCATTTGATAGTAAACCGAGTGGGATAGCTGTTAATACCCCGGCTATGTGTGTACAGTATGGCCATGTCTGGCTGGTTGCAGTTTGGTAGGTGAACAATTAGCCATGGACAATATGGCCTGTCCAAGGCCTGAGTTACAACCATTGCACATTGCACTACCTGCTAACCGTTGTCTTTCTACAGGGTAACATTCCACAGGCACAAGGTTCTGTGCGTATGTGGATTCTGTCCTTTTGCAGCCTTGGTCTGTTACCATCAGACAACTGTTGTGATATGTAGGTGCAGATTACCTCAGCATTCTGCATGTAAGTGGGGACATTCCTACATCACCCCCCCCCACACACACATATATATATGTGTGTGCGTGTGTGTGTGTGTGTGTGTGTGTGTGTGTGTGTGTATAACAGGGATGCCATCTTAACTCTTGCTGTGTGTGTACATTATGTAAAGATGCTATGTAGATATGTGTGGAAAGTCTATATCAGTCCACACATTATTTAGCTATATATATATATATATAGATATATATATATATATATATATATATATATATATATATATATATATATATATATATATATATATATATATATATATATATATATATATAGTTAACACACACACATATATATATATATATATATATATATGTGTGTGTGTGTGTGTGTGTGTGTGTGTGCTACATACTGATAGCTAGGGTAATCATGCATGATTGGGATAGGGGAAGACATACATAGCTGTCTATATGCACAGACATATTTCCACATAGCTGTTCTTTGGGCGGAGGAGGCAAGGGACATGGGCTCAAGTTAGCTAAGTGTAGGAGCATGCCCAATGTGACTGTCAGTACTTACAAGGTGGCTCCAGGCCAGACCTACCCATACTCCAGTCTGGGATTTTGTGTGCTGCAGACCATTGGCTGCTGCAACTGTTTCCACATTCCAGCACCTCCCTGATATTTTGTCCAAGGCATTTCCCGGCTGTTTGCTGAATATAATATGTGACTCATAAACTATACAGATTTGCACAAAATGTCCAGATATTTACCTCATATCTTTGGTCCGTATTACATAACATTGTGGTTTTGTGGCACATTAGTCGCAAATTATTAAAGAGTGACTTTAGGAAATTTTATTTATTTTTTATTTTTATTTTACATTTGTTGACCGGGATAGTCCGACTGGATGCATGTCCATTTTCAGCGGAGGCCCGGGGAGAAAAGCTCCAAGGGTAAGCAGATACAGCATTACATAATACCAGCATTACATATTACAAACAGACTATTTACAGAGATTACATAAGTAAGCAAGTTAAACATGTTCCACAGGTTACAGATAGTCCTGAGCACAAGTCAGGATTAAATTAAATTACACAGTAAACTGTTTAACAGATTTTTACACATTCGAGTTAGCCAGACTTGATACATTGATATAGCCAGTTAAGTGACAAATGTTGTTTGAGTCTAGTTTTAAATTGACTGAAGGTGGAAAGTAAGGTAATATCAGCTGGAAGAGAGTTCCAGGATCTACTTACAGAGTTTGCAAAGACAGAATCACCGGCTGTGTTATTAATTTTGCTAGTCTGAATTAGTAGTTTGTTAGAGGATCGAAGCGGTCTAGGATTGTTATAGGGGGTGATAATATTTTTAAGTGCAGGAATATTGTCTGGATTATAGAGGATTTTATAGGCCGTAATCAGTTGGTTATACTGGATTAGGCTAGGTAGTTCAAGCCAACCAAGCTGATTTAGATTGATGCAATGATGTGTCCTAAAAGGCAGCCCAGTGGCAAACCTGGCAATGTGGTTGTAGCAAATTGAGAGTTTGTTAAGGACAGTCTTGTTCAAATTCGAGAGTAGAGGGGATGCATACAGAAGGGTTGAAAGAAGGTGAGAGCGAGCTGGAAGGGTTAGGAAGGCTTTTATTCTGTAAAGTGACCCTAGTTTTTTATTGATGGTTTTGATAGTTTGGTTAACATGTAGGTCAAATTTGAGATTATTGTCTATAATGACACCTAATAGTTTTGTAGATGGGTCAGGGGAGATTATTGTGCCATCATTTGATTTTATGGTAAAGGTGAAAGCGGTAGACCTACATGTTGGTGAAAATAACAGCATTTTAGTTTTTTGGGATTTAGGATCAGACAATGTTCAGAAAGCCAGTTTTCTATTGTATTAAAGGTGGTCTGGGTAGCTGACCATAACTCTACTGGAGATGTGGCTGAGCAAATCAGAGTAGTGTCATCAGCATATTGGATAAAGCTGACTTTTGGGATGACAGTATAAAGGTTGTTAATGAAGATGGAGAACAGCAAGGGCCCTAGTATAGAGCCTTGTGGTACTGAGGTGTTAGGTAGAAGGTTAGAGAGTTTGTACTGCCAGAGGACAGCCTGCTGTCGACCATTCAGGTAGGATTGAAACCATTGGAGGGCTCCAGTATCTAGACAGAATGTTTGCAGGGTGTGGATTAAAAGTTGGTGATCAACCATATCGAATGCCTTGGAAAGATCCAAAAAGAGGGCTGAGGATATATAATTATTGTTGCGATTATGGTATATGGTGTTAGTAAAGGCTAGGAGGGCTGAAGTAGTGCTGTGATGAGGACGGAAGCCATGCTGAGTGTCTGCCATAAGGCGATTTGGGATTAGGTGGTGCATGAGTTGTCTATGAATACACTTTTCCATAATCTTTGCAAGTGGAGAGAGTAGAGCTATTGGCCTATAATTGGAGAATTCAGTAGAGCTGCCTCCTTTGTGAAGTGGGATTACATAGGATATTTTCCAGATGGTGGGAATTTTAGCTTCTACTATGGTTCGATTGATTAGTATTGAGACGGGGTAAGCAATAGCATCAGCTGATTTTTGTAGGCACTCGGCAGGGAGTTGATCAGCAGAAAGTGTAGTGGGTTTTAATTTTTTGATCACGGTATGGATAAGTGAAGTGGTGACTGGTTGGAAGCTGAACGCAAGCAGGTTTCTAGGGGTGCTACTTTCAGGACCAGGGGAGCTAGGAGCTAGTTGGCTAGCTAGGGCTTGAATTGTCTCAGTAAAGAATTGGTTAAAACTATCAGAAACATTTTCAGGGGTTTTATCAATAGTAGCAGCAGGGATTGGGGTTGAAGTTTGTCCAGGATGTAGTAGATTATTTAAACCTGCCCAAAATTCTGAGGGTTATTTTGATTTACTGTCTGTAAATTACAGTAGTATTGTTTTTTGTCTTGTAAAATTGATTTTTTGGTTTCGTTCCTGGATTGCCTGTATTTAATGTGATCTTGAGGGTCTTTAGAAGAACGCCATAAAGCCCATGCTTTGTTTCTAAGGGTAATTTTGAGTTTAAACTCTATAGAAAGCCATGGTGCAGTTTTTGCCTTGGTTCTCTTTGAACGAACAGGTGCATGCAAATCAAGGATCTCAAGGAATTTGTTGTTAAAGTATGCTACTGCTTCCTCTAAGGGAGGTGTTTTAGAATAGACCAATTACATGAGTTTAGTTCTTGTTGGAATTTGGCAGGGTCAAAGTTTTTATTGTTTCTAACCTTTCTGAGTAAGGGTTGTTGGGAATTAATGGTTTTGTGCTTAATTACATATGTGAGAAGGTGATCGCTTAGGCCATTAAGGAGGGTACCAGAGGTGTACAGTTGGGGGTGACTGTTTAAGAGTACCCAGTCAAGTATACTTTCTTTTTGGTTGGGTTTACCTATCCTGGTAGGGGTGGATATGATTTGTGTAAATGCATGCAGGTTAATATGGGTGGTTGGGGATTCTAAGGAACAGGTGCCCCAGTCTATGTTAAAGTCTCCAAGTAGTAGGGTTTCTTGGGGGTAGTGACATGATAACCAGTGCAGGATATCTTCAAATGTAGATATATTGTTACCTGGGGGAATGTACATACAGATGATATTAATGCATTTATTTTTATTAAGTTGCAATTTGGTGGCAAGAATCTCAGAGTTATTAATCTGAGGAGGTTGTATTACATCTATGGTGACATTCAACTCAAATTTATAGAGTACAGCTACCCCACCCCCCTTCCTCAAAGCACGATCCAGCCTGTGTATGTTGTACCCAGGTGGTAACACTTCATTGTCTTTAGTGTTAGGTTTTAACCAGGTTCCAGATAAACAGAGAATCTCAGGTGAGTGGACATCCAGAAGTGCATGCAATTCATGTACCTTGTTATTAATGCTTCTAATATTGAGATGACAGACTAGGAGAGAGTTAGTTGGCCTATTAATTGTAGGTTTGTAGCTTAGATTACAAGTAGAGGGGGTATGTGTATCTGAAGTGAGTGGGCCAGGGTTGGGGTGAATATCACCACCAAGTATTAGGTTGAGTCTATACTTGGTGATGAACTTCAGGAATTTGTTTATTAGTTTGTGGTAGTGTTTGGATCTAGAGCTAATGTGCCTGGGGTTGAGATGTTGATAGAATGAACAAGATGTTGGATAGGATCTGGTACTGTAAGTATGGTTGAAGGTGGAATGATTTACAGCTGGGGTGATAGTATGGCCTTTTGGGACCTGAAATCCCGTAAGAAGTTGGTTTTCATACAAGGTAAGGAGGTACGGTGTGAACAAGAGGGGTGTGAACAAGAGGGGTAGTAAAGAGGAGTATATCATTATATGTGATTCAGCTAGTGAGTGAAGGAACTGTTTTACCTGGTGATGCAACACCAGGAGATAGAGTGGTAAGGTAAAGGTACTGGAAGGGGGGATGGGAGAATGCCAGATGAAAGCTAATAGGTGCTATTAAATGTAGGTAGTAGAATAGGGGTGGGTGGAATTATCCCAGATGAAAGCACATAGGATCTAATGACATGAAATAATGACAGACATTTGAGATTCAGACTGCAGACACTTCAGGAGATTCATGGTAATGCAAGACCTGTTATTCTATCAATTCTTTACATTTGTAAGTGCAATATGTAACACTTGCCTCTTTTTTTGGGCCTTTGTCACACTCGTATTCATGGCTTTGACCAGATTTGTTGCTGTAAGAGGTTGAGAGGTTTGATGTGCTAGGGTACATGCTGTAACACCACATACAGTGTGATAATTTGCATACCTGTCGATGGGTTCCTATTACGTGATTGAAAGATCACAATTCCGAATGCTCAGAAGAGTGAAAATGCCACATATTGAAGTTCGTATTGTGAGATCACAGTACAGTAAAGACTGGAATATTGGCCCTTTCCTCACTGTAGTGCGATCTCGGAGTTGGAATATATATTTAGCTGGGGGTGTGGGGAGGGGGTGCAGCCCCGCACAGTAGTAGTTTTGATATGTGGCATTTTCACTCTTATGCGTGTTCGAAATTGTGATCTTTCGATCACGTAATAGGAACCCTCTCCCTGTATATGTTTTTGCAGAATGTCCAGCCTATTGCCCCATATGTCTGCTCATTTACTCATACAGTTGTGATTATCTGTTACTATACTGTAAAATGCAGCACTGAAGTTTTGTAACTACTGAGACATTTGTGATGGCCTTTACATCCTGCAGGTAATCTGACCTGTTGCAACCTGCTGTTATATTAGCCACCTTCTAGGTTACTCAGACCATCCCCCATTCTGGAATTATAGCTGAACTCACTAAACTAGGTATAAATCCCTACATCACAGGATGGGTTGCCAAACTGGCTCACTCACAGAACTCACACTGTGAAATTTGCAGACTCTAAATCTGACTTCAAACCAGTGACAAGTGGAGTATCACAGGGTTCAGTCCTGGGTCTTCTTCTGTTTGGTATCTACTTGTCTGAAGTACAGGCTAACACAGAAGGTCTCTGGCAAACAAAGTTCACAGACAACTGCAAACTAGGAGCCATAATCAAGTCCTTAAATGATCTGGACATCCTACAGAAGGGCCTCACTGAAACAGATGCCTGGTGTCAAAGCCATGGCCTCAAGCTCAATGCCAAAAAGTGCATTGTCATCCCATTCGGTAAAACCTCTGCACCAATAAACTACCACATAGGTGGCAGTCTGCTTAACACCAAAAGTGTGATAAAAGACCTTGGGACCCAGGTAGACAGTAGTCTCTCCATTGATAATCCAGGGGTGGGAGGTTGGCATAATGGTTAAGGTGCTTACCTTAGAAACACAAGGTGCAGCATTTGATTCTCACATGGGGTAATTGGCTAGGCTTAAAATGGTCTCTGAGGACAGTTAGCCTAGTACTAATCTATGAATCTATGAATCTATAATCACATTGCCACAGTGATCAGGAAATCCTTCTACGTGGCATACCTCATCACAAAAGGGTTCTCATCCAGGAAAAAAGGGGTATTTGTTCCCCTCTACTCATCACTCATTAGACCCATTATAAAGTACAATGTCCCTTTTGGAATGTACCTCACAAGACATCTACAACAGCTGGAAAGGCTGCAGAGGTACCTCACAAAGAGGATTACCGACCTCAAACAGATACCCTACACTGACCGTCTCCAAAAACTCCAGCTTTACTCTGTCACAAATCGCCTACTCCAAGGTGATTTCTGCCTAACATACAAAGCTATGTCAAACTCAGAGCTGTTGGACATGCCCTACCTAAAGAAATCCCAAGCCGTCTGAGCTACACACTCTAGAGTGCTTAACCTTGTCACTACAAGAAACAGAACATGCTGAAGGGATAGATTCCTGTCCCAGAGACTTCCCATACTCTGGAACAAGCTACCCATCTATATCAAACAAAGCTCCTCATTAGCACTGTTCAAGAAAACTCTTGATGAGTGGATGGGAAATAGGAAATTTACCCCAGGGATCACTTCTGTGGCTCTGCTTGACAGGGGCACAGGAAAATAATATTCTTGGGTGGTGAAAGCCAGGGAACCTTGTTGGTTAGGCTTACTTAGGCCCTTGGGCTGATGGCCTTGTACCTACCTATGAACCTATGTATAATGTCTGTCTGTAGGTTTGGCCCACTGCGTCCCCCCCCCGTTTTCTTTGGCTTTGTCCAGCTGTCTTACAGTCACAGATTGCAGCATTAAGACAGTCTCTTTGACCCCTACTATATGAGTAACTCACACGCAAAAGTTGCAGATGCTGCCAACTTCAAACCATCAACACCATCACTCATGCTAATGCCCTTAGCCCAGTGATCCACACCAGCCAACAAAGAGAGAAAGAGTGGTTTAATTTCCCACACTAGCAACAGCATACAGCTGTAGACTGACCTCTGTGTTTGTGGGAAAATATGTGTGTAGATTGTATGTCACAGCCCTGGAAATGTGTAGTCTGCTGATATATCCTTGTAAACATACTCTGTTACTGCAGTTGTATGAGAACACAGATGTGTTGGGGGTAGAAGACTCTGGCATTGACAGTGGTGCATCTGTCCTATGACCCCACTGTTTGACATTTCCCCTGCATAATGCAGTGGGGTTTCCAGCAATGTGGCCTAATGAATATTATGGAGCACTCAGTACTGGAAAGATTGCCTGTTGTCCCAAGTGGGTGTTAGATCTCTGCAAGTTGGCCAGTAGCCCACTCTATTCCCCTGCATACATGCATCAGGTCCATACATATGCTACCATAGCCTAGTATCCAGTACACTTGTTGTATAGCTGGGTGACTTACTTTATGAATGCAGTGGTTGAGATACCTGTGTTTTAGGGCTGACTCTGTCTGATGCATGCAGTACACAGCCAATATATGATTAGGTACAGGTTGTGTGGTCTGGCTGACATACTTTTTAGTATGTATGTATGTATGTGAGCTGGAGTAAGGTGTCAGTCCATCGGACCCTAGGTTGTCAGTGCATGTGTTATGCATTGCCTCTTGGCCAAGGCCAGGGCATACTGGGCATGCCTATGTCTGCCTACAGGGACAGCCTCATGGGGTTCCTCCTCCGAGTCCTCCTGTGGGTGTGGCTATGGGGACCTAGGCATGGTGGGGGGCTGTGTGCCCCTTCCCTGTGATGATCCTGCCTCAGCTGTTTCACAGGATCATGTTGTGTAGCACGGCGTATACTGTGAACATCTGTGCACATGTGGCTGGAGAGTACTGAAGGCTCCACCAGATATATCGAGGCACCAGAACTGTGACTTGAGCAGCCCAAACACACACTCTGTGATGTTGCTAGTTTGTGCATGTGCCTCATTATGGCTTTCTCTGGTAGGTGTGTGTGCATTTCTGATGGGTGCAATTTTCCACAGTTCCAGTGCGTAGCCAGCATCCCCCAGTAGGTGGTCATACAGGATGTCCCCCTGGTAGACATTTGGTACAGCTGTGATGAGTGCCAGATATGAGAGTCATGATAATTAACAGGGCTGCTGGCAAACACATTCATGCTCCTCATTAGCACTCTTCAAGAAAAATCTTGATGATCGGATGGGAAATAGGAAATTCACCCCGGGGATCACCTCTGTGGCTCTGCTCGACAGTGGCACAGAAAAATCATTTTCTTGGGTGGCAAAAGCCAGGGTACCTTTTTGGCTGGGCTTGTATAGGCCCCAGGGCTGATAGCCTAGTACTTACCTATGAACCTATGAACCTATGATAATGCTCTGGGTGTTGCACATGACCTGGCAGTTGATGGAGTGATACTCCTTTCAGTTGATGTAGACTCTACCCTCTTCACTGGGCAGTGCTTTGATGTGGACATCAGTGCAGTCTATGGCACCCAGTACCTCAGGGTAGTCTGCTACATGATAGAAGAGATCCATATTGCTGGCCCTCTCCTCAGGGGGGCAGAGTAAATAAATGTACTCACTGGCATGTGTTTGCATGGCATCCAGGAACTGGTGGACTACCCTGGATGCTGGTGCCTGTGAGACCTCCATCATGTCCCCAATTGGTCTTTGGAAAGTACCTGTAGTTAGTATCATAAGAGCTACACATGCCTTTGTTTCCACTGGGATGGATTTCCCTCTGTTGGCTCTGGTCTGAGTTGAGGGAGGCAGAGCTCGGCGAGTTATTGCAGTATGTCTCAGTCCACCCAGTAGCGCTCTACAATCTCCAGCTCATGTTGCTCCTGGAAGGTTAGCCTGGGCCTGAACACCCTTCTTCTCAGTCTAGGGCTATTGTCAGCTGCAGCATCAGCACTGACCTCAGCATCTAGCACATATAGATTTAGCAGAGGTGCAGCACCCCCTAGCATTCTCTCAGTTAAAATGTCCAAGTCTGTACTCCAATGTTGCAGAATATGGGGGAAAATCAGATTGTAGGATATGTGCATACCTTATAGTGCTCTGCTACTGATGCAGCCTGTGTGATTGACTAACTATGATGCATTCCTGCCAAGTACATTACTGAGGGGTTGGAATGGCACAGTTTAGGTAGAATAGGGGTCATCAGTATTTTACATATGAATGGATTTCTCAGCCAATTTCTTTTCTTTTTTTGACAGCCTTCCTTCCTAAGCACTGCAGCTTGGTGGGAAAACCTGTGTCACAGGCATAAACAATACTCAGCAGTTAATAGACACACCCCCATGAATGGGTACACTCAGCACAACTCAAACCAGCTTAAACACATGGCCCAAGGCTGAACGGGGTTGGGAGGGTGGCCTAATGGTTAAGGTGTTTGCCTTACAAACACAAGGTGAAGGGTTTGGGTCTCACAAGGGATAATTGGCTAGGCTTAAAATGGCTTGCAATGGCAGTTAGCCTAGTACTAATCTATGAACCTATGAACTTATAAACAAAGCTTAGCAGCACTGGACACCCCCCACCCCGCGCTCAGCTCAGCGATGCGCAAACTGGTGCTGCTGTGCTCCAATGTGCTTAAAGAAACAGAGACCTTTTTGATGTCAACTGCCTCTTCTGTAGACACCAACATGGTTTTGGGGCTACACCAGTTTGATCGGTGGGCACAGATACCCAGGTTTGCTATTCAGTAACCCCAGCTCATTTCCATACAGATCCGTGCACCCAGCCTGGATACTACACTATTCTACGACCTGCGTCCTTAACAACCACAGACATCAACCATTGTACATACTCCATGCAAGGTCCTATAATGCATTATTGTCACATATTTTATTTTTTTCCTTTTAACACTTTTAAATATTTTTTGCATAACAGCATGTTTGCACACTGCTGCATGCTGCACAAAGATAATATGCGTATTAAAAAGTATTTTGAAAATTGAAAAAAATTTTTTCGCTAAAAATTATTTTAAATAATTTTCATTACTTTTTGGACACACAGGGCATATATTTGCACATATCTGTGTCTGCCTTGCTGTTTCTGATCTTCTAACAGGGCTTCTACAGCCCCTGTTCACTTTTTAATTTCATGTACCCAGAAATTTTCCATGTACACTTCTGACACCAACACAGGATCTGCATGACTGCCTATCTACTTTCTGGATCACTCTACACCATCATTTGCATACAATTCACCTGCTTATGAGGTGATTTGCATGCCATGGACACTTCCATGTTAGCATGCTCATGCACACCCCTCAGCTTTGTTTACTGGATCACATGGCTGCTTACTTATGTGTAAGCTCTGTGCCACTATGCCTACAGGGAAAATGAATCCATGTAGGCTTCATTAAATACATCCTCATAACTTTTTAAATAGGTTTGATGCAGAGGATGAATTAGACTGGAGGGAAGGCAGATAAGGCTAGATGCATATAACCCTCTAGGTTTAAATGATAAAGAAAATTTTAAAGTTTTTTTTTAAATAAAGAGGGTTAGGGATTAATTATTCAGTTATTCCATTGAGATCATGTGATGTCAATGCTACAAAATCTGTGTGTCTGTGTGTGTGTGTGTGTGTGTGTGTGTGTGTGTGTGTGTGTGTGTGTGTGTGTGTGTGTGTGTTTCTTATATTGCATTAATTTTGAAGAAGTCTGTTGAGTCAAAAGCATTAATTGAATGATATTTATTTCTTTTTGATTAAATTTGTTTTCTTTTTGTATGTAGTCTTTTTGTTGCTTATTTTTCCATTTGACTAAGGTTCAATTGTTTATGGAGGGGGAATACTATATTGACTGCTGCATGGCAATAGGATGTGCAGTGACTTGTGTAATGTTTGAGAAAATGAACTCATTTTTGGAATGGGTGGTGCACCAGAGATGCAAGGGATGGAAAGTTACACACTATTTAGATGACATCATGTTCATTGGACTGAGTGCATCGAAAGACTGGGAGTTAGGACTGAAAAATAGGAGAATAGTTACAGCATTTGGGATAGATGAGAAGATTGAGGGATTAGGTATCTGCTTAGTATTTTGAGGCATCAAAGGAGACACTGTGTCAGGGAAAGTATGGTTAGCACAGGGAAAAGTTACAAAATTAGCAGAAGCAGTACAGGTAGCCAGGGCACCACCTACCTATGGTGGAAGTTGAGATTTGGAAGGCTAAATTTCAAGGGATTGAACCTGGTGTGGGAGTGCAGACTCAAAAAGATTGGCTATCTCTGAGCAGACTGCCCATGGTGTAGTGGGCTGGCTGGAGGCAATAACCTTGTGCCTGACAGGTTGCAGATCCCCTTCAGCCATTGGTGTTGGCTGAATGCTGCCAAGGGACTGTTAGTAAAAGACTGCAGATGTCTTCAGACATTCAAGTTGGTTGAGCATTTTATAAAGACTACATGTAGTGTTTTATGGCCTGATTGTTTTTGGTATTTTCCTATTGTGCACATCTGAATATCAGTTAGATTGGCATGGATCTGGTCTATAAGTGGCATTGACTTTTAGAATTGCCCTGATGTGAACCATGATTCAACCTGATTTGAATAATAAACACATGGCTGCGACCATTTCCTCAAATCAAGTATGTGGTTGTTGTATAAGATATGTGCATTATTTTCATCCTGAGACAATGTGTAGCTCTATACTGTAAATATTATTTTATACAATTCAAAACATTCTTTGCCCTTTGATTAATAAAGATTACAAGATGTTCAGAAAAAATGTACTCATTTGAATACACACTGAATATGCCTACCCACACCCTCGACTACATTCACATCAGATGAAAAGCCAAAACAATTAAAATTGGTAGACTAACCTCATATACTATTGGCCCCATCACAATTCCAAAATAATTGCCTTTCTTCCATAGGATCTGTCCTAAGCTTGCATTTAAATAGCTGGCATGGGTACTAAATGTCTTATTCTAGAGACCTTTAACTAGACTGCTACTAACACAGCAGTTGCACATCACTGTGAACACATTTACTCTTTTTCTAGCTCAGCACCCTTGTACTCATTATGTTTCATTTATGTGTTTGAAGATCCATGACTTGTTATGGATCCCTCAACCATAACCTCTGTCCTCTGTCTTTGTTGTACAGCTCTATAAAAGTAGTCAGCTCCCCCTGCCCTTTTTTTGTCAAATTTGTTTTTCATATCTTTGTATATCTATAGATTACTGCTTCACCACTTAATCATTGTGTTTTATTTTTTAAGTCTATTTTCCTCTTGTATTTTCATTGCCTCTCCAAAATTGTTTCTGTTGATTTAAATCCAACATATGCAGTTCAGCTTCTTTTAAGGAAAAAAGCAATCAGTCCAATTACCAAGAAGAAGAACATAAACTTTAATAAAATAACACAGTTGAAATGGATAAGTGCTTTTGAGTTACATTAAAACTCTTCATCAGATTTATCAAAATACAGTGAATATGGCTATTTAAAATGCAACTATCCAGTCATCATCCACTTATCAGCGTACATCCCTTTCTTCAAAGGGAAGTCAAAACAACCAATAGAAACATCCATGATGATGATGATGCATCTTGATGCTATTAGCTAGTACATTTTATTTCGGCACCCCTTTACACGAATATGAAAAATGTATATAAATAAATAGAACATGGAACTGTATCCGCAACAAGTGTATAAATAGTTCATAGCCAATCAAATGTAGTAGGTTCAGCTATTGAAAAAACAATTGTCCAATCATCATCCATAAAACAACATGCACCTCAGCACTCAGTCTTTTGTATTATTGACATACACCCCTTTTTTAAAGGCAAGTCAAAAGCAACCACTAAAAATCCATGGTGATGATGTATCTCAATGCTGTTGTCTGATACATTTACTTACAATGCCTCCTTTCAAAAGTATGAAAAAAACATGGACCTGTATCCGTAACAAACATGTAAACAGTTCATAGCCAATCAAACATTGTGGGTATTGAGAAACCAAATGTCCAATGATCATCTAGAAAACAACATGTATCTCAATGCTCAGCCTTTCTTATTGCTGATGTGCTTGAGCAGAATTGTAACAATATGAAATCCTTGAAGAATTTTCAACAAAAAAGCTTCCATCTTTTATGAATCAGCCTGTGCCCCTTTAGAATGGGTTTGAGGGGAGCATGTCCATTTAATCCTGGTACTTTGTCAGCCTGAAGATTTGCTATCCTCTTCACCTCTGCAGTTTCAGTCTGATTTGCGATGTCACCACCTCTCATTTTCTCTGTTAAAACCTGAAGAACCATAAAATTGAAGAAATGTCCTTGATTGGCTGAAATGTGTTTCACCAAGGCATTCCTAATATCACCAATGTGAATATCTCTTAAATGTTATAAAATCATTTTCTTTAGTTGTCTGTTGGATTTCCCAACATAGAAACCATTATACTGTCTACAGATTGCAAGATAGACTACATTCCTGGTCCTGCAGTCAGTTATTTTTACAGAAGGTGGGATGTATAAATCCAGTGACTTATATATAGCTACATAGGATCATAGGATCATAGGAAGTTGCTAGGCTATTGACCCTGAGGCCCTTATAAACCTAGTCAAGAGTTTAACCCATGTTTAACCAAGTCAGCACCTGATACCCCTGTCCATCAGGGATGTGGGTGGATTTCCACGGATAAACCACAATTGCAAGCATGGTGAATTCCTCCAGGAACAAGGTAGAAATATGTCAAAAGCAAGCTGAAAGTAGTGAAGTCACAAACCACTGGTAGAGCAAAAAATATCCTTTTATTCACACATATAGGATTCCGTCCCGTAACCAACAGAACTTCATCATATAAAACATTTTCAAAAAACATTCCCTTTGAAAAAAACATTAACCAATAAAAATACCTCCATGAGTACACACCTTCATAAAATAGCCAATACAAACACTGATTTAATTATATAGCATAAGCTATATGCATCCATCCCTAATCCAATCAGCATTCAACATAATTATCAAATCAAAATACAGATCGTCATACATCTAAATAAATTCATCCAATAATTTTCTTGAACACATCATCTATTTAAAAATAATATATGCAAACTATACATTATATGATCCCTGCAAATCCATTCAACTAAATATCATCCTCAATTCTAAGTTTAATTGAATTTACATAAAAATATATATACACTTGGAATTAAAGAGTAACTCCATTAGTATGAGCAAATTACTGACATCCCTTAGTCAGAGATCATTGCTATTGCACAAACAGTGGCACTACAAATTAACCTTCCATGTGCCAACTTGTTACACTGTCATCAAGATAACTTTCGCTATTCTTCAAATAAAAAACTGACCTGCCTATATATCTATACATCAGAATGCAACAAACAATCGATCTTTAATTTCATATAGAACATCACAAATTCAGAGCTGGAACTATAGTGCCTTAACAACAATATATGTAAAATGACATATATATATATATATATATATATATATATATATATATATATATATATAGATATATATATATATAGATTTTATATATATATATATATATATATATATATATATATATATAAATAAAAAATTATATGTATAGATATATATATATATATATATATATATATATATATAAACACCATTACGATAAAAATCATGATTCACCATTAACTAAAAAACTAAATGGCACAAACAGATTAATTTTCTAAATCCCTTTAAAAATGAATTAGTAATTGGCCAATCAGATTGTTTAGTGACCTGCAGCATCCAATAACTATAAAGAAACAAAAATAACTCAGAAACCTTGACCTAAAATTGGATGTTCTCATTTAACCAATCACATCTCATGCAAACATATTATACCCAATCACAATAACTTCAAAACAATGCTATTTTTGTGGAATACACAAAACTCAAACGTAAGCATTTCCACAAAGCTTCGATTCTAACTGGCATATTTAGTCTAAACAGATTTCCAGGGATGTATTTTCTGTTTCCCATCCAGTTATCCTGGTTGCGCTTAAAAAATGGTAAAGAGGTACTCTGCTTGACATGGAGAGGGAGTCTATTCCACAGATGGGGGAGTCTCTGGGACATACATCTGTCCTGGCAACAAGTCCTATTGATGTCACAGACCAGTTTAAGGCTGCACATGTGGTTACTCAAGTGGAGCTTGACTTGCGTATATGCAGCAGGATCTGAGATCTCCTTGGTGGTCTCTCATGCTGCTGCATGTGCTTTGCGAGGTACATGCCGAATGGGACATTGTACTCAATAATGGGCCTTATAAGGGAAGAATACAGGGATGTTATGACCTCCTTGCCCCTGGATGAGAGGTGGGCTATATAGAAAGCATTCCATACAACAGAAGCCACATGGTGGTCAAAAGTCAGGTTGCTATCAACCTGGGCACCCAAATGCTTCATGACTGATTGCATGATTAGGACATTGTTATTAATGTGATAATTTGTGGGGACGTTACTCTCCCCAAATGGAATGATGATGCATTTTTTGGTAGTCAGCTTGAGGCCATGTTTCTGGCACCAGGCATTTGGGTGGGACCCTCTTGAAGGATGTCCTCATCACTAGGGGAATTGATGACAGCACCTAGTTTGCAGTCATCTGCAAACTTGGTCAGCCATAGACCACTGACTTTGGCCTCCACCTTAGAAAAGTATATCCCAAATAACAGAGGCCCCAAGTCTGAGCCCTGGGGTATGCCACTTGTTACATGTCTACTACTTGAGGTGGCTTCCCCTATTTGGACTAGGTGGATTCTATTAGTGAGCCAGTTTGCTACCCATCTGGTAACATGCCGATTGCTGCCTAGTTCAGAGAGTTTCTCTATTATGGCTAGTGTAGAATAGTGTTGAAGGCTTTGGCCAGGGCAAGGTACGTGGTATGCACTGTCTTCCCTTCATCCATGGCTTTTGTGACTGTCTCAAAGAAGTTGACCAAATTTAACAGACATGAACTCCCCTTGACAAATCCAAACTGTGTGGGACTGAGTGTTTGGAGGTTGCCAATGTCCTTGTTAATGAGGTCCATGATAATCCATTCCATGGCTTTACAGATTAGGCTAGTTAGGCTAATGGGTCTATAATTTTCCAGATTGGTGGAGGCTCCATCTTTGTGCAAAGGGATGACAGTGGCTGTCCTCCACTCAGCTGGGATAAAGCCAGTACTCAGCTTTTGGTTGAATAGGGTGACAAACGGTGCTGCAAGTTCCTCCCTGAGTTCATGTAGGATGCAGCTTAGGATATCAAGTCCCATGGAGACTGTATGTTTTGCCTTTGAGAGAGCAGTGATGACCTGTTCCCTAGATATTACAGGAAAGGGACAGGTACTGGGGATGTCCTGATCTCCTGATGGGGGGACAGAGGGGTGACATTTTCAACAAATCTGTCAGCCCGCAAGTGTGCTATACCTATGGCATTTGTAAATGTGGTGTCCTTAACCACCACTTCTGAAAGTGAAGTTGTGAACATATTTGCAGAAGGATTTATGATTGTCTGTAGTAGATGTTGCCAATTTGGAATCAAAGTATGCTTTGTAGGATGCCAGTAGTGCTCTTAATTCCCTGTTCAGGCTAAGGAGACATTGATTCCAACTGGGGACCTGCTCCTTCCTTGTTTTGGACTGTCATGTTTTCCTGTTGTTATACTGTTTATGTATTGCAGATGTCCACCAGACAGGTCTACTTATCCTTGCAGAGGATGATGTAGTCCTGTCAGGTATTCCTGATCCCATGCATCTATATACCTGCTTGTGTACTGCTTTGGTGCAGTTTTGGATATTGGTGCCAGTTCCTACAGAGGGTTAGGGGGGCTGTGCAGCTGTTTATTCCATCCCTCTGGAGCCTGTAATCAACTTTGGAGACATTTATATCTGACCCTAGCTAGATGGGTATTGTGGGACATGAGTTCAAAAGTGATTGCTTTATGGTTGGATCTTACCAGGGAGGATGATACTGTAGGGATGCTGCAGTGGTTACTCATGTTGTTTAATACCATGTCCAAGATATTTACACCTCTTGTGGGGGTTTCATCTAGCTGTTCAAAGGTTTTTGCATTGACAAAATCTATGAATCTCTGGGCATT
Source organism: Protopterus annectens (assembly GCF_019279795.1). Lineage (NCBI taxonomy): Eukaryota > Metazoa > Chordata > Ceratodontiformes > Protopteridae > Protopterus > Protopterus annectens. The sequence continues at coordinate 1,419,168,360 of NC_056729.1, forward strand.
TCTGTTCTGGCATGAGTAGTTTTTCCAATCTATGTTTGGGTAGTTAAAGTCACCCAGAATAATGGTGAAGGGTTGAATTCTGATAGAGTCCAACAGGTCCATATAGGTGGAATGGCCATCCTGAGTCAGATTTGGGGGCCAGTAGCTAGTTATGATTTCCATAGGGGTCTTGCCAATAGTTAACTGTACCTTGAGTGTCTCCTGTGCGTCATACTATTTGACCAGCCTGGAGGTGTGTAGGTCTTTGATATATATTGAAACTCCACCTCCTTTGGCTTTACTGGCCACAAATTTGGGGTCTGAATGGATAAGAGGATGTGTAACCAGTTAAGGCTGGGGTGCTCTGTAGCTGTAAACCAGGTTTTTGTGACTGGACAGATGTCAGCATTTTCCAGGGTTAAGAATGCTTGCAATGAGTGCAGTTTCATGTTCAGACTCCTACCATTTAGCAGGATGACCTTTACATTGTGTTTTGTTGACATTTTTATGCCAGTAGTCTTAACCTCATCAGTTCTCCTGAAAAAGGCACAATGGGAAGGCAAGAACTTTTGCCAGCAGCCTGAAGCCCAGGTGAGACAGATGCAGGCCATCTCTGGCAAAGCACCATGGTCTGTTGATCATATCCTCCCAGGCTGTCAGGTACTGGATCACCCTGGAATGACACCAGAAACACAGCCAATTGTTAAAGTCAATCATTTCCTGTTTGTATTAAGTCATCATTCTGGGTGAAGGCAAAATGCTACTTAAGGCTAGGGACATACCTGCCGGGGACACATAATCAGCAAGCTCAATCATGTGTCTCTTTATATACTCCAGTGTGGTATGTCTCACATCATTCACGCCAACATGGACTATGACAGAGTCATAACAGTACCTTTTGTTGAGAAACTGCAGTGCATATGTGATATGGCAGATTCTGGCACCTGACAGACACCTAACTGTGACTTTCTTCTTATCCAGGCTGTGGTGAGGCACATATGTGTATCTCACAAAGGAGTCTCCTATGACTAATATGCTGTGTTTATGGTGAAGCCTAAGTGGCTGTGAGACACAGGTGTATGGACTATGCATGGTATGTGATGTGGAGGGCTGTGGAAATCACAGAACAGAAAAGAAGCAGTTGAACACTTTGGAGAATGAGCAGCAAGTAGCAGGAAAGAGCAAGATGAGCAGGAAAATGCAAGTTGTATTGCCACTATGTTGCTGATAGCCACATAAATACTGTGTTGATAGATGGCTGGGTATCATGTGGTAGTTAGCGAAGGATAGTGATGGACAATTTGGATGTGCAGGGTGTGCACATATGGGGAGCAATTTATGTGGTCCTATGACGTGTTCCCCTCTTCTTGTCTTTCAGAAACCTTGTACACACAGAGATACCCACCTTTTTTCTGCTGCAGAAAACAAAGTGATCATGGACGGGCTCAGATTCCATCACAACATCCTGCTTTCTAGGAGTCACCAAAATTAGAAGCAATATCCTGCACTGTGGGCTGACCTCATCACATCAGTGAAACAAGTAGGGCTACAGGAAAGAAGCTACGAGCAGGCCAGACACTGGGCAACTGATATGATAAATGCTGCATGACAAAGGACCACTGCTGTGGCCAGGGACTGTGCTGCCACCAGTGGAGAGCCTGAAGCACAACAACCACTCTCGGCCACAGAGGATTTCCTGGCAAACCTGGCATCAACCACCAGCTCCCAAGCATTCATCACCCCATATGTCATGGAGGTGGGTGGCACAGCTTCCACACCAGAGGAGTGTCCAGGTAAGCCTTCTGTGTTCATCACTAATACTGTAGCAGTCATTGTGGCAGTCTCTGCATACCAGTACACAGATGTCAGGTCAATCTACATTTATAGGGAGTATGTTTGTAAAGCAAACTTGTGCACACATACTGAGAATGTCAGCAATGTGGGCAGTATCAGAGTTCCTACTGTACTTGTTGCTATACGCACATATTATCCTGTAAAAATGCCACATTTGTGTTTGCTGACAACACCTCTCCCTCACATTTTCATATGTACATCTGGTGTGGCTGGAGTCCTGCATCCTGTAGCTGGTGGGTGTGAAACTGTTTTGTTATAAATCACATATACCCTAAGAATGTTAAGGGCAGCCAGTGTGCCATAAATACAACTGTTATGCTTAGCCAGAGTACAATATTTGTATGTTCAGTTTTGGAGGGGTTCACTGCTGTGCATTGAATTGGTAATCACAGTAGTGTATTTGCAGGAGCTGTTCCATATTTGGACTTATTGTTGTGAAGGCTGATGCAGTCTGCTATACTGGGGGCAATAGCATGGTGAAGAAGGGTGCACTGTGTTGTAGATGTAAGTCCATCACATACACTGACATATTGCTTATCTCACAGGTGTATAGTACTGGCAACATTAACAGGACATAGCTGCAGTGCATGTTATGAAGGGCCTGTCTTGTATGTTTATGTTGTAGTCTGCTTTTGTGTTGTGCATGGGATCAGAAATAATACTCGGTATGTATAATGAGGTTGTGGCACCTCACGTGTATGTGTGTGTGTGTCTGTGTATGTGTGTGTGTGTGTGTGTGTGTGTGTGTGTGTGTGTGTGTGTGTGTGTGTGTGTGTGTGTGTGTGTGTGTGGATCAGCAGATATAATAGTGCAGGTATTAATGTAGGTATGTTGTTTTCCTCCTCACAGGTGACTGTGGGGATTGGAGTGTGTCCCCCTCACAACCTGATGTCAGTGTCTCATTGGACTCTGATGATGATGGTGGCCATAGTGAGGTATAGGTGGGGTTGTTGGGAGCTGAATCTATCCCATGGTTGACATCCCACTTACCCCCCCAATGTTCCCGCACACAGTCAGTATGCCCATACATACCCAGTCCCCTGCAGCCACAGATATTGAACAGTCAGAGTTTGGCAGCATCCTACAGGAGAGTATGGGGACTATAGCAGCATTAAACAGGAGAGTGTGGTGACTATGGCATCAATGACTGTTGACACTAGCCATAGCCATATAGCTGGTGAGGTCCCACACAGGCAGATTGACAGGGGTGCTCAAAGCATCACATCCACCACCTGTCACGGGTGTCACATCATGAGTCACTTGATGCATGTTTCGGGCCATCATGGAGGCACAGGCACATTCCAAACACAACACCAGATGGATGCTCAAGATAATAGATGCATCACTGCCTGGCATCTGTGGCTCCTTCCACAACACTGGTGACGCCATGCATTGTTTCACTGATGTAGTGGACAGACGGTGGGGTGAGACATTGTCAGTCCTTGACCGTTCATTGTCTGTGCTAGAACATGTGGTGGTAGGGTGTCGAACATGTGGCCATAGGTCAGCAAAAACATCTGCAGAGAGTCCATGTGGCCATGCACACTCACGCTCCTGTAGTGGCAGTACATCTCAATTCTCATTAGCAGATATATTCAAGACAACAATGTCCCTGCCCTATGGAAAAAACTCATTATTTTCCTCCATAAAACAGGTAAAATCTCTAAATTTAGGCCGGTTATCATCTTTCATTCAGTCCCCACTTTCTAAGATTCTGGAAAAGTGTATTCATAAACAACTCCTTCAGTACCTCTTGCAAAATAATTTCCTAACCCTAACACAACATAGTTTCTGACCAGGCTATAGCAGCACTGCACTTATACTCAACTTTTCTGACACTATTAATAAAACTGCCATATTATCTTTTTGCATCATCATAGGTTCATAGGTAGGTACTAGGCTATCGGCCCAAGGGCCTACGTAAGCCTATCCAGCAAGGTTCCATGGCTTACACCACCCAAGAAAGTTATTTTCCTGTGCCACTGTTGAGCAGAGACACAGAAGTGATCCCCGGGGTGTATTTCCTATTTCCCATCCACTCATCAAGATTTTTCTTGAAGAGTGCTAATGAAGAACTTTGCTTGACATAGATAGGTAGCTTGTTCCAGAGTATAGGAAGTCTCTGGGACAGGAATCTATCCCTCCAGCATGTCCTGTTTATTGTGGTGACAAGGTTTAGGTCCCTAGAGCATGTAGCTCGGAGGGATTGGGATTTCTTTAGGTGTAGCATGTCCAACAGCTCTGGGTTTGATATAGCTTTATATGTTAGGCAGAGATCACCTCAGAGTAGGTGATATGCTACAGAGTAAAGCTGGAGTTTTTTGAGGCGGTCAGTGTAGGGCATTTGTTTGATGTGAGTAATCCTCTTTGTGAGGTACTTCTGTGACCCTTCCAGCTGCTGCAGATGTCTTGTGAGGTACATTCCAAAAGGGGCGTTGTACTCTATAATGGGTCTAATGAGTGACGAGTAGAGGGGAACAATGACCTCTTTTTTCCTGGATGAGAACCCTTTTATGATGAGGTGTGCCACGTAGAAGGACTTCCTGACTACTGTGGCGATGTGACTATCAAAGGAGAGACTACTGTCCACCTGGGTCCCAAGGTCTCTTCATAGTTTCATAGTTTCATAGTTTCATAGTATAGTACTAGGCTATCTGCCCTGGGGCATTTGTAAGCCTAGCCATAGTGATGTGGCTTTTGCCACCCCTTGAAATGGTACAAAAAATGTACAGAATAAATTTAGAATACTGGGCCTCTGTCTAGTAGTGACACAATGAAGGTCCCCTTATATAACAGAATTAGTTTACTGTGCCCCTGTCTAGCAGTGACACAGATGTGACCCCTGGGGTAAACTTATGATCTCCCATCCACTCATCAAGATTTCTCTTGAAGAGAGTCAGTGAGGGGCTCTGCCTAATACAAACTGGGATCTTGTTCCAAAGCATGGGAAGCCTCTGGGTTATGAATCTATCCCTCCAGCATGTCCTATTCATACTTGTGCCGAGGTTTAAGTCTTTAGCTCTCGTGGTCCTGATGGATTTGGATTTTTTGAGGTGGAGCATGTCCATCAGATCCTGATTGGACATGGCCTTGTACGTCAGGCAGAGATCACCTCTGAGCAGGTGGTATGCTACTGAATAGTGCTGAAGTTTCTTTAGTCTGGCAGAATAAGACATATGTTGGAGACCCTTGATCCTCTTGGTGAGGTACTTTTGTGGTCTCTCCAGCTGTTGCAAATGCTGGGTGAGGTACATACCAAATGGGGCATTGTACTCAATCATGGGTCTAATGAGGGAGGAGTATAGGGGTACAATGACATCCTTGGATCTGCATGTGAATCCCTTCATGATGAGGCGTGCAAGGTAGAATGTTTTTCTAACCACCTTGGCAATGTGGGTGTCAAATGAGAGGTCGCTGTCGACTTGGGTCCCTAGGTCTCTGATTACTTTTTCCGTACTCAGTGGGTTGTTGTCCATGTGATAATTTGTGGGTACTTTGTTTTTCCCAAAGGGGATGACTATACATTTTTGGCATTTAGTTTAAGGCCGTGACTCCGGCACCAGTTGCCCGTTTCTGTGAGGCCTTTTTGTAGGATGTATGTGTCTGCTGGTGTATCGACTATGGCGCCTAGTTTGCAGTCATCTGCGAACTTTGTCAGCCACAACCCTCCCATGTTTGCTTTAACATCTGAGAAATAAATGCCGAACAAGAGGGGTCCCAGGACAGATCCCTGTAGGACACCACTTGTGACTGGCTTTGAGTTTGACATTGCTCCAGCGATTTTAACTTTATGGGTTCTGTCCTTTAGCCAGTTTGCAACCCATCTAGTGACATAATGGTTTACATTTAAGCTGTTGAGCTTATCTATGATGCCTGAGTGGGGTATTGTATCGAAGGCCTTAGCCAAGTTCAGCTAGGCTGTATGGACTGCTTTGCCCTCATCAATGGCTCTAGTGACTGTTTTGAAAAAGTCAACCAGGTTCAAAAGGCAGGATCTGCCCTTTACAAAGCCGAACTGGGTGGGGTCAAGTGTCTGTAGGTCCCCTATGTCTCTGTTTATGAGTTCCATAATGATTCTTTCCATAGCTTTGCAGACCAGGCTAGTTAAGCTTATGGGGCGGTAGTTCCCAGGGTCTGTAGAGGTACCCCCTTTGTGGAGTGGGACCACTGTTGCTGTACGCCAGTGTTCAGGTACATATCCTGAAGTAAGGCTAAAGTTAAATAGCATTTTTATGTGTGGGTTTAGCTCCTCTTAGAGTTCACGTAACACGCAACCCGGGATACCGTCAGGTCCCATTGATGCTGTGTTTTTAGCTTTGTTTAGGGCGGTTCTCACTTGGACATCTGAGATAACAGGGAGATTACATTCAGCTGGGATAAGTATTTCTTCTTTTGGGGGTGAGGGAGGGGAGAAATTTGCACTGAACCTGTCAGCCAGAATGTTGGCAATATCTGTGGGTTCAGTGTATTTTTTGTTGTTGTGAACTAACTCTGAGCATATCTGAGGGTTTCCACCCAGGTTTCTAACATAGCTGAAGAAGGCTTTGTGGTTATCTTTAGTGTCCTTAGCGATTTTTTTCTCAAAGTTGGCCTTGGATGTTTTTATGAGAGAACATAGTTTTCTGCTAATGTTGATCAGAGATGTCTTCCCTTCATGGGATTTTGCTCTGACGTGCAGTAGCTTCCTTCTTTTGTTATACAATTTGTTAATGGCTGAGGTCCACCAGACAGGACGCTTGCCTTTAGTGGAGAGGGACTTGGATTTATTTGGGATTGCATGATCCATGCATTCTTGGAGATGTCCATAGAAAGCATTTGTGAAGGATTCGCATTGTGGGATGTGGTATCCACTGGCACAGTGGGCTTAAAGGATACCATCTCAGTCTTAAGAAGAGTGAAGTCTGCTTTTGAGAAGTTTTTCACTGTGGTCTTTTGTGCTGAGGGTGGAGGTGGGATATGTATATCCAGGGTGATTAGTTTGTGGTCAGATCTCACTAGTGAGGGGTATACTTCCGGTGTGGAGCATTTTGTCCCCATGTTTGTGATGATCAGGTCTAGTATATTATCTCCCCTAGTGGGAGAGGTGACTAGTTGTTCCAGTGCATTTGAATTTATGAATTCCAGGAACCTTTGGGCTAGGGTATTAGGGCTAGAATAATGTACCCAATCTATGTTTGGGTAGTTGAAGTCTCCCAGTATGATGGTATTTTGTGATACATTCATATCCTCCAATGTCTTCAGGAAGGCTGAGTGGGGTTCCTGAGATTGGGAGGGTGGTCTGTAACATGCTACCAGTTGTATAGCAGTTTTGCCTATGGTTAGTTGCACCTGTATGGTCTCTGATGCTTCATGTGTTGCTACTAACCTGGAGATGTGGGTGTCCTTGATGAATATGGACACTCCCCCTCCCTTTGTGGTTCAGCCCGGGTTTTGGGGCTGAAAAGCATGACATGAGGTATAGCCTGGTAGCACTGGGGTGCTCTCAAGAGCCTTGAACCAGGTTTCAGTTACTGCACAGACGTCTATGTTCTCCATGCTGAGGAGTGCATCGAGAGCCTGCATATTGAGATTTAGACTTCTGGCGTTGAGCAGCATTACCCTTAGTTTTTTTCCATTTTTGTTTTCTAAGGAGGTGGGTTTGTCTTTTGAGTCTTGCCTAAAAAAGGCACTATGGGGGTGGCAAGAGCCTTAGCCAATATCCGGAAGCCCAGTGGTGACAGGTGTAAGCCATCCCTTGAGAAGCAGCGTTGCTTGTCCAACATGTCATCCCAGGCAGACAGACATTGGATTCCCTTAGAATGACACCAGTACTTGAGCCAATTTGGTGTTAAGTAGATTGCTGAATATATTGTAGTTCATGGGTACAGAGTTTTTACCAAAGGGGATGACACTGCACTTTTTGGCATTGAGCTTGAGCCCATGGCTCTGACAGCAGGCATCTGTCTCAGTGAGGCCCTTCTGTAGGATGTCCACATCATTTGGGGACTTGACTATGGCTCCTAGTTTGCAGTCATCTGCGAACTTCATTAGCCAGAGGACTTCTGTGTTAGCCTCTACTTCAGAGAAGTAGATACCAAACAGGAGAGTTCCCAGGATGGAACTGTGTGATACTCCACTTGTCATTGCTTTGAGGTCAGATTTAGAGTCTGCAACTTTTACAGTGTGGGTTCTGTCAATGAGGCAGTTGGCAACCCATCTTGTGATGTAGGGATTTATACCTAGTTTAGTGAGTTTAGCTATAATTTCAGAATGGGGGATGGTGTTGAAAGCCTTGGCGAGGTCAAGATAGGTTGTGTGAACCACCTTACCCTCATCCATGGCTTTGGTGACTGCCTCAAAGAAGTCAATCAGGTTCAGGAGGCATGATCTGCCTTTCACAAACCCGAACTGGGTGGAATCCAGAGTTTGGAGGTTACCAATGTCTTTGTCTATGAGTTCCATGGTGATACGTTCCATGGCCTTGCAGACCAGGCTCATCAGGCTAACAGGTCGATAGTTCCCAGGATCAGTGGTGGCTCCCCCTTTGTGGAGTGGGATAACTGTTGCTGTGCACCATTCAGTGGGCACAAAGCCTGATGCAAGACTATTATTGAACATGGTGCTTAAGTGGAGAGCCAGTTTGTTCTGAAGTTCATGTAAAACGCAGCCTGGGATGTTGTCCGGTCCCATGGATGCTGTGTTTTTGGCTTTAGAGTGCAGCTTTTACCTGTGTAGTTGTGATTACAAGGACTCTGCATTCTTCCTGTATAGATATGGGCCCTTTAGGGGGTGAGAGGGGGGTAAAATTAGCACTGAACTGATCTGCCAGGATGTTGGCAATATCAGCTGGTTCTGTAATTTTCATGCCTTTGTGCTGCAATTCAGAGCAGATCTGGGTGCTGCCATCTAGATTCTTGACATAGCTATAGAATTCTTTATGGTTGTCTTAGGATTTAGTGGCGATTTTGTTTTCGTAGCTAGCTTTGGATGATCTTATAAGAGATCTCAGCTTCTTAACAAACAAACAAACTTGATAAAAAACAAAAACTGCAAATAAATAAAATGAAAGAAAAAACCACACCTGATACTCAAATGAAGGTTAGCGCTTTCATTTACTGGAATTTGCAAACTTCTTCAGACAATATTAGGAAATATAAGTACACTTATATACATTTACAAATCATGACATCATTTCCTTAAAAATAAACCAAGCCTCATTTTAAAGTGCCAAATCACCTTCAAATTTAAAAGGCAGCCACATATAATCAATTCAAAAATGCAAATACAAATATAAATATGTCAACATAATAACAATAATAAATCACATACATATACCAATATGAAAAAATGTATATAAAAAAAAAAATATATATATATATATATATATATATATATATATATATATATAAATATATAAATATGCAATAAATCAAAATTATAACTCTATCTAACCAAAGCTCTCAATTTCAAAATGCTTTTAATGGAAACTAAATCATTCAAGCCTGGAGGGGCTAGGGCATTCCGTTTCAACTGCCAAATAAGCTCTTTCTCCTCTAACTTTAAATCCATTGGCCCTCCCCTAATATTATCAACATTTGTTTCAATAACTAAAAACTTAAATTCGTGCTTAGGAAAAGCATTAATGTGTCTGGCTAGTGCATTATTCAAATTTCTTTTGTCAATTGCATACAGATGCTCATAAATTCTGTTTTTAAGGGGTCTTTCTGTTTTGCCCACATAAAAGGCAGGGCAGACATTTAGCATTTTCATCATTGCTCTTCATTCCATGCTCTCAGCTGGTTAGAACTTCCACATCAACTAGCCCATACACAACTTCTTCTTACCCATAAAATAATATATAAGCCCTCAGTACTTCATCACTATCTCCCAAATCATCCTCAGTGTTCTCAAGACAAAAACCTGCTTGAAATCCATTAAAAAAGTATGGGGTAAAGTTTATTTTCTCACTGCATATCCAATCTATGGAATTCTAACTCAATTTCAAATATAACCATATCTAGGTTCCATGTATTTAACTCCTCTCTCAAAGAATTCTTCACTAATTCATGGCTATGTCCATGCACCTCACCTGTATGACCTACCTTAACAAATAGATTATGTTCTTACTAACCTAACCTCTCATCATACTACCTATACCCTTCAAAATTTGCCCTCTCCCCACTCTTAGGGTCGACTTGTATCTTTTTATTTTTTATTTTTATTTTCTAGCATAGTAAACTATACTTCTAATACTTTTGTATATATTGATTGCATACCTCTCAACCTGGAAACTTCAAAAATCTGGACAATGCCCATGAAAAATGGGTACAAATTTGTATGCTGATTAACATATAAGTTGCATACATAATTACGTAACTCCACCCACTCCAATAGAATTGTGGGATACCAACTTTCAAATGCAAACTGAAGGACAGACAACCAAAATATGGCACCAGAGTTCCCCTGAAGCCATTCCAATGTCCCATTACCTGGCTATTTCACCACATTTACCATAAACACTAATGTGTGCATACTGCTTTCCTTCTACAATGATTATTTGGATTTTATTTTTACATTTTGCAGAACATCAATGCACAAACATTAACAGACATCTGATAAAAAAAGCAATACTGTCTCACAATGAAAATAGACTACTTGGCATTAAAACTTCTCTGCCCTTGAAACTCACACCTTCATGAGGATATTGTTATAGTTCACTTCAATCCCTTTGACAGTGATACAGAAGTATAAGATGGATCAAGAAAGGGAGTGTTCAGACATAGATGTTACAGTTGTATCAATACCTGCTAATTAAAGCCCTCTCTTGCAAACAAGCTTTAATTAATTTGAAATGCAGATTCAGTGCATGTCTCATCTCTGGTGCATATATTACTGTTTACAAAAAGAAAAATGCAATAAAATTTCATGAAATGTACCCAAAAATACAGCAGTACTTTCTGTTGCAGAATTTCACGTAAGAAGCATTTCATTGATCCAAAAAAAAAAAAAAAAAAAAAAAAAAAAAAAAAAGTGGGTTGGGAGGGTGGCCTAAGGGTTAAGGTGTTTGCCTTACAAACACAAGGAGCAGGGTTTGAGTCTCGCAAAGGATAATTAGCTAAGCTTACAATGGCTCGCAAGGGCAGTTAGCCTAGTATGAACCTATGAAAAAATCACACCGCAAATAAATTAGAAATTAAGGGACAGATTTTGCTTTTGTTACATTTATAAACAGTACCATCTGCTAGAGGTGGTTTTAGGTCAGAAGCATAGATTTTATTATTATGAATAATTTGATTTAAAACTGCAATTAAATTATATCTCACCTTCCAAGACTTTTAGTCATGAAAATCGTGTACTTTAGCAGTAGCTAATTAACTGTGTCTACATACTTGGGTAAGATGGTATGAGAATGCATAAAGCTTGTGGTGGTTTCTTGTTCCATTTTGCACAGCTTATCTTTAAGCCCACTTGTTGTCATACATAATTCCAATTTATTCAATAGGCAGCTTCACTATGTATCACGTACTGTCATTTACAATATATTTTAAGTCAAAGAATTGTTCTGTCAAACTTAACAATTAACTTTAATTTGTTGTGCGCTTTACTTCCTGGTACTTTCAGCTACTCTACTAAATGAGATAAACCATAGCATATTTAAAAGGTATAATGATTTCAGTTGCCAAGCTTACATGACTGCAAATTGTGCTCATTTTGTAGCTTGCCTGCTGAGTCATCCTTTCAGTTTAGTATCAAAAACATTTTTCTGCAGTTGTTTTCTTCGATACTCTACATAATAGAAAACATTATTTTGCAGTAAGGCAGCTCTGTCTGATGAAGTATGATAGTAATTCAAAGTTTTTTTTGTATCTTTTATCGAGTAAACCATGCATTGCTTTAGCAAATAAGTAGCAAGGCTATAGTCACCATTTTCTTATGGTAAATGCATCTTAGGGGATATATCAGTTCAGTGAAATTTAGGTAGGAATCATACAAATCATGTGCACATAAAAATGAATGGAGTTTTGTATGATTATAAAAGAATATGTTACAGGCACACACTCACCTCCTTACTTGAGTCTTTGTATTCCCACGAACAAAGCGAGCTGTCTCCCTTCATTACTTGAGTCGCCCAAACAAAACGAGCTGCCTCCTATTGCCAGTAATCCATTCTGCTCACTCTTTGTATTGCCCTGAACAAAATGAGCTGCCTCCCATTGTGTTAATCCATTCTGCCCACTGCTGCCATTCCCATTCACATTTGCAGTCGGAAATGATGACGTGAGCTCCTTGAGATCAATTCCGACTGGCTGGTAGCCCTGACGGAGCTGACGTCATCTCGCACGTGATGACGTCAGCTCCGACAGCACGATTTTTGAAAAGATTAAAATTATAAAGCAAAAAAATCAGAAATTAAGGGGTGCCAGTCGGGAATCGTGGCACCCCTTCATTTGGACCCCAAAACTCAGGAAAATCCGAG